>NC_083461.1:26215992-26275992 GCF_030014155.1 Tachysurus vachellii | reverse complement strand
GTGTGCATGTCTGTGTGTGTCTGTGTGTAAGTGTGTGTGTGAGTGTGTGAGTGAGTGTGAGTGTGTGTATGTGTGTAAATGTGTGTGTCAGTGTGTGTGTGTGTTCCTCGTATGTGAAAACATACTTGACAATAAAGTGTGTGTGTGTGAGTGTGTCTGTGTGAGTGTGTGTGTGCATGTGTGTGAGTGTGAGTGTGAGTTTGTGTGAGAGTGTGTGTAAATGTGTATGTGAGTGTGTGTGTGAGTGTGTGTCTGTGTGAGTGTGTGTGTGAGTGTGTGTGTAAATGTGTGTGTCTGTGTGTGTGTGTATGTGTGAGTGTCTGTGTGTCTGTGTGTGTGTGTGAGAGTGTGAGTGGGTGTGTGAGTGTCTGTGTGAGTGTGTGGGTGAGTGTGTGTGTGAGTGTGTGTGTGAGTGTCTGTGCGTGTGTGTGTGTGTGAGAGTGTGTGTGAGTATGTGAGTGTGCGAGTGTGAGTAAGTGTGCGAGTGTGAGTAAGTGTGTGTGTGTAAATGTGTGTGTAAGTGTGGGTGTGTGTCCCTCATAAAGACCTTTATGATTCTGATTCTGATTCTGATTTTGCAAGAATTTTGCCTAAACATACTTGGCAATAAAGACCTTTGTGATTCCGATTCTGATTCTAATGTTGTAAGAATTTTGCCTCCAGGCCTTACGATTCAGCACAAAATTGGGTTTTTGGACTGTTGGTGGCGCTAGACGGTTTGAGCTAGACACACCAAAGTTGCTACAGTAACTTCTAAGACTGGCCTCTACATGTGTGCCAAATTTCATAACTTTCCTACGCACGGTTCTATGGGCTGCCATTGACTTCAATGGCGGAAGATGGAAGAATAATAATAAATATAGCTGCAAGCAGCGATACCGGGGTCAAGCCGATCAGATGCGCTCAGAACATGTCGCTGATGAACCATACCAAGTTTCGTAGCTATATGGCATTGTATTGATAAAATACTGAACTTGACATGAAAATTCAAAATGTGTGTGTGTGTGTGTGTGTAGGTGTGTGTGTGTGTAAGTGAGTGTGTGTAAGTGTGAGTGTGTGTGTGAGTGTGTGTGAAAGTGTGAGTGTGTGAGTGTGTGTAAGTGCGTGAGTGTGTGTGTAAGTGTGAGTGTGTGTAAGTGTGAGTGTGTGTGTAAGTGTGAGTGTGTGTGTAAGGGTTTGTGTAAGTGTGTGTGTAAGTGTGTGTATGTGTGAGTGAGTGTGTGTGAGTGTCTGTGAGTGAGTGTGAGTGTGTGAGTCAGTGAAGGTGTTTGTGAGTATGTGAATGAGTGTGCGAGTGTGAGCAAGTGTGCGAGTGTGAGTGTGTGTAAGTGTGAGTGTGTGCGAGTGTGAGTGAGTGTGTAACTGTGAGTGTGTAACTGTGAGTGTGTGTATGTGAGTGTGTATGTGAGTGTGCGAGTGAGTATGTGAGTGTGCGAGTGTGAGTAAGTGTGCGAGTGTGAATGAGTGTGTTTGTGTGTGTGTGTAAATGTGTGTGTAAGTGTGTGTGTGTTCCTCGTATGTGAAAACATACTTGGCAATAAAGTGTGTGTGTGAGTGTGTCTGTGTGAGTGTGTATGTGTGTGTCTCTGTGTGTCTGTGTGTGTGTGTGTGTGTGTGTGTAAATGTGTGTGTATGTGAGTATGTGTGTGAGTATGTGAGTGTGCGAGTGAGTATGTGAGTGTGCGAGTGTGGAAACTTGGTATGTTTCATCAGCGACATGTTCTGAGCGCATCTGATCGGCTTGACCCCGTGTGTGTGTGTGTGTGTGTGTGTGAGTGTGTGTGAGTGTGTGTGTGTGTATGTGTCTCTGTGCGTCTGTGTGTGTGTGTGTTTGTGTGCGTGTGTGTGTGTGTGAGTGTGAGTGTGTGTGTGTGTGTGTGTGTGTGTGTGAGAGTGTGTGTGAGAGTGTGTGTGTGTGTGTGTGTGTGAAGAGTGTGTGTGTAAATGCGTGTGTATGTGAGTGTGTGTGAGTATGTGAGTGTGCGAGTGTGTGTGTAAATGTGTGTGTAAGTGTGTGTGTTCCTCGTCTGTGTGAGTATGTGAGTGTGCGAGTGTGTGTGTAAATGTGTGTGTAAGTGTGTGTTCCTCGTCTGTGTGAGTGTGTGTGTCTGTGTGAGTGTGAGTGTCTGTGTGTGTGTGTGTGTGTGAGTGTCTGTTGTGTGTGAGAGAGGGTGTGTGAGTGTCTGTGTGTGTGTGAGAGGGTGTGTGAGTGTGAGTGTGTGTGTGTGAGTGTCTGTGTGTGTGTGTGTGTGTGTGTGTGGGTGTGTGAGTGTGTGTGTCTGTCTGTGTGAGTGTGTGTGTCTGTGTGTGTGTGAGTGTGTGTGTGTGTGAGAGTGTGTGTGAGTGTGTGTGTGTGAGAGAGAGTGTGTGTGTGTGTGTGTAAATGCGTGTGTATGTGAGTGTGTGTGAGTATGTGAGTGTGCGAGTGTGTGTGTAAATGTGTGTGTAAGTGTGTGTGTTCCTCGTCTGTGTGAGTGTGTGTGTCTGTGTGTGTGTGTGTCTGTGTGTGTCTGTGTGTGTGTGAGAGGGTGTGTGAGTGTGAGTGTGTGTGTGAGTGTCTGTGTGTGTCTGTGTGTGTGTGTGTGAGTGTGTGTGTGAGTGTGAGTGTGAGTGCGTGTCTGTGTGTGTGTGTGTCTGTGTGTGTGTGTCTGTGTGAGTGTGTGTGTGTGAGTGTGTGTGTGAGTGTCTGTGTGTGTCTGTGTGTGTGTGTGTGTGTGTGAGAGAGTGTGTGTGTGAGTATGTGAGTGTGCGAGTGTGAGTAAGTGTGTGTGTGTAAATGTGTGTGTAAGTGTGTGTGTGTTCCTCATGAAGACCTTTCTGATTCTGGTTCTGATTCTTATTTTGCAAGAATTTTGCCTAAACATACTTGGCAATAAAGACCTTTGTGATTCTGATTCTGATTCTGATGTTGAAAGAATTTTGCCCCTAGGCCTTACGATTCAGCACAAAATTGGGTTTTTGGACTGTTGGTCGCGCTAGACGGTTTGAGCTAGACACACCAAAGTTGCTACAGTAACTTCTAAGACTGGCCTCTACATGTGTGCCAAATTTCATAACTTTCCTACGTACGGTTCTATGGGCTGCCATTGACTTCAATGGCGGAAGACGGAAGAATAATAAGAAGAAGAAGAAGAAGAAGAAGAAAACTAACGATAACAATAGGTGTCTACACCCCTTCGGGGCTTGACCCCTAATAAGAAGACTAACGATAACAATAGGTGTCTACGCCCCTTCGGGGTTGACCCCTAATAATAATAATAATAATTAAAGCTGCAAGCAGCATTTCCCGGGTTCAAGCGTTTAAGGCCTTTAGGGAGTTTAAGGCCTTAAGGGATTTTCACATACACAAAGTGACCCGCAAGTTACAGAGGGTGGCACCCGCTCCTAACCTAGTGTCTCTAATACAGAAAAGCTTACCAACGTGTTGCACAATATATGTCATGTGAAGTATTCACCTGTCCGGTTTTCCCTAAAATAAACAAAGTCATATCCATAAAGCAAAGAAACACAAGCATCCAGATGCAGAACGAGTGACCCGCAAGTCACATACACAAAGTGACCCTCAAGTCACATACACAAAGTGACCGGCAATTTACATACACAAAGTGACTGGCAAGTCACATATACAAAGTGACCCTCAAGTCACATACACATAGTGACCCGCAAGTCACATACACAAAAATCCACAAGATTCCAATGATATAAAGATTTGAGATTTGGACATACGGTTTAGGAGTTATGGGCACAAACGCATTGAGGGGCGCTGAAGCGCCCCAAATTGTCCGATTCCGCTGAGACCTTGGCCCTGAGTAACTGTGACCAGTACTACCATCTGACCAGGTTTGAGCTCTCTAGGCCTTAAGGTTTGGGCTGCACGATCGTTTCTAGGGCGGAATAATAATAATAATAATAATAATAATAATAATAATAATAATAATAAAAATCCTAACAAAAACAATAGGTTTCCAGCGCTTCGCGCTTGAACCCTAATAATAAAAATCCTAGCAAAAACAATAGGTTTCCAGCGCTTCGTGCTTGAACCCTAAAAATCAGAACGAATACAACAGGGTTCCGCGCTTCGCGCTTGAACCCTAAAAGTCAGAGCAAATACAATAGTGTTCCAGCACTTCGCGCTTGAACCCTAATGATAATAATAATAAAAATCCTAACAAAAACAATAGGTTTCCAGCGCTTCGCGCTTGAACACTAATAAAAATCCTAACGAATACAATAGGTTTCCAGCGCTTCGCGCTTGAACCCTAAGAATAATAATAATAATAATAATAATAAAAATCCTAACGAAAACAATAGGTTTCCAGCGCTTCGCGCTTGAACCCTAATAATAATAATAATAATAAAAATCCTAACGAAAACAATAGGTTTCCAGCGCTTCGCGCTTGAACCCTAATAATTGTCAAAGAAGGTGGCTCTAAACTGTTCCTGAGACCAATCTCTGAAATTATTCTCCTTGTGACTAAAGATGGTAAAGGACTTTGTGCTTAGTTTGTAGGATGGACATTAAATATTTATTTGCATGTAAGGTTTGACATCTTAAAGATGCCAGGTGGGAAGTGTGCTGTTTTCAGCCTTCGGTTTCGTAAGTTAGCGACCCCTATTGGTGACCTGTATATATTTAAGCAGATCACATATTGTTCAGCCATTTGGTTGTGAGCTGTTTGAGAGTGCACACCTATGATACCAATCTCCATTCACACTTCATTTGTTCTTGGAAAAGTATTGTCTTTTTAATTTACTGAACTCACTATGTGTAGGCCGACATAGCTATGCAGCAAGCTTAACACTCCTCCAAAAAAGACTTGAAACAGAACTGAATCCAAGTGCTATTTAATGGAAGTTAAATAAAACTGCAAAAGACAACAGTGGAATTATTTTCTTCACATACCCCAACTGAGGAGAATTCCACGTGGTTATAAAAAAGGTATATACTGTGTGATTCATTTTGTTAGGTATTCATTTCATATGATATTCAGTAATACGTCCTTTACTCTGCTGTAGGAGCTTGCTTTCCTCTTTCATCGCTATTCCCGCTAAGATATCTACAAGCTGCGATCCTACAATATAAGTGTGTCTAGTTTAACCGTGCTGTCAGAAAGATCGGCTAGTTGCTGTGTCTCTTTTAAAACCCTTTTCACATTTTTTTCACATGAACTGCAGAAATTTGACATATTTTAAGTCACAGTAAGGACAAAAAATTTTTACACATTCATACACACAGTAATCGACTTTTACTGCCGCAGCCTGTTATGCTTCCTATATATCATGTGTGGGATATGTCTCGTCCAATCAGCGATAACACTTCAATTTGCAAAATATACCTACATTTTCCGGTTTGCCTGAATTGTTGTTGTGTTTTCTGAATTGCTATTTTCTTATGCACTTCCTGGCCATTGATAAACAAACAAAGCAAGCAGTTAATTTACAGGTACTAATATCAATATTTTTCTTTTGTCATTTACTTTAATACTCAGTCAGTGCCGGCTTATAAAAATTAGATTAAGCTTTTTGTACAACTAGAGCAGGAATTCAAAATGTAATTTTTTTAGAGGTTACAGATTCAGTTAAGTGTCTTCATAATGCTTCTGTGACAGACATGGAGCACTAAGCTGTAAAGAAAGTAGATATTGCTATATTCTTGGACTTGGACATCAGAGGGACAGCTCAGGTTGTTTTTTTACCATGCCAATGGTAATGGTGCCAATAAAGCTATTTGAAAATGTAAATCAGTTAGCTGTTCATGCCTTCAAATCTTATACCAATATAAAAAATATCTTAATATACTAATTCATTTACTTTTGACTATTATGCTACTCACTCATCAAAGCAACTCTTCAAATGTTCCACTCGACTCACGAACCGATTCAATGAACCGACTTGTCCTCAAACGGGACTTCACAAATTTCAGATAAACAAGAGACTGTGTGTGGTAATGAAGTTCTGAAATTGTTTATTGCTCATTTTATGACCAGTTAATCACTTTCATAACTTTTTTAGATATTTATCAATATCAATATGAGAAAAATATCTGAAGACATAACCATTAGCTTTTCAGTTAACTTGTTTTCGACCAAATTACCTGAGCACTCAAGCTAATTAGCTTTCTTCTAACCAAAAAAAAAAAAATCCACTTATAAGTGATGGGTAGGACGGTGGGGTGGTGACAAAACGGTTTATTGTGCAAATTAAGACATTTCTTTCTTTCTTTCTTTCTTTCTTTCTTTCTTTCTTTCTTTCTTTCTTTCTTTCTTTCCTAAAGTTTTAAACAAAAAAAACATCATCTTTTTCCACCTCAAGCACACAACAAACAAACACAACAAAATATTATATTTGTAAGGATCATTTTGAAATACTGTATTTACACACACTATGTTTGTATTGGGTTATTAAATATTGCAGATGTTTGTGTAATATATTTTTTGCAGTCTATTTTTTTGTGTTTTGAATGATGTACCTGGGGTCTCATTTATAAAGCATGTGTACGCACAAAATGGGGCTGGAAACGTCTGGAAACAGTTCCCACACAAAGGTTGTGATCTACTATATAAAAAACAAACTTGACGACACAGATGGTGAGGTCGTGAACTGTAGTTAGATTGTAGAAAATAAATGTGAGAAGAACGATTATAAGAATTAATTAATGACATTTAATTTCCACCCCATTTCATATGTTATATCCACATTATCATGAAGATTAAATCCAACAGTGTTATTTGTGCCTATTGTTTTAGGCTATATACATCTAGTGAAATCCAAACGTAATTCAAAATGTATTAAAAAAAATAATAATAATAATCAGCGCTGCCTTACAGTCTCATTGTCCACAACAGGAGCGCAGGAGGAGATGGCGCGACTACATGTACAGAATAGCATGAAATAACCTTTTATTAGAGAACTGCAGAACACAGTGTAAAAACGAAATATTTTCCTTAATGTACATAAATCATAAAATGTCAAAGTCTGCAAATACAGTCATGAAGCACAATCGCTACTCATCAACGGTCCTAACTATTACGGTGTTCATTACAAAACCGTCATGGAGAAGCATGTGTTCACTATAACATTCGTTCATTCATTCACTCATTTTCTACCGCTTTATCCGATCTTTATCCGATCTCAGGCATCTTTGGGCATCAAGGCTCATAACATTTTCGTCTTAAATTTTCGCCCACAAATTAATTCTGTGATTTTGTCAAGGTGTTAACAATCAGTCTAATTGCTAGAAACATGTAAATCCGGGTATGTAATGCTTCATGATGGCACTGCTGGCACTGTTGGAGGATTATGCCAATGGCAGAATAAGGAGAGTTTTCAGGGACCATGATGATTTCCTGCCCCATGATGATGACTGGCTAATAAGCCGATTTAGATTCAATAGAGCTGTGCTCTTGGATCTATGTGCTGAATTGGGTCCAGTATTAGAGAGGGCAACACGCCGGAACCATGCCATCCCAGTCCAAATACAAGTCCTCACCACTCTGGGGTTCTTGGCAACCGGCTGTTTCCAGCGGGAATTGGCAGACAGGTAAATTATTTATATTAAAAAAATATAAGTAATCCTCAACTTTGTCTCTAAGACCTTTTTGTATATGAAATAATTCTATTGGAATCTATAATCTCACCCTATAGGTCTGGTATATCACAGCCGTCCCTGAGTGCCATAATATCTGTCGTTTTGAATGGTATACTTAATATGGGTAGTCGATACATCAGGTTCCCCTACACTGTGCGAGAACAGGCCGAAATTAAAATGCAATTTGCAGCAATGTCTGGTTTCCCAAATGTAATCGGCGCAATTGACTGCACTCATGTTACTATAAGGACACCACCTGAAAATGAATTTGCTTATGTTAATAGAAAGCATGTGCATTCTATTAATGTGCAAATCATATGTGACTCCAACATGACTCTCACAAACATTGTGGCATGCTGGCCTGGTTCAACACACGATTCCTTTATCTTGACACATAGCAGTGTAGGGAACAGACTAAATTCAGGCGCAGTACGTGATGGCTGGCTTCATGGTGAGTTTAACAATATTAAAAAGTAGAAACTGTAACAATTTTGTTTTTAATATAATTATAACAATGTTGCTTTTAATATGATTATAACCTGCAGGCGTCAGTGGCAACCCCTTGAGACGCTGGCTCTTCTCCCCATTTTTAAACCCGCAGAGCGCAGAGGAAACTCATTATAACGAGGTACACTCTCATGCCCGCGCAGTTGTGGAGCGTGTAATGGGCGTGTATAGTGCGGGATATGAGGCTGGTTCACGTACGCATATCTGCGGGAACATTGCTTACAGGTGTGCATACACAGGGTTTTATAAATCGGAATTTTTGGCTTTTGGGCGCACGTAAACTTTTAGTAGTGATCCTACGCAGTTTTATAAATGAGACCCCTGGTCTGTGTGTGTGTTGTAACTGGACATTGTTAAAGGTGAGTTGAATTTAAATGCTGACTTTGTGAGTCTACACTGTTTTAATGTGGATTTTGAAGTAAAATTGATGCACAATTGATAATGACAAAAGAATAATCACATTTCATTTACATCCTATGGTGTGTGTAACAAGGTATGTTTATTGCAATTAAAGAAATGTGTGTAGTGCATGTAATGTGTCTTTGTGGTGTTTATTTATGTAATTCAACATTTGTTTGAGATTTTGACATTTGTCATTTACATTCATACAGTTTTCACTGTGCTGTGAGTCACTGTAAGACATGGAATAAAGTTGCTGTTTGAATGCATTGCGTTTTTGTGGTGAATGTAAAGAAACCTCACGCATTAGTTGAGGCTACAAATAGTTTTAGATACAGTTAGAAACTATTCTATATGTTTAAGTAAAAAAGCTTACGGAAGTTGAATACAGCTGCATGGAACATGATTAAACACACATCCTCATTAAAGTGATTCTTATTAGGTTCTGATGGTTGGAAATCCATCATGCTGAGCTTCGAGCTGTACAGTTCCTGTGAGCGACAGGGCTGGAGAGGGATAATGATCGCACTGCTTCTCATGGTGGCAGATTGATCTACAATAGCTGTCTTAAATACAATGTCATCACTATTGTACACCAAAGAAAAACTAAACGTATGAATGCGTTTTTCTTAATCGGATGCAGATTTGTGGATGTGACAGATCCTGAGTGTAGCGACTCAAGCTGCGAGGGCAGAACACAGACATCAGAGACAGTGTTTTGTGAGCTCTGTACCGTTAATAAAATTAAAGTCAGTTGCACAAGCCTTTTGAATGTGGATGGGCCAGATGGAGGAGTGAGTCAGGAATCTCACTCACTTCTCAATGATCTTCCCATTGTTCTTCACGAGGAATGAATCAGAATCCCTCTGGTCACTGTGAAATCTTTCATTCTTTGGTTTCATTGTCTCACCACAGTTTGTAGCTATTGAAAGTGCTGTTTCAGCATTTCTACCTTCCATAAGCATGCTTATAATGTTTATTCATATCATTATCAGCATTTTAATCTGTATTACAGACATGAAAGTATAAGCATTATGTTAGTTAATTGGAATAAACGTTTTCCTGATGAAATTCCAGTGTATTTAAGCTAGATTAGACTAGCCATGTGTGATATGTGAGTGTGTGGCCACAGTAACAGGATAATCAAATGTGTAAGAAATTACAGATAACTGCACCCAAATTCCATTCCAAGGTACACATCTAAAAGAGCTCATTCCTAAAAAGGTTTAAGTATCATAAGGTAATACGTTTAGGGCTCTAAACGTATAAACTTGATTCAATCGTTAGTATGGGAGCGGCAGCAGGACATCAAGGATCACCACGAACAAAGGGTCTATGTGACCATAATTACCATTTAAAGTGACCATTTGGTTGATAACAATGATTAACACCAACATGAACAGGCCATGATTAACACTTAAAGACAATCAGCTAGACAACAAGGTGTAGCCCAGCCATTTGGGAGACACTCAGTTCTTACACTCAATACACATTCAAAGCAGAACTTCATTTAAATTACCAAAAGGGAAAACAGTATAAAATGCTTAAGCAGGATTTGCTCTGGGTTCTTACTGACTCTTGTTCTTAATGCTACACTCTTGCACAGGCACACGAAAAAATCCATCTTTTGCTATAGCGACCGTGTATAGACCCCCGGGCCCTAAAATAATTTGCTTACAGAGTTTGCAGATTTTCTTTCGGACCTATTGGTTAACTTTGATAAAGCATTACGTGTAGGAGACTTTAACATTCATGTTGATGATGCAAATGCTGCTTTAGGACTCACATTCATGGACCTCCTCAACTCATTTGGGCTTAAACAAAACATCACTAGAGCAACACATTGTCTTAACCATTAGCACTAGATTTAATAATATCACACGGAATAGATGTCACTGATATAAATATCATAGCTCAAAGTGATGGTCACAGACCATTACCTCATACTGTACACACTACCTGTAGAACAGACTAACTGTGTCTCACCACGTTATCGACTCGGTAGAACTATTATTCCAAGCACTAATGACAGATTCACAAATAACCTGCCTGATCTGTCTGGACTTCTTACTGTATCCTTAAACACAAACCATCTAGATGTAATGACTAACAGCATAGGCACTATATTCACTAGCACATTAGACACTGTTGCCCCCATCAGATCAAAGAAGCTTAGATACACTGTGCACCGTGGTTTAATAGTCATACTCACACCCTCAAGAGAGAAACCCATAACCTCTAGCGAAAGTGGAGAAAAACTAAATTAGAGGTTTTTAGAATTGCGTATAAGGACAGTATGTGCAAATATAGACAGGCTCTAAAAGCTGCTAGGGCTCTGAGCACCTGAGCAAACTCATAGAAAGTAACCAGAACAATCCCAGGTTTTTATTTAGCACAGTGGCTAGATTAACAAAAAAACAGAAATGTGAACACACTATTCCATCACAGTTCAGTAGTGAGGATTTTATGAGATTCTTTACTGATAAAATTAAAAGCATCAGGAACAAAATAGGTGATGTGAGGAACATGTGAGAGCACCTTGTGACCCAGTCTCACCTAAAGTGCTACACTCACAACTACAGTGCTTTACAAGTACAGGACAGGAAGAGTTAGATAAGATTATTACATTTACATTTACATTTACAGCATTTGGCAGACGCCCTTATCCAGAGCGACGTACATAAGTGCTTAAATCTCTAGCATTGAATACATTAATGCTGGCTCACTAAGTTACATACTTAAGATACCATGAGTTTAAAACATTTGTTCAAAGTTACAATGAAAAAGTGTCAAAGGTGTTTTTTTTTTTTTTTTTTAAATGCAAAAGATAAGGAAAGAAGTGCTAGTTGAAGTGTTTCCTGAATAAGCAGGTCTTCAACCGCCGCTTGAAAATAGCCAGCTGTCCGGACCTCTAGGGGAAGTTCATTCCACCACCTTGGTGCCAGTACAGAGAAGAGTCTTGTAGTAAACTTGCCTCTTACCCTGAGAGATGGTGGAACCAGTCGAGCAGTGCTGGTAGATCGGAGGGTGCGGAGTGCAGAGGAGTGATGAGGGCTTTGAGGAGCTGGTCCATTTTTGGCTTTGTAGGCCAGCATCAGTGTTTTGAATCTGATGCATGCAGCTATCGGAAGCCAGTGGAGGGATTGCAGCAGCGGGGTGGTATGCGAGAACTTTGGCAGGTTGAAAACAAGCCTGGCAGCTGCATTTTGGATCATTTACAGAGGACGGATTGCGTTCATAGGTAGACCTGCCAGCAGTGCATTGCAGTACTCCAGTCTAGAAATGAAAAGAGACTGAACAAGTACCTGATCAGCCTGTGTGGACAGAAATGGCCGAATCCTTCTAATGTTGTAGAGAAGAAACCGACATGTTCGAGTCACATTAGCAACATGAGAGGAAAAGGACAGTTGATTGTCCATGGTTACCCCAAGGTTGTGAGCTGTGGCTGAAGGGGAGATCAGATCGTTGTGCAAGGATATAGCAAGATCATGACCTGGGGATGAATCACCTGGGATGAACAGCAGTTCAGTTTTGCTAGGATTTAGCTTTAACTGATGAGCAGTCATCCATGATGAAATTTCTGCCAGACATTGTATTGTATTATTACTACAGCTACATCAACAACTTGTTCACTAGACCCCATCCCAACTAAATTACTGAAAGAAGTGTTATATAAAGGGCCTCTTCTTAATATTATTAACTCCTCGCTATCTTTAGGTTACATCCCTAAATCTTTCAAGTTGGCAGTTATTAAGCCACTCATTAAGAAACCTAATTTAGATCCTAACGAACTATCAAATTACAGACCTATTTCACATCTTCTGTTTATGTCTAAAATACTAGAAAGGGTTGTGTCTGTTCAACTGTGCTCCTTCTTGCAGGAGAACAATATCTTTGAAGAGTTTCAGTCACGTTTCAGGCCCCATCCTTGCACAGAAACTGCACTTGTGAAAGTCACAAATGACTAGTTCTTAGCTTCGGACCAAGACTGTATGTCACTATTAGTTCTACTTGACCTTAGTGCTGCATTCGACACTATAGATCACAACATTCTTCCAGATCATTTACAAAATTACACAGGTATTCATGGTGTTACGTTCTATGCTTGTGGGTTCGGTGTTTTGTTTGTTCTTTCTCTCTCTTTCTCTTTGCTCCACTATCTATCTTTTCAGATCCCTACCATTGGACATCTCCTGTCAATCTTCATTATCCTGTGTGACATCACCCGTCGATCCACCAATCAACCAGAATCAGAATCAGGATTAGAATCAGAAACAGAGACAGAAACAGAAGGAGAAAGAAGATGTGTGCTAATTTGTTAGAGGGCTCTATTGTTGTTCATTTGGGTTTTAGTATGTCAGACTGTTCATGTATCCCAATTTGTTAGTTATTTTGTGTATGTGACTTGCGGGTCACTTTGTGTATGTGACTTGCGGGTCACTTTGTGTATGTGACTTGTGGGTCACTTTGTGTATGTGACTTGCGGGTCACTTTGTGTATGTGACTTGTGGGTCACTTTGTGTATGTGACTTGCGGGTTACTTTGTGTATGTGACTTGCGGGTCACTTTGTGTAGGTGACTTGCGGGTCACTTTGTGTAGGTGACTTGCGGGTCACTTTGTGTAGGTGACTTGCGGGTCACTTTGCGTATGTGACTTGCGGGTCACTTTGTGTAGGTGACTTGAGGGTCACTTTGCGTATGTGACTTGCGGGTCACTAATTCTGCATCTGGATGCTTTTGTTTCTTCACTTTATGGATATGACTTTGTTTATTTTCGGGAAAACCGGACAGGTGAGTACTTCACATGACATATATTGTGCAACACGTAGGTAAGCTTTTCTGTATTAGACACACTAGGTTAGGAGCGCGTGCCACCCTCTGTACCTTTTGTTTGGATAGGAAGTATAGATTAGTTAGGGCGTCATCTACGCTGAAGATTTTTTTTATTACTTTCCTTTGTAGTTCAGGTTAGAGGGTTATGTTCAAGCTAGCGCAGTTTTGTTTTGTTTATTTCTTTGTTTTGGCACTACTCATGTCTCGTTTCCCCTTTGTGTCTTTTGTTATCTTGTTTCTGTAGATATCGTAAATATTATCACCTTTAGCCCTATTCGGATGGGACTAATTTTCTAAGTTAGAATTTTTTTCAGCCGACGTCTGTCATTTCATGTATGGATTCGGACTAACATCTCTGTGTTTATTACAGAGGTAGGAGTGTCTGTGTTTTACATGTGGGCGTTGCACAAGACCACATGTCCAGGATGCGTGGATTGTGTATGGTCATATGACCGATTAATAGTTTATTAACATCAAATGGTTTTATATAGAACTTCTTATAAACCCACAGGAATAAATAAGTTTTTATATAATTTTCACATTGTGTAATTGACTATATAAATGAAAGTACTCTTACCTGAAACTGATATTACAGTAGCCAGTCTTAACAATTTACGTTATTTGGCTCTTGTTGATTTAATTTTTTTATTTCTTCACAGGGTAGCAAACACATTTACATCCATTATTGGTGTGCAGAAAGCAGAAACTTGAATACCGGTGCGCTAGGGTTAATACGGTAATTCACGTTGACCAAAACAGACAAAAACAGACCAAAACAGACAAAATGTTTTGGAAAAAAAGTTTTCGGCAATCACAGACATTCGCATTCAGACGGGATTAGATTCCTCAGAGGAGCGCCAATTTTGCTGAAAAACAGTAGGTAATTTGCTCTGGAGAGAAAAAGACAGACATGGCAGATTCGGACGGGATTAAAATCAAAAAAGTACGTCTGTGAAACTAAAATTTCTCTAACGACCCCCTGTAAAACTAGTCCCGTCCAAATAGGGCTTTTGTCACCACCATGTGTATGATAATAGAGACAGGTTTTGCCCACTATTTGTTGTTCGTGTTGTTGATTGACACATACACACCAGAAATCTAACTTTATAATCATTTCATATTGTTACATCCCAACCATACCCCTGAACATCATTTGGGATCGTAACAGGCTTTAAGTTGGTTTAGATCCTACCTGTCTGATCGATACTATTTTGCAGAATTAAATGGTGAATACTCCAGTTTATTGCCAGTTAATTATGGGGTCCCTCAAGGATCAGTCCTTGGACCCCTGCTCTTCTCAATATACAGGCTTCTGTTAGGGAACATTATTAGAAGACATGGGATTAATCAACTTGTCTTTTGAAAATCATATCACCCATTCTACAAAACAGCCTTCTTCCACATTAGAAATATTGTCAAGCTGAGAAACATCCTGTCTGTATCTGATGCTGAGAAGCTAGTTCATGCATTCATGACCTCTAGACTGGACTATTGTAATGCGTTACTAGGTTGTTGTCCTGCATCTTTAATAAATAGGCTACAGTTAGTCCAAAACGCAGCTGCCAGAGTTCTCACTAGGACAAGAAAGTATGATCACATAACCCCAATTTTATCATCTCTACACTGGCTACCTGTTAACTTTAGAATTGATTACAAACTGCTGCTACTCACATATAAGGCTCTTAATGGTTTAGCTCCCATGTATCTAACTAGTCTTCTAACACGTTACAATCCTTCACGCTCTCTGAGATCACAAAATTCAGGATTTCTGGTAGTTCCAAGAATATCAAAGTCTACTAAAGGTTGTAGAGCGTTTTCATATTTAGCTCCCAAACTTTGAAATAGCCTTCCTGATAATGTTTGGAGCTCAGACACACTTTCCCAGTTTAAATGTAGATTAAAAACTCATCTCTTTAGTCAGGCATACACATAATACATCCCATAACACTGTGCACTATTATATCAGACTTGCAAATATTATGAACAGCAGATATGTTAATCCCTCTCCACTGCTTCTCTCTTTCTACCCATCCCAAGGCATCCAGAAACTGTACCAGCTCCGATCGTCTTCCGTGCGAAGAAGATTTTGGACCTCCACTGAGATGAGGATGACTCAGTGAATCCTTAGGCATCTAGAGATCTACCAGCTCCAGTCAGACTCTGCGATACTAAAAAGATGTGAACTCCATGTGATCTTCTGCATCTATACAACATCTGTTTGACCGTATTTTTATAATCACACCCTCCAGTGTCACCCACATGAGGATGGGTTCCCCTTTGAGTCTGGTTCCTCTCAAGGTTTCTTCCTTACCATCTAAGGGAGTTTTTCCTTGCCACTGCTGCCTGAGTCACCTCAGACTTGCTCATTGGGGATAAATACCTACACATTGTGAACTAAATCTATCTAATATTAATCTTGAATTTTGCATTCTATTAATCTTTATATTATTCTTTATAAAAAACTTTTGTTCTATGTTTATGTTCTGTAAAGCTGCTTTGAGACAATGTCAATTGTAAAAAGTGCTATACAAATAAACTTGAATTGAATTGAATTGAACTCCGATGAACCCAAAATACTCTGATGTACTTCATGTATTTTGTCACTGCTATGCTGGAATAAACTTCTTGTTCTTCATTAAGATCTTCAACATCATCGTCTTATTTTTACACACATCTTTTTATTTCGTACATTGGCGAGCCAGCCAGGAGGGATTAAAAGAAAAAGCTAGTTCATGCATTCATGACCTCTAGACTGGACTATTGTAATGCATTACTAGGTGGTTGTCCTGCATCTTTAATAAACAGGCTATTTATTTTTTACATTGGCAAGCCAGCCAGGAGGGATTCCAAAAAAAAAGTGGGGAAAAGGTAAGAAAAGCGGAATTTTCTTTTACGCTGTTTTTGATTCAGGGAACCCCTCATTTAAAAAAACCTAGAAAATAAATGTTTTAGTGTAGAATAGAACATAGAGTATAGTTTATTGATCATAAGCAGGAGGAGTTATTGTTAAGCCTATTCTGTACATTTCTGTTTAAGATTCTAACGGAACTGAATTAACCCGACGCAGTGTGGTGACAGAGTTGTATTTGAATTGTTGTTTCTAAAGTAACTGAAGCAAAGGGCTTAAGCTGATAGGTTTCTAAAGTAACTGAAACTTGTTGTGTGTTTGTTATAATTCTGTTAAGATTCTAATGTAACAATCATCCCGATGCAGTGTGGCAGTTGAATTATAGCTAAAAGTGTTTCACAAATAACAAACAGTAGTAGTGTAAAGAGCCTGACGCACCATGGCTCTGTAGAGTTTAAAGCAATAACCTGAGGTAGTGTGGTGTTGTCTGACAGACTGTAACAGTGTTTTAAACTTAATTTTTAAGTCCATGTACTGTGGATAAGTAAATGGTTAGGTTTTAACACAAAGAAACCCGACGTACTGTGGTTTTGTCCAACGTACTGTGACTGTGTTTGAGAGATGTGAGTGTTAAGTGTTACTATAGTTGAACTCGAGGCCAGACGGAGTGTGTCTGTGTCCGAAGCAGTGAGACTTTTGAGTTCAAAAGCCCGACGTATTGTGGCTGTTTTGTTCATTTGCGCCCGAAGTACTGGAGCGCTGAATGAATAGACTGGTTGAACGGTTAACTAGATAGCTTGTAGTCACAGAAACTGTGTAAAGTTTAACCCTCTGGGGTCGAAGGACGCACCGGTGTGTCTTTGGCGCATTTTTTCCTCTTCAACGTGAAGTCCACTTAAAATACTCCGTCATTCATAGTCATACACATACATGTAATACATCATTCGAAACTGTGAAGTGTCTACTTTTATTTAAGTGCCTTCATATTAACAACAAAACGCTCTGCTTTTGGCAAATAAAGAAAATAACGAGGTTGTGCATTCAGACATCTCTGTGAACTTGCCCTTCTTCCTGAAACACGTTACAAACATGAACTGATAACTCCGCCAATACTTATCACACGAATATGATACATATGTCTAATGAAAGACTTTTAAATGAGGTAATTAAAATTCGAAAGCAAATATTGTCTTTTTGTGTAATCTGTATGTAAGTAAAGAGAGGTACAGTTTTTCTGGCTCGACCTCATTACCACTAATGTGATCCCACCTACAGCCGTGCGCGCCATTCATATGAAAATTACCTGAGCGGGCAATGCTAATAAGATCAACGCCCCCAAACAATGTAAGAAGCACAAAGTTTTAACAGATTCATTCACTTATCAACGCGCTGGGAAGATGAAACGCTTTACAGCTGAGGAAGTTTCCTCAGATGAAGAGCAGGACTCTGACGACGAACGTTTGTATTTTGAAGAGCGACTTGATCCAGCTGAGGATATAATTTCTGAAGAGTAAGTTTTACTTACATTTGTTGAAATCTTGTGTGATGTAAAATTATATATACTGTATTGTATACAGACTATTTGCAAGCAGATATTAAGAGTGACTTTATAGAAACGTCTCGTAATTGGCAGCTTTTATTTACCTTAAAATGTTAGTGTTTATGCCTCAACTAGTCTTGTTTACGTGACTATCTGTTCGGGTGTAAATGTATCGATGTGGTGTCGATGAGCTGTAAATGTACCCGGAGATATGTCATGTGTTAATGTTTAGCCATAAATATGTCCGGTAATGGCCCGTTAACAAACATATATAGCGCATCCTTGTACCCAATTATTTTATCTCAGCTATGCTTAACTGCCTTAGTTATTGCTTTATAAGTTTGTTACTGTGGAGAATACATTATATTAATTATTAAAAACTTTTGTAGGAATGTGGCTGCATCACTATTGTCTTTACCTGCACCGGCTGCAACACTTTCACCTTCGTTTGATGCTCGCACGGGGGCACGCAGCAACGAGAACAATAAGGAGTACGTCCACATGTAACCATTTTTTTCTATTATGCGTGCAGAATATTTGTATTACTGATGTGGAAAATACATTATATTAATTGTGTTGCTTTGTACTTTGAAAATACATGATACTAATTATGATTTTTTTAGGAATGTGGCTGCAACACGTTCACCTTCGTCTGATACTCGCACGAGGGCACGCAGCAACGCGAGCGACATTCATCCAGTGTAAGCCACATTTACCCTTTTTTATGTTCTCAGTATTAGTAATACTGGTATGTTGCTTTGTACTTTGCAAATACATGATACTAATTATGATATGTTCACCTTCGTCTGATACTCGCACGAGGGCACACAGCAACGCGAGCGACATTCATCCAGTGTAAGCCACATTTACCCTTTTTTATGTTCTCAGTATTAGTAATACTGGTGTGTTGCTTTGTACTTTGCAAATACATGATACTAATTATGATATTTTTTTTAGAAATGTGGCTGCAACACCTTTACCTTCGTCTGATACTCGCACGAGGGCACACAGCAACGCAACTGGGAACAAAAAAGAGTACGTCCACATGTACCCATTTTTCTGTTATATTGTATATTAGTATATATTAGTTATATATTATTACTAATGTGTTGCTTAGTACTTTGGAAAATACACGATGAGACTAATTATGTTGTTGTTTTTTTTTTAGGAATGTGTCTGCATCACCTTTACCTTTACCATCACCTGCTACTCACACACGCCGTAGGTCTCTTTCAGTTCTCAAAGCAACTGAGACTAATGTGTGTTCAGTTAAATAGGAACTGTTTTGAGCAATGGCATGACGACATTTAAACTCCATTCTCAAAGATTCACAGTGTGTGATGGCTTACAAATTTATATCTTATTTTTTATATTGTAAAGAATCATTCCATACAATAAAGCTTCTTGACTCTTGACTCTATTGTATGTTTTTTTTTACCATTGGTAAAATAAAAGTCTTATTTTGTCAAGTACAGATATAAAAGTCTTTTGTACTTTATTGTACACTATTTTATTAAACTACAAGCAAAAGATTTTCTCTTTGAGTCTCCCCACACTCATTCTTTTGTCAACACAATCCAGACTTAGCCATTAGGGGGTTGGGCCTCCTCAGGTGTGAATCATCAATATTCATGACCATTGACCCGCCCTCGCATATTGCCTTTACACAACAAAAACTGTCTTACAAAAGTTAAATCTATGTATTGTTTCATGTGAATGAGTGGGTAAAATGGTTTTTACATCTTTTTGTAGCAAATTCTCAACTCTACAAGAGTAGAGAACTTTATTGTTTGTGAACAAATGTTTAGTATGTGTTTCTTGGCCTTATTTCAGCAACTTTTCTTTTTCTTTTTTTTACTAACCACGCATAAACATCATTTACGTAAAAATACAAACATGTACATACATTTTACTTACATAATATTGTAGCACAGTTTGTGCTGAATACAGTGTTATGTGATATTAGCCATTAATATGTTTTGAAGTAACTGAAAAAAGACCAAATGTAAGAGCATGTCAGAACCTCTGCCAGTGTCACAAAATGGTCAGACCCCAGAGGGTTAAAGACTAAGATTTAAGGAAAGCTGTGAGTTTGTAAAAATGAAACAGGGAATGTTTGATGGAATAGAGAACATTGTTGATAAACCATATGAGTGGGCTATTTCTAAGTTTGAAAATTATCCTAAAATGCCCAAGAACAAAAAAGGACAGATTGAAAATGCACTGCAAGCAGTTCACACCGAATGATGTCAGTTTAAAATCTGCTTTGATTAACAAATGTGACTCACTCACTCATTCTGCTGTGTTGATGTTTGTAACCCATCTCTCTGATTAAAATGACATCATTGCTAAAATGACACAGTTTTTCAACAACAATGCTAACTCAAAGAGATCCCATCCTGTGTCAGCAGTAGGTGTTAAAAATCTCAATAAGCATAGAGCCATCCAGGTTTCCCAGAAAAAAAGAGAACTACACTACTGGAGATAGAAAGGAAAGACTACCCCCTCAAAACCCTGATAACCTCCTGGTGTGTTATTCATGTGGCAAAAAGGGACATATTTCAAGGGGATGGAAATTTTCCCTTAAGAGAACAGGTGCCAAGATGGATTTATACCAGTTACAGGCTATAGTAAACAGACTGAGAAAGGAGCTCAAGAATCTGTGTACCTCTTTGCCTGTTGTTTTTCACCAAGCCACTCAACAAATTTAGCAAAATTAGAAAAACAAAATGCATTGTGGTCAGAATGTGCACCATCACAAATTTGAAAGTAGTGATGACGTTGTGGTAAAGAATTACCAAAATTAGGGCCCATGGTCTGCTCACTTGGAGAGACTAGGCAGAGATTCACATCACAAGCTCTGCCACAAAACTAAAAACCAACAACCTGGTAAGAGATCATTCCACATAGATCCATTAATGTCATAAAAAGCTGATGCCAGACAATAAGGGCCATGTAAATAGGTTTATGTTGTATGTGTTTATAATGTTTTTTGTGTGTTGTGTTAAAAATAGAGGGGGTTATAAATTTATTATGTTTTCAAGTGTTTTTCAGATCAAAAAGAAATAAAGATGTGGGGATGGAAAAGAAAGGCAGCTGTCATGACAGCATTAAAGATACAAGAGTGACCAACGCTGTCCCAAAGTGCTTATTCTACAATGGATCCATGTTCCGGTCTTGGTGAACCTTACAGCATGGTCTCCAGACCCAGATGAACAGTGTAATGAAGAGTGTAACTGGAATGTATAAGGTCTTCTTGACAACAGCGTTCCTAAGGTATCACAGTGCTGTTGCAACCAGTTCATCACCACCTCAGTGAACATCTTCAAGTAAATAATCCCAAGGATTTGAAAGGATTTGAAAAATTGTTTGAAAGGATTCTAAGCATGGACAATTTGGGAATATTACAGAATGTATTAAAGAAAGGACTTTAATGACTTTTAGGTTTATCATACAGTTACCATCAGGAGAATGGCGAGGACTGGACATAGAACGCTGTGACAAAACTACATTGGTTTTATTCGTGCGTGTGATGCCTTGGAAAAACAACCATTATGTGGGGCACCCCACACTAATTATGAGGCTCGTGGAATCAATCTAACGCATGTCCACAATAATTTTACAAGAGTAATAGTTTCAAACAGAAAAACATGTGTCACTAAAACTCTTGATAACTTTTCTTTGTTAATGATAACCAAATGTTAACACTTTGTCCGATTAATGATATTTTACTTTGTATAATACCAGAGTCAGCTTGGTTCATAGGAAAATATTACTTTCCATATGTAAATTTCACCCTACAGACAATGTCATTGAATCCAGAGGACAACTAGTCTTTGAGGAAGATGCCCCAGAATTTGTCATTATGTCATAATGCAAAGAAAGGATGACCATATTGTCAAAGCTCAACAAGGTCTTGTGGGAAAAGATAATGTTTGACTAAACAAATGCATGATGGTGATTTGGTTATTGCCTATTCTGGGATGCAACTTTCAAAACTGCTGTTTGTGTATGCATCTTTCTCATTCTTTGTCAATGCATTATGTTATGCTGTATGTGTACCAAATTGAGAAGGCAGATTGCAGATAATTCAATGATCAATGTGGGAAGTTCCTGTTGGCTGTGATGGTTTCTGAGTGTCTCTGCTCCAAACCCAAGTAAGATTTTACACAGAACCACATTTTAAGAAGGAAACCTGTGATAAGTTTGTCTTATGGAATGAAGCAATAACCAGTGTGCATGAAGTGATGTTTCGATGACGGGTGAGATTCTCTGAGGGCAGACAGGGAACAACCTAGGCAGGGCTTCACCACCACTGGGCACCTGCCCAAAATGGAAGGTGTGATCTGTATTAAGGAAGTGCTGTGATGCTTCAGGGCCAAAAGCATCAAAGGGGGGACTGTAAAAAATTACAGATAACTGCACCCAAATTCCACTCCAAGATACACATCTAAAAGAGCTCATTCCTAAAAAGGTTTAAGTATCATAAGGTAATACGTTTAGGACTCTAAACGTATAAACTTGATTCAATCGTTAGTATGGGAGCAGCAGCAGGGCATCAAGGATCACCACGAACAAAGGGTCTACGTGACCGTAATTACCATTTAAAGTGACCATTTGGTTGATAACAATTGTAACAATACCAAGCCAAGGTATATGTGATCATGACTAACATTTAAAGACAATCAGCTAGACAACAAGGTGTAGCCCAGCCATTTGGGAGACACTCAGTTCTTACACTCAATACACATTCAAAGTGGAACTTCATTTCAATTACCAAAAGGGAAAACAGTATAAAATGCTTGAGCAGAATTTGCTCTGGGTTGTTACTGACTACGATGAACCCAAAGTACTTCATGTATTTTGTTACTGCTATGCTGGAATAAACTTCTTGTTCTTCATTAAGATCTTCACCATCATCGTCTTATTTTTACACACATTTTTTTTATTTCTTACAAAAGCAAGGGAACAAGTAAAATAGTTCATATTTTAGAGCAACTTCTAACATGGAAGTAGTCTATTCATGGTGGCAAAACAGTCAAGTGTCAGTTGAGTGTGCATGTGTATG
Source organism: Tachysurus vachellii (assembly GCF_030014155.1). NCBI lineage: Eukaryota > Metazoa > Chordata > Actinopteri > Siluriformes > Bagridae > Tachysurus > Tachysurus vachellii. Next base: position 26,253,209 of record NC_083461.1, on the reverse strand, counting down.
TTTCAGTGTGGTTTTGCGTTTGCTAAACCATGCACATTTGCTAGAATTAAGTGATTTAATATACCTCATACAGTAGGTAAGATATTCTAGACTCTAAATGACTACTTTTAGAGTCTAGAATATCTTTCCTACAGTATACAGCTAAATGTTTTTGGACACTTGGATGGAATTCTAGTCCATCACAGTGTACCATTCACACATACAGGCACATCTAGGCTGTATTTTACCCTAGCCATTAGACCTAGCAGTGTGTTATCGGAGGTGAGGGGAATCTAGAGAACCTGGAGAAAACTGTAAAAGTCACTGTGGAACAATGCAAAACTCAGTAATGAATATTGAGCTCAGTAATGCTCAGTGTTGGAAAACCTGGAGCTGGCAGTACTTTCCACTGTAGCACTGTGCCACACTTCTCTTCTTAGAGTTCTTATCCTATTCTGCAAGACCAGTTTAAAGGTGTAGTTGTGTAGATTGTACTAGGATTAAATGTCTCTCTAAAATATCTGAAAAGGGCAATAATGGGTTTTCCCTTCTGACATTTTATAAAGTGATTCCTCTGTTTTTCACCTGTTTTAAAGTGTAGCTACTGTGCAAACCATATGGGTTGATTGTCTCTAAAATATCTGAATAAGAAAGTATTTTTCCTCACAATATTTTGACATGATTCTTCTTCTACTTAAATGAACAGCATGAACTTTTTGAAGGTGTAGCTGCCAAGAAGTTGCTCTGTGATTAAAAAAATATCTTAATTATTAAACACCATCCTCTGCTTACAATATTTAGTCTGCTGTAATCTCTACAATAATATTTGATATAAAACAGAACATTGTTAAAAATACATGTCAGTATTGAGAGCTGCCAGTGTAGATGTGCAATGTACAACATATCTTTTAAGTGTTGCCCAAATAATCACATGCATTTGTATCAAGTTTAACATAAAAACATTTAGGCACAAAACAGATAAACATGTATAGTGTGTCTGACATGTGTGATGCTACCTTAAGTAAAATTAAAAAGATGAAGAATCTATTACTTGCTAGAATCTGAGATGCATGTGTGTGCATGCGTGTGGGTACATGCGTGTGTGTATGCGTGTGTGTGCATGTGTGTGTACGCATGTGTGTGTGTGAAAACCTTAGCAAAAATTGATCAGAAGCACTGATTATCTGATATGTTCTTTTAAAACATTGTTTATATTTATAAATAAAGCTTTAGCAATATGTCAATTTATCTTCTTTACAGTCTTTTCAGAAATTATAATGCACAGTATAGTACAATGTTAATTATACTATTAACTACACAATTGTTACAAAAGAGTTAAAGTAGATTTAAATATAAGTGAAAGGAAGCCTTGTGGGACTGTTGGAATGTGGAGAATTAGTCAGGCTAATAAAAACTCTCATTAAGTCTCCCATTTCAACAATTTAAAATATCAGTATGTAAAGATATTTTTTGTTTACATGAATTAAATATTTCCCTGTATTCCCTCTATCTTATAAATTATTAAATATATGAATACATATAGGTAATTTGTGTATATTTTCTGCTAGGATCTAGAGCTAGACATGCAAGGCCAATGAAAGTAGAAGTGTTAGAAGAGACATCCATATCATGGAGACTGAGCTGGCAATCACTGGTGGAACTGAATTACCTGCAAAATATAAACGTGTGTGTACAATTAAATGCATACAAATATATATTTAAATCTAAATTATTTAATTAATAAGCACAAATTAATAAGTAACAGTAATATCTGTAAGTCGATACTGACCAATCTGTTTGACCGTGACGGAGCCTGGAATAACCGAAAAGGTCAAGTCTGTGAGTCCATTGAGAAAGACATCTTTCACTTGGGTTACAGTAACATTTGGACCACTAGAATCCATATAAAGTTTGCTTTCTGTAATAGTAGAACCACTCCTGAAAGAGAACAAACATAGAGATAGAAGTTCAACAAGGAAACATAAATCAACAAAGAAAAAAGAAGAAATAAATATTCATAAACATATTTTCATTCTCACCTAAACTTTATAATTTGCATGAGAATGAAGTTACGAAATGCTTTCTTGAACAATAGTTGAACCTGAAAGAAATTAGAAATGAATCGGTTGAGTATCAACAGCCGTATCAAACACACTGATAAACTAGTCTGTCACATTCAGTACACATTCAGTACTTAAATGAGTTAAAGGCGGTTTAAATTCATACATGCCCCCTGACATGAACATTGAGTCCGACTGTGCAGTACTCATATAAAGGAATAAAACAGAACTAAACAATTAGAAAAGTGCAAAGACTAGACACTATATCCCTTCTAATATAGAGAGCAAACATTTGAGCCATTATGTGTTTTTCAGGTTTTCTAATATGGCACCAAAATTGTTCAAGTGGCAAAATGAATTAAATTGTAAATGGAAGCATGATCAATAAAACATACCTGATAACGGATATTTGTAGTATTTTTTGCAAACTCTGAGGAGCTGGTATTGGCCAGTGCTGGAACAAAGGTTTCATTTATGCTGAAGGTCAAGTTGAAAATAGCAGTTGCATTTTCTGGTGTCGGAGGTATGATTGTTGTAGAGATGGTTGTAGGTGCGCTGGTGGTTGAAGAGGGGTTTGCTGAAGTTGTGTTGGGTGAAGATGCGTTTGCTGAAGTTGTTTTTGCTGAAGTTGTGTTTGCTAAAGTTGTGGTGGTTGAAGTTGTGTTTGCTGAAGTTGTGTTTGCAGAAGTTGTGTATGTTGAAGTTGTGTTTGCTGAAGTTGTGTTTGCTGAAGTTGTGGTGGTTGACGTTGCATTTGCTGAAGTTGTGGTAGGTGAAGTTGTGTTTGCTGAAGTTGTGGTAGGTGAAGTTGTGTTTGCTGAAGTTGTGTTTGCTGGAGTTGTGGTGGTTGAAGCTGCATTTACTGAAGTTGTGTTTGCTGAAGTTGTGTTTGCTAAAGTTGTGGTGGTTGAAGTTGTGTTTGCTGAAGTTGTGTTTGCAGAAGTTGTGTATTTTGAAGTTGTGTTTGCTGGAGTTGTGGTGGTTGAAGTTGTGTTAGGCGAAGTTGTGTTTGCTAAAGTTGTGGTAGGTGATGTTGTGTTTGCTGAAGTTGTGTTTGCTGGAGTTGTGGTGGATAAAGTTGTGTTTGCTGAAGTTGTGTTTGCTAAAGTTGTGGTGGTTGAAGTTGTGTTTGCTGAAGTTGTGTTTGCAGAAGTTGTGTATGTTGAAGTTGTGTTTGCTGAAGTTGTGGTGGTTGAAGTTGTGTTAGGCGAAGTTGTGTTTGCTAAAGTTGTGGTAGGTGAAGTTGTGTTTGCTAAAGTTGTGGTAGGTGATGTTGTGTTTGCTGAAGTTGTGTTTGCTGGAGTTGTGGTGGATAAAGTTGTGTTTGCTGAAGTTGTGGTAGAGAAAGTTGCGTTTGCCGAAGTTGTGTTTGCTAAAGTTATGGTAGGTGAAGTTGCATTTGCTGAAGTTGCGTTTGCTGGAGTTGTGGTGGATGAAGTTGTGTTAGGCGAAGTTGTGTTTGCTAAAGTTGTGGTAGGTGAAGTTGTGTTTGCTAAAGTTGTGGTAGGTGAAGTTGAGTTTGCCGAAGTTGTGTTTGCTAAAGTTGTACTAGATGAAGTTGTGTTTGCTGAAGTTGTGGTGGATGAAGTTGCGTTTGCCGAAGTTGTGTTTGCTAAAGTTGTACTAGGTGAAGTTGTGTTTGCTGAAGTTGTGGTGGTTGAAGTTATGTTTGCTGAAGAGATGGTTGTAGGTGTGCTGGTGGTTGTAGAGGGGTTTGTTGTAGAAATGGTGGTCACTGTTGAGTTAAATTACAGTTAGAATATCAATCACTTGTACTGATCATTTATTAAATGCAATATAATTTATCAAGTTTATACTGACCAAGAACCTGGCTAACACTTATAGAACCTGGAATAATATTCAAGCTTGAGTTGGTAGTTGCATTAACGAGGATGGATGTTATTGTAGAATCAGTTGGGATGGTGCCGTTGGCACTAAATTCAAGGCTGGAATTTGTCACAATTGAACCATTGCTGAAACACAACCACAGTTAAAAACAGGATCAAGTTCTGCAAAGTTCATCAAAAGTAAAGAGAAAAATACATTCAGAGCAAGATTTTCTTATATTATTTTTTACCTGAAACCAAGAATGTTTGCCTTGATAAAGTTTGTGAAGATTGCTCCGTAATATGCTTCAAGCTGAAAAAACAGTTATACAGTTAACAGTTATAAACACTGATCTCATTTCCACACTCATTTTGTTTGTCACTATTAGACCTGGATATGGTTAAAGTTAACTAGTGAGTCATACACAGAGACATATAAATGTTCAAATGCAGACACTTGCCCCACTGCATGGAAAATGTACTTATTTTTCACAGTATTCATATAAAGATGACATAAGAATCATACATGACCAGTATGTATAACCTATTGACAGAATGCTACCAGTTATACCGTTATGGGTTCTTCACATTATGTTCAATAACAGTAGAAATATTTAGATGTCAAGATAATAATTTTGTTTTGAAACTTTTAAACAGATTATACTTTTCATTATCAAGAAAACATACCTGCTTACGGATGAATCCAGATTTTTGTGCAAACTCTTGAGAGTTCTTATCGGCCAGTGCTGAATCAAAGGGTTCGTTGATGCTAAAGACCAAGCTGTATACTGCAGCTACGGGAGCTGTGTTTGTGGTTGAGTCGTTTGTGGACGTGATTGTGGTCGAGTTTGCTGAAGTTGCATTTGCTGAATTTGTGTTTGTTGAAGTTGCGTTTGTTGAAGTTGTGTTTGCTGAAGTTATGTTTTCTGAAGTCATGGTTAGTGGCGTTGTGATGGGTGAAGTTGTGTTTGATGAAGTTGTGTTTGCTGAAGTTGTGGCAGGTGAAGTTGTGTTTGCTAAAGTTGTGATGGTTGAACTTGTGTTTGCTAAAGTTGTGTTTGCTGAAGTTGTGATGGTTAAAGTTGTGTTTGCCAAAGTTGTGGAAGTTGAAGTTGCGTTTGCTGGAGTTGTATTTGCTAAAGTTGTGTTAGGTGAAGTTGTGTTTGCTAAAGTTGTGGTAGTTGAAGTTGCGTTTGCTGTAGTTGTAGTAGGTGAAGTTGTATTTGCTAATGTTGTGTTAGGTGAAGTTGTGTTTGCTAAAGTTGTAGTAGGTGAAGTAGTGTTTGCTGAAGTTGTGGTAGATGAAGTTATGTTTGTTGAAGAGATGGTTGTAGGTGTGCTGGTGGTTGTAGAGGTGTTGGCTGTAGAGGTGTTGGGCACTGTTGAGTTTGAGGGTAAATTGCAGTTAGAATATACATCACTTGTACTGATCATTTATTAAATGCAATATCATTAAAAGTTTATACTGACCAAGAATCTGGCTGACACTTATAGAACCTGGAATAATATTCAAGCTTGAGTTGGTAGTTGCATTAACGAGGATGGAGGTTATTGTAGAATTAGTTGGGATGGTGCCGTTGGCACTAAATTCAAGGCTGGAATTTGTCACAATTGAACCATTGCTGAAACAACAACCACAGTTAAAAACAGGATCAAGTTCTGGATCATCAAAGGTAAAGAGAAAAATACATTCAGAGCAAGATTTTCATATATTATTTTTTACCTGAAACCAAGAATGTTTGCCTTGATAAAGTTTGTGAAGATTGCTCCGTAGTATGCTTCAAGCTGAAAAAATAAAAGATATAAACAATGATCTCATTTCCACAGGCATTTTGTTTTAGTCACTATTAGACCTGGATATGGTTAAAGTTAACGAGCGAGTCATACACAGAGACATATAAATGTTAAAATGCAGACACTTGCCCCACTGCATGGAAAATGTACTTATTTTTCACAGTATTCATATAAAGATGACATAAGAATCATACATGACCAGTATGTATAACCTATTGACAGAATGCTACCAGTTATACCGTTATGGGTTCTTCACATTATGCTCAATAACAGTAGAAATATTTAGATGTCAAGATAATAATTTTGTTTTGAAACTTTTAAACAGATTATACTTTTCATTATCAAGTAAACATACCTGGTTACGGATGAATCCAGATTTTTGTGCAAACTCTTCAGAGTTCTTATCGGCCAGTGCTGAATCAAAGGGTTCGTTGATGCTAAAGACCAAGCTGTATACTGCAGCTACGGGAGCTGTGTTTGTGGTTGAGTCATTTGTGGACGTGATTGTGGTCGAGTTTGCTGAAGTTGCATTTGCTGAATTTGTGTTTGTTGAAGTTGCGTTTGTTGAAGTTGTGTTTGCTGAAGTTATGTTTTCTGAAGTCATGGTTAGTGGCGTTGTGATGGGTGAAGTTGTGTTTGATGAAGTTGTGTTTGCTGAAGTTGTGGCAGGTGAAGTTGTGTTTGCTAAAGTTGTGATGGTTGAACTTGTGTTTGCTAAAGTTGTGTTTGCTGAAGTTGTGATGGTTAAAGTTGTGTTTGCCAAAGTTGTGGAAGTTGAAGTTGCGTTTGCTGGAGTTGTATTTGCTAAAGTTGTGTTAGGTGAAGTTGTGTTTGCTAAAGTTGTGGTAGTTGAAGTTGCGTTTGCTGTAGTTGTAGTAGGTGAAGTTGTATTTGCTAATGTTGTGTTAGGTGAAGTTGTGTTTGCTAAAGTTGTAGTAGGTGAAGTAGTGTTTGCTGAAGTTGTGGTAGATGAAGTTATGTTTGTTGAAGAGATGGTTGTAGGTGTGCTGGTGGTTGTAGAGGTGTTGGCTGTAGAGGTGTTGGGCACTGTTGAGTTTGAGGGTAAATTGCAGTTAGAATATACATCACTTGTACTGATCATTTATTAAATGCAATATCATTAAAAGTTTATACTGACCAAGAATCTGGCTGACACTTATAGAACCTGGAATAATATTCAAGCTTGAGTTGGTAGTTGCATTAACGAGGATGGAGGTTATTGTAGAATTAGTTGGGATGGTGCCGTTGGCACTAAATTCAAGGCTGGAATTTGTCACAATTGAACCATTGCTGAAACAACAACCACAGTTAAAAACAGGATCAAGTTCTGGATCATCAAAGGTAAAGAGAAAAATACATTCAGAGCAAGATTTTCATATATTATTTTTTACCTGAAACCAAGAATGTTTGCCTTGATAAAGTTTGTGAAGATTGCTCCGTAGTATGCTTCAAGCTGAAAAAATAAAAGATATAAACAATGATCTCATTTCCACAGGCATTTTGTTTTAGTCACTATTAGACCTGGATATGGTTAAAGTTAACGAGCGAGTCATACACAGAGACATATAAATGTTAAAATGCAGACACTGGCCCACTGCATGGAAAATGTACTTATTTTTCACAGTATTCATATAAAAATGACATAAGAATAATACATATCCAGTATGTATAACCTATTGACAGAATGCTACCAGTTATACCGTTATGGGTTCTTCACATTATGCTCAATAACAGTAGAAATATTTAGATGTCAAGATAATAATTTTGTTTTGAAACTTTTAAACAGATTATACTTTTCATTATCAAGTAAACATACCTGGTTACGGATGAATCCAGATTTTTGTGCAAACTCTTCAGAGTTCTTATCGGCCAGTGCTGAAACAAAGGGTTCGTTGATGCTAAAGACTAAGCTGTATGCTGCAGCTACTGGAGCTGTGTTTGTGGTCGAGTTTGCTGAAGTTGCATTTGATGAATTTGCGACGGGTGAAGTTGAAACGGGTGAAGTTGCGGCAGGTGATGTTGCGGTGGGTGAAGTTGAGACGGGTGAAGTTGCATCGGTTGAAGATGAGACGGGTGAAGTTGAGACGGGTGAAGTTGCGACGGGTGAAGTTGCGTCGGGTGAAGTTGAGACGGGTGAAGTTGAGACGGGTGAATTTGCGGCAGGTGAAGTTGCGTCGGGTGAAGTTGCAACGTGTGAAGTTGAGGTGGGTGAAGTTGTGGTGGGTGAAGTTGTGACGGGTGAAGTTGAGATGGGTGAAGTGGTGGGTGAAGTTGCGTCGGGTGAAGTTGCGGCTGGTGAAGTTGTGGCTGGTGAAGTTATGTTTGTTGAAGAGATGGTTGTAGGTGTGTTGGTGGTTGTAGAGGTGTTGGTTGTAGAATTGTTGGTCACTGTTGAGTTTGAGGTTAAATTGCAGTTAGAATACACATCACTTGTACTGATCATTTATTAAATGCAATATCATTAAAAGTTTATACTGACCAAGAACCTGGCTGACACTTATAGAACCTGGAATAATATTCAAGCTTGAGTTGGTAGTTGCATTAACGAGGATGGATGTTATTGTAGAATCAGTTGGGATGGTGCCGTTGGCACTAAATTCAAGGCTGGAATTTGTCACAATTGAACCATTGCTGAAACACAACCACAGTTAAAAACAGGATCAAGTTCTGGATCATCAAAGGTAAAGAGAAAAATACATTCAGAGCAAGATTTTCATATATTATTTTTTACCTGAAACCAAGAATGTTTGCCTTGATAAAGTTTGTGAAGATTGCTCCGTAGTATGCTTCAAGCTGAAAAAATAAAAGATATAAACAATGATCTCATTTCCACAGGCATTTTGTTTTAGTCACTATTAGACCTGGATATGGTTAAAGTTAACGAGCGAGTCATACACAGAGACATATAAATGTTAAAATGCAGACACTTGCCCCACTGCATGGAAAATGTACTTATTTTTCACAGTATTCATATAAAGATGACATAAGAATCATACATGACCAGTATGTATAACCTATTGACAGAATGCTACCAGTTATACCGTTATGGGTTCTTCACATTATGCTCAATAACAGTAGAAATATTTAGATGTCAAGATAATAATTTTGTTTTGAAACTTTTAAACAGATTATACTTTTCATTATCAAGAAAACATACCTGGTTACGGATGAATCCAGATTTTTGTGCAAACTCTTCAGAGTTCTTATCGGCCAGTGCTGAAACAAAGGGTTCGTTGATGCTAAAGACTAAGCTGTATGCTGCAGCTACTGGAGCTGTGTTTGTGGTCGAGTTTGCTGAAGTTGCATTTGATGAATTTGCGACGGGTGAAGTTGAAACGGGTGAGGTTGCGGCAGGTGATGTTGTGGTGGGTGAAGTTGAGACGGGTGAAGTTGCATCGGTTGAAGATGAGACGGGTGAAGTTGAGACGGGTGAAGTTGCGACGGGTGAAGTTGCGTCGGGTGAAGTTGAGACGGGTGAAGTTGAGACGGGTGAATTTGCGGCAGGTGAAGTTGCGTCGGGTGAAGTTGCAACGTGTGAAGTTGAGGTGGGTGAAGTTGTGGTGGGTGAAGTTGTGACGGGTGAAGTTGAGATGGGTGAAGTGGTGGGTGAAGTTGCGTCGGGTGAAGTTGCGGCTGGTGAAGTTGTGGCTGGTGAAGTTATGTTTGTTGAAGAGATGGTTGTAGGTGTGTTGGTGGTTGTAGAGGTGTTGGTTGTAGAATTGTTGGTCACTGTTGAGTTTGAGGTTAAATTGCAGTTAGAATACACATCACTTGTACTGATCATTTATTAAATGCAATATCATTAAAAGTTTATACTGACCAAGAACCTGGCTGACACTTATAGAACCTGGAATAATATTCAAGCTTGAGTTGGTAGTTGCATTAACGAGGATGGATGTTATTGTAGAATCAGTTGGGATGGTGCCGTTGGCACTAAATTCAAGGCTGGAATTTGTCACAATTGAACCATTGCTGAAACACAACCACAGTTAAAAACAGGATCAAGTTCTGGATCATCAAAGGTAAAGAGAAAAATACATTCAGAGCAAGATTTTCATATATTATTTTTTACCTGAAACCAAGAATGTTTGCCTTGATAAAGTTTGTGAAGATTGCTCCGTAGTATGCTTCAAGCTGAAAAAATAAAAGATATAAACAATGATCTCATTTCCACAGGCATTTTGTTTTAGTCACTATTAGACCTGGATATGGTTAAAGTTAACGAGCGAGTCATACACAGAGACATATAAATGTTAAAATGCAGACACTTGCCCCACTGCATGGAAAATGTACTTATTTTTCACAGTATTCATATAAAGATGACATAAGAATCATACATGACCAGTATGTATAACCTATTGACAGAATGCTACCAGTTATACCGTTATGGGTTCTTCACATTATGCTCAATAACAGTAGAAATATTTAGATGTCAAGATAATAATTTTGTTTTGAAACTTTTAAACAGATTATACTTTTCATTATCAAGAAAACATACCTGGTTACGGATGAATCCAGATTTTTGTGCAAACTCTTCAGAGTTCTTATCGGCCAGTGCTGAAACAAAGGGTTCGTTGATGCTAAAGACTAAGCTGTATGCTGCAGCTACTGGAGCTGTGTTTGTGGTCGAGTTTGCTGAAGTTGCATTTGATGAATTTGCGACGGGTGAAGTTGAAACGGGTGAGGTTGCGGCAGGTGATGTTGTGGTGGGTGAAGTTGAGACGGGTGAAGTTGCATCGGTTGAAGATGAGACGGGTGAAGTTGAGACGGGTGAAGTTGCGACGGGTGAAGTTGCGTCGGGTGAAGTTGAGACGGGTGAAGTTGAGACGGGTGAATTTGCGGCAGGTGAAGTTGCGTCGGGTGAAGTTGCAACGTGTGAAGTTGAGGTGGGTGAAGTTGTGGTGGGTGAAGTTGTGACGGGTGAAGTTGAGATGGGTGAAGTGGTGGGTGAAGTTGCGTCGGGTGAAGTTGCGGCTGGTGAAGTTGTGGCTAGTGAAGTTATGTTTGTTGAAGAGATGGTTGTAGGTGTGTTGGTGGTTGTAGAGGTGTTGGTTGTAGAATTGTTGGTCACTGTTGAGTTTGAGGTTAAATTGCAGTTAGAATACACATCACTTGTACTGATCATTTATTAAATGCAATATCATTAAAAGTTTATACTGACCAAGAACCTGGCTGACACTTATAGAACCTGGAATAATATTCAAGCTTGAGTTGGTAGTTGCATTAACGAGGATGGATGTTATTGTAGAATCAGTTGGGATGGTGCCGTTGGCACTAAATTCAAGGCTGGAATTTGTCACAATTGAACCATTGCTGAAACACAACCACAGTTAAAAACAGGATCAAGTTCTGGATCATCAAAGGTAAAGAGAAAAATACATTCAGAGCAAGATTTTCATATATTATTTTTTACCTGAAACCAAGAATGTTTGCCTTGATAAAGTTTGTGAAGATTGCTCCGTAGTATGCTTCAAGCTGAAAAAATAAAAGATATAAACAATGATCTCATTTCCACAGGCATTTTGTTTTAGTCACTATTAGACCTGGATATGGTTAAAGTTAACGAGCGAGTCATACACAGAGACATATAAATATTAAAATGCAGACACTTGCCCCACTGCATGGAAAATGTACTTATTTTTCACAGTATTCATATAAAGATGACATAAGAATCATACATGACCAGTATGTATAACCTATTGACAGAATGCTACCAGTTATACCGTTATGGGTTCTTCACATTATGCTCAATAACAGTAGAAATATTTAGATGTCAAGATAATAATTTTGTTTTGAAACTTTTAAACAGATTATACTTTTCATTATCAAGAAAACATACCTGGTTACGGATGAATCCAGATTTTTGTGCAAACTCTTCAGAGTTCTTATCGGCCAGTGCTGAAACAAAGGGTTCGTTGATGCTAAAGACTAAGCTGTATGCTGCAGCTACTGGAGCTGTGTTTGTGGTCGAGTTTGCTGAAGTTGCATTTGATGAATTTGCGACGGGTGAAGTTGAAACGGGTGAAGTTGCGGCAGGTGATGTTGCGGTGGGTGAAGTTGAGACGGGTGAAGTTGCATCGGTTGAAGATGAGACGGGTGAAGTTGCGTCGGGTGAAGTTGCGACGGGTGAAGTTGCGTCGGGTGAAGTTGAGACGTGTGAAGTTGAGACGGGTGAATTTGCGGCAGGTGAAGTTGCGTCGGGTGAAGTTGCAACGTGTGAAGTTGAGGTGGGTGAAGTTGTGGTGGGTGAAGTTGTGACGGGTGAAGTTGAGATGGGTGAAGTGATGCGTGAAGTTGCGTCGGGTGAAGTTGCGGCTGGTGAAGTTGTGGCTGGTGAAGTTATGTTTGTTGAAGAGATGGTTGTAGGTGTGTTGGTGGTTGTAGAGGTGTTGGTTGTAGAATTGTTGGTCACTGTTGAGTTTGAGGTTAAATTGCAGTTAGAATACACATCACTTGTACTGATCATTTATTAAATGCAATATCATTAAAAGTTTATACTGACCAAGAACCTGGCTGACACTTATAGAACCTGGAATAATATTCAAGCTTGAGTTGGTAGTTGCATTAACGAGGATGGATGTTATTGTAGAATCAGTTGGGATGGTGCCGTTGGCACTAAATTCAAGGCTGGAATTTGTCACAATTGAACCATTGCTGAAACACAACCACAGTTAAAAACAGGATCAAGTTCTGGATCATCAAAGGTAAAGAGTAAAATACATTCAGAGCAAGATTTTCATATATTATTTTTTACCTGAAACCAAGAATGTTTGCCTTGATAAAGTTTGTGAAGATTGCTCCGTAGTATGCTTCAAGCTGAAAAAATAAAAGATATAAACAATGATCTCATTTCCACAGGCATTTTGTTTTAGTCACTATTAGACCTGGATATGGTTAAAGTTAACGAGCGAGTCATACACAGAGACATATAAATGTTAAAATGCAGACACTTGCCCCACTGCATGGAAAATGTACTTATTTTTCACAGTATTCATATAAAGATGACATAAGAATCATACATGACCAGTATGTATAACCTATTGACAGAATGCTACCAGTTATACCGTTATGGGTTCTTCACATTATGCTCAATAACAGTAGAAATATTTAGATGTCAAGATAATAATTTTGTTTTGAAACTTTTAAACAGATTATACTTTTCATTATCAAGAAAACATACCTGGTTACGGATGAATCCAGATTTTTGTGCAAACTCTTCAGAGTTCTTATCGGCCAGTGCTGAAACAAAGGGTTCGTTGATGCTAAAGACTAAGCTGTATGCTGCAGCTACTGGAGCTGTGTTTGTGGTCGAGTCATTTGTGGACGTGTTTTTGGTCGAGTTTGCTGAAGTTGCATTTGATGAATTTGTGTCGGGTGAATTTGTAGCGGGTGAAGTTGCGTCGGGTGAAGTTGAGACGGGTGAAGTTGAGACGGGTGAAGTTGCGTCGGGTGAAGTTGCGACGGGTGAAGTTGCGTCGGGTGAAGTTGAGATGGGTGAAGTTTCGGCGGGTGAAGTTGCGTCGGGTGAAGTTGCATCGGGTGAAGTTGCGTCGGGTGAAGTTGTGGCGGGTGAAGTTGTGTCTGGTGAAGTTATGTTTGTTGAAGAGATGGTTGTAGAATTGTTGGTCACTGTTGAGTTTGAGGTTAAATTGCAGTTAGAATACACATCACTTGTACTGATCATTTATTAAATGCAATATCATTAAAAGTTTATACTGACCAAGAACCTGGCTGACACTTATAGAACCTGGAATAATATTCAAGCTTGAGTTGGTAGTTGCATTAACGAGGATGGATGTTATTGTAGAATCAGTTGGGATGGTGCCGTTGGCACTAAATTCAAGGCTGGAATTTGTCACAATTGAACCATTGCTGAAACACAACCACAGTTAAAAACAGGATCAAGTTCTGGATCATCAAAGGTAAAGAGAAAAATACATTCAGAGCAAGATTTTCATATATTATTTTTTACCTGAAACCAAGAATGTTTGCCTTGATAAAGTTTGTGAAGATTGCTCCGTAGTATGCTTCAAGCTGAAAAAATAAAAGATATAAACAATGATCTCATTTCCACAGGCATTTTGTTTTAGTCACTATTAGACCTGGATATGATTAAAGTTAACGAGCGAGTCATACACAGAGACATATAAATGTTAAAATGCAGACACTTGCCCCACTGCATGGAAAATGTACTTATTTTTCACAGTATTCATATAAAGATGACATAAGAATCATACATGACCAGTATGTATAACCTATTGACAGAATGCTACCAGTTATACCGTTATGGGTTCTTCACATTATGCTCAATAACAGTAGAAATATTTAGATGTCAAGATAATAATTTTGTTTTGAAACTTTTAAACAGATTATACTTTTCATTATCAAGAAAACATACCTGGTTACGGATGAATCCAGATTTTTGTGCAAACTCTTCAGAGTTCTTATCGGCCAGTGCTGAAACAAAGGGTTCGTTGATGCTAAAGACTAAGCTGTATGCTGCAGCTACTGGAGCTGTGTTTGTGGTCGAGTCATTTGTGGACGTGTTTTTGGTCGAGTTTGCTGAAGTTGCATTTGATGAATTTGTGTCGGGTGAATTTGTAGCGGGTGAAGTTGCGTCGGGTGAAGTTGAGACGGGTGAAGTTGAGACGGGTGAAGTTGCGTCGGGTGAAGTTGCGACGGGTGAAGTTGCGTCGGGTGAAGTTGAGATGGGTGAAGTTTCGGCGGGTGAAGTTGCGTCGGGTGAAGTTGCATCGGGTGAAGTTGCGTCGGGTGAAGTTGTGGCGGGTGAAGTTGTGTCTGGTGAAGTTATGTTTGTTGAAGAGATGGTTGTAGAATTGTTGGTCACTGTTGAGTTTGAGGTTAAATTGCAGTTAGAATACACATCACTTGTACTGATCATTTATTAAATGCAATATCATTAAAAGTTTATACTGACCAAGAACCTGGCTGACACTTATAGAACCTGGAATAATATTCAAGCTTGAGTTGGTAGTTGCATTAACGAGGATGGATGTTATTGTAGAATCAGTTGGGATGGTGCCGTTGGCACTAAATTCAAGGCTGGAATTTGTCACAATTGAACCATTGCTGAAACACAACCACAGTTAAAAACAGGATCAAGTTCTGGATCATCAAAGGTAAAGAGAAAAATACATTCAGAGCAAGATTTTCATATATTATTTTTTACCTGAAACCAAGAATGTTTGCCTTGATAAAGTTTGTGAAGATTGCTCCGTAGTATGCTTCAAGCTGAAAAAATAAAAGATATAAACAATGATCTCATTTCCACAGGCATTTTGTTTTAGTCACTATTAGACCTGGATATGGTTAAAGTTAACGAGCGAGTCATACACAGAGACATATAAATGTTAAAATGCAGACACTTGCCCCACTGCATGGAAAATGTACTTATTTTTCACAGTATTCATATAAAGATGACATAAGAATCATACATGACCAGTATGTATAACCTATTGACAGAATGCTACCAGTTATACCGTTATGGGTTCTTCACATTATGCTCAATAACAGTAGAAATATTTAGATGTCAAGATAATAATTTTGTTTTGAAACTTTTAAACAGATTATACTTTTCATTATCAAGAAAACATACCTGGTTACGGATGAATCCAGATTTTTGTGCAAACTCTTCAGAGTTCTTATCGGCCAGTGCTGAAACAAAGGGTTCGTTGATGCTAAAGACTAAGCTGTATGCTGCAGCTACTGGAGCTGTGTTTGTGGTCGAGTCATTTGTGGACGTGTTTTTGGTCGAGTTTGCTGAAGTTGCATTTGATGAATTTGTGTCGGGTGAATTTGTAGCGGGTGAAGTTGCGTCGGGTGAAGTTGAGACGGGTGAAGTTGAGACGGGTGAAGTTGCGTCGGGTGAAGTTGCGACGGGTGAAGTTGCGTCGGGTGAAGTTGAGATGGGTGAAGTTTCGGCGGGTGAAGTTGCGTCGGGTGAAGTTGCATCGGGTGAAGTTGCGTCGGGTGAAGTTGTGGCGGGTGAAGTTGTGTCTGGTGAAGTTATGTTTGTTGAAGAGATGGTTGTAGAATTGTTGGTCACTGTTGAGTTTGAGGTTAAATTGCAGTTAGAATACACATCACTTGTACTGATCATTTATTAAATGCAATATCATTAAAAGTTTATACTGACCAAGAACCTGGCTGACACTTATAGAACCTGGAATAATATTCAAGCTTGAGTTGGTAGTTGCATTAACGAGGATGGATGTTATTGTAGAATCAGTTGGGATGGTGCCGTTGGCACTAAATTCAAGGCTGGAATTTGTCACAATTGAACCATTGCTGAAACACAACCACAGTTAAAAACAGGATCAAGTTCTGGATCATCAAAGGTAAAGAGTAAAATACATTCAGAGCAAGATTTTCATATATTATTTTTTACCTGAAACCAAGAATGTTTGCCTTGATAAAGTTTGTGAAGATTGCTCCGTAGTATGCTTCAAGCTGAAAAAATAAAAGATATAAACAATGATCTCATTTCCACAGGCATTTTGTTTTAGTCACTATTAGACCTGGATATGGTTAAAGTTAACGAGCGAGTCATACACAGAGACATATAAATGTTAAAATGCAGACACTTGCCCCACTGCATGGAAAATGTACTTATTTTTCACAGTATTCATATAAAGATGACATAAGAATCATACATGACCAGTATGTATAACCTATTGACAGAATGCTACCAGTTATACCGTTATGGGTTCTTCACATTATGCTCAATAACAGTAGAAATATTTAGATGTCAAGATAATAATTTTGTTTTGAAACTTTTAAACAGATTATACTTTTCATTATCAAGAAAACATACCTGGTTACGGATGAATCCAGATTTTTGTGCAAACTCTTCAGAGTTCTTATCGGCCAGTGCTGAAACAAAGGGTTCGTTGATGCTAAAGACTAAGCTGTATGCTGCAGCTACTGGAGCTGTGTTTGTGGTCGAGTCATTTGTGGACGTGTTTTTGGTCGAGTTTGCTGAAGTTGCATTTGATGAATTTGTGTCGGGTGAATTTGTAGCGGGTGAAGTTGCGTCGGGTGAAGTTGAGACGGGTGAAGTTGAGACGGGTGAAGTTGCGTCGGGTGAAGTTGCGACGGGTGAAGTTGCGTCGGGTGAAGTTGAGATGGGTGAAGTTTCGGCGGGTGAAGTTGCGTCGGGTGAAGTTGCATCGGGTGAAGTTGCGTCGGGTGAAGTTGTGGCGGGTGAAGTTGTGTCTGGTGAAGTTATGTTTGTTGAAGAGATGGTTGTAGAATTGTTGGTCACTGTTGAGTTTGAGGTTAAATTGCAGTTAGAATACACATCACTTGTACTGATCATTTATTAAATGCAATATCATTAAAAGTTTATACTGACCAAGAACCTGGCTGACACTTATAGAACCTGGAATAATATTCAAGCTTGAGTTGGTAGTTGCATTAACGAGGATGGATGTTATTGTAGAATCAGTTGGGATGGTGCCGTTGGCACTAAATTCAAGGCTGGAATTTGTCACAATTGAACCATTGCTGAAACACAACCACAGTTAAAAACAGGATCAAGTTCTGGATCATCAAAGGTAAAGAGAAAAATACATTCAGAGCAAGATTTTCATATATTATTTTTTACCTGAAACCAAGAATGTTTGCCTTGATAAAGTTTGTGAAGATTGCTCCGTAGTATGCTTCAAGCTGAAAAAATAAAAGATATAAACAATGATCTCATTTCCACAGGCATTTTGTTTTAGTCACTATTAGACCTGGATATGGTTAAAGTTAACGAGCGAGTCATACACAGAGACATATAAATGTTCAAATGCAGACACTTGCCCCACTGCATGGAAAATGTACTTATTTTTCACAGTATTCATATAAAGATGACATAAGAATCATACATGACCAGTATGTATAACCTATTGACAGAATGCTACCAGTTATACCGTTATGGGTTCTTCACATTATGCTCAATAACAGTAGAAATATTTAGATGTCAAGATAATAATTTTGTTTTGAAACTTTTAAACAGATTATACTTTTCATTATCAAGAAAACATACCTGGTTACGGATGAATCCAGATTTTTGTGCAAACTCTTCAGAGTTCTTATCGGCCAGTGCTGAAACAAAGGGTTCGTTGATGCTAAAGACTAAGCTGTATGCTGCAGCTACTGGAGCTGTGTTTGTGGTCGAGTCATTTGTGGACGTGTTTTTGGTCGAGTTTGCTGAAGTTGCATTTGATGAATTTGTGTCGGGTGAATTTGTAGCGGGTGAAGTTGCGTCGGGTGAAGTTGAGACGGGTGAAGTTGAGACGGGTGAAGTTGCGTCGGGTGATGTTGCGACGGGTGAAGTTGCGTCGGGTGAAGTTGAGATGGGTGAAGTTTCGGCGGGTGAAGTTGCGTCGGGTGAAGTTGCATCGGGTGAAGTTGCGTCGGGTGAAGTTGTGGCGGGTGAAGTTGTGTCTGGTGAAGTTATGTTTGTTGAAGAGATGGTTGTAGAATTGTTGGTCACTGTTGAGTTTGAGGTTAAATTGCAGTTAGAATACACATCACTTGTACTGATCATTTATTAAATGCAATATCATTAAAAGTTTATACTGACCAAGAACCTGGCTGACACTTATAGAACCTGGAATAATATTCAAGCTTGAGTTGGTAGTTGCATTAACGAGGATGGATGTTATTGTAGAATCAGTTGGGATGGTGCCGTTGGCACTAAATTCAAGGCTGGAATTTGTCACAATTGAACCATTGCTGAAACACAACCACAGTTAAAAACAGGATCAAGTTCTGGATCATCAAAGGTAAAGAGAAAAATACATTCAGAGCAAGATTTTCATATATTATTTTTTACCTGAAACCAAGAATGTTTGCCTTGATAAAGTTTGTGAAGATTGCGCCGTAGTATGCTTCAAGCTGAAAAAATAAAAGATATAAACAATGATCTCATTTCCACAGGCATTTTGTTTTAGTCACTATTAGACCTGGATATGGTTAAAGTTAACGAGCGAGTCATACACAGAGACATATAAATGTTCAAATGCAGACACTTGCCCCACTGCATGGAAAATGTACTTATTTTTCACAGTATTCATATAAAGATGACATAAGAATCATACATGACCAGTATGTATAACCTATTGACAGAATGCTACCAGTTATACCGTTATGGGTTCTTCACATTATGCTCAATAACAGTAGAAATATTTAGATGTCAAGATAATAATTTTGTTTTGAAACTTTTAAACAGATTATACTTTTCATTATCAAGAAAACATACCTGGTTACGGATGAATCCAGATTTTTGTGCAAACTCTTCAGAGTTCTTATCGGCCAGTGCTGAAACAAAGGGTTCGTTGATGCTAAAGACTAAGCTGTATGCTGCAGCTACTGGAGCTGTGTTTGTGGTCGAGTCATTTGTGGACGTGTTTTTGGTCGAGTTTGCTGAAGTTGCATTTGATGAATTTGTGTCGGGTGAATTTGTAGCGGGTGAAGTTGCGTCGGGTGAAGTTGAGACGGGTGAAGTTGAGACGGGTGAAGTTGCGTCGGGTGAAGTTGCGTCGGGTGAAGTTGCGACGGGTGAAGTTGAGATGGGTGAAGTTTCGGCGGGTGAAGTTGCGTCGGGTGAAGTTGCATCGGGTGAAGTTGCGTCGGGTGAAGTTGTGGCAGGTGAAGTTGTGTCTGGTGAAGTTATGTTTGTTGAAGAGATGGTTGTAGAATTGTTGGTCACTGTTGAGTTTGAGGTTAAATTGCAGTTAGAATATACATCACTTGTACTAATCATTTATTAAATGCAATATCATTAAAAGTTTGAATCCAGATTTTTGTGCAAACTCTTGAGAGTTCTTATCGGCCAGTGCTGAAACAAAGGGTTCGTTGATGCTAAAGACTAAGCTGTATACTGCAGCTACTGGAGCTGTGTTTGTCGTTGAGTCATTTATGGACGTGCTCATGGTCTGTGACGTGTTTGTTGTAATTGAATTAATTGCAGTCTGATAACTTAAATTCTCTTCTGCGGCACTTCTGGCTGTTGGATAGAGAAGATAAACTTTTACATTATGCAGCAAACAAAAAAATGTAACCAGTCACTGCCATTGACTGTGAAAGCAACATTCAGTGTGAGAGCTCTCTAAAAAGTTTCAGTACATTTCTTGTGCACACACAGTAAGAGACCCATAGATCAGCTCATTAAGCTAATAAGCATAAATCTAAAAATTGCATGGGTTGGAGTAAAATTAAGCATTTTATCAACATAATCCATGTCAAGAAGAATTGCTTTACCTGTAGATGAAAGTGATGTAATTGCATATAAAAAAAATATCACATTTTCACTTCAAACCAAACAAAAAATCAACAAAAATTAGTATTTGATCTGAGTAAAAATAAGTACACCTGTGTAGTAATAGTTAGTGTGTCCCCCTTTGGCTGAAAAAACCTCAAGGAGATGTTTCTTGTAGCCATCTACCAGTTTCTGACATCAACTGGAAGAAAGTTTCCCCCACTCCTCAATGCAGAACACTTTGAACTGTTTGATGTTTGAGGGGTTTCTTATATCCTCAGTCCCTTTAAAATCACCACACAGGATCTCAATAGGATATACAGTAGATCTGGGCTTTGATGTGGCCATTTCAGAATTCTCAAATTTTTTACTGTTCAGCAAGTCCTTGGTGGATTTACTAGGAAAATTTTGTCATGTTTCAAGGTCCAGTTCTGCTTCAGCTTAAATTTTTTGTCAGAAAGTCTCACATGTTCCTCAAAAACCTTCTCTTACAATGTAGAATTCATAGTGGATTCTATGATGAGGAGCTGGCCAGGTCCTGCTGCAGCAAAGCATCTTCAAACCAAAACATTTCCACCTCCATGTTTCACAGTTATGGAACCTCAGGTATGAGGTTCTTTTGCTGTAATGTTTCAAATTATGTATTTGGTTTACATCAAGCATTCCCTCTGTTATGGTCTCCAAATAATACAGTTTTATGCTCATTCTTCCAAAGTACATTATTCCAGAGGTCTTGTCCTTTGTCTCTGTTCTTTCACACACTTCTGTCTTGTCCTCATGCTGTTCTCAGACATTAAAGGTTTCCTCCTTCACACCTCCCATGATGATTAATGTTGTTCAGTCTCTTTCCGATTGTAGATTCATGCACTTTAAAATCAACTGAAGCAAGAGCCTGCTGTAGGTCCTGTGATGATATTTTATAGTTTTTGTAAACATCTTTAAGCATCTTACAGTCTGCTCTTGGGGTGAATTTGCTTGAGAAGCCTGACCTGGCCATGTTAGCAGCTGTTTAAAATGTTTTGCATTTGGAAATGATTTTTGGACAGTGAAATAGCTGATCACAAATTATTTTGAGATCTTTTTACATGACTGATAAGCCTCAACAATTTTCTTTCTAAAGGCATCAGTGAGCTCTTTGGATCTCACCATGGTGAAACCTCTCACTTCAACAATTAAGAGCAAACCAAACTAAATATCTGAGCTTAAAGTAAGACAAGCCTCCTTCAAAATGCTCTGTAACAATGTTCTAATAATTTGCACCTGATGTGATACACCTGTAGGTCATTTTATCCATTTTAAGTACAAATAATTGTGTGGATGTTTTGTTTAGTTATATTACTTGATTCTTCCAATATTGTTAGAATTTGAGAATTATATTGAGAATTATTTTGTTGTCATTATATACTATACTATACTGTGGGCATCATCATTTTACTGTGGTTTTTGCAACTGTCAAGATGAATTCAGTTAATTTAATTGAATGTTTTAACACAATTTTCAGAATGTGCCAATCGAGATACGTTTTAAAAATTTGTTATAATTATCTGTCATGCAAGACATGGCCCCATTTGGGGAAAGGTTCACTAAGTCGTGCAAAAATAGTGACAGCGTGATTTATAGCCAATAGTTGTTGGTGATGTTGATATTTTACATCCAATCTAATCAATTTCTTTAAATAATAATATTTAAGGGCTGCACATGATGTTTGGTGTTAAACATAATATGAATGAGGACTAGTGAATAATTTGGGAGATAATTTTGAAGAATAACCAAATGGTGTAACGGTTAGGACTTTGCACTCTGACCGGAAAGACCAAAGTTCAAATTCCACATATGGCTGTATAATGAATTGGCAAAATTCTTTCTGCGATGGGTTGGCACTCCGTCCAGGGTGTATCCTGCCTTGATGCCCAATGACGCCTGAGATAGGCACAGGCTCCCCGTGACCCGAGGTAGTTCGGATAAGCGGTAGAAGATGAATGAATGAATGAATGAATTTCGAAGAATGTTTTAAGATGATTTGAGTCAGATTTGGTGAATTTGGTCAAAATTTAAAGGAGGAGCAAACAGTGGTTAGATGTAAGCATGTTATTACTTTGAACAGCAGGTGGCACTAATATGCAATTTATTACAGCATCACTTCTTGTTTGACAGCTTTGCTCATCAGATTAGAGCAAACCTGTTGAACTATCAGTATGGATGTGAAGCTTAAAATGAGCAAAGCACAAAAGAGCAAAAAGTAGAGAGAATAGCAATAGTGTACCAACACACCTTTGGTCCTCTAAAAACAAAAATCTCAATGATTATCTGTACAGTTACGCATCTTTGTTCTGTGCATTTCTCTCCAACCATTTGGGTGTTTGATTTCTGTAATCATTTTATCATTACAATAACTACTAATAGTGCAAGGACACATCAATATTTTCAGGTAGTCTCTGATTCCTCTGGTAAAGGGTAGCTGAACCAAGAGGACACCTGAATGCCCAAACCTGTTCCAGTATAACAATGCCCCTGTGCACAAAGAAGCTCCATGAAGACATTGTGTTTTAAGTTTAGAGTGGAAGAACTTGAGTGTCCTGCCCTGACATCAACCACACTAAATACCACCAGACCTCCTCACCCAACACCAGTGTCTGAACTAAAAATCTTGTAGCTGAATGAACACAAGTCCCAAGTTCCAACATCTAATGGAAAGCCCAGTAGTATAGCCAAAGGAAAATAAATCCTAAGGTGAGGTAATTTGGCTACACAAATTTTGAATAACAGAATAATATTGGTGAACTGACTTCTAAATACAGGAGACATACAGATAAAGGTAGACCACAATGAGCTACTAGTACTATGCATTCAAAATAATGTCTCTCTCACTATCATGTTCATAGATTTTAACTGACAGTCAGGCACTTAGTTAAGCGCAGATATGCATCTCAAGTGAAATAATCAAGTGATAACTCCCTTGTGACAAAAGGCCAACCACTTAACACACTAACATAAATGTTACGAGCAATAGCAGAATGTACAAGTTTGACAAGTCTGTGTGCATTGTATAAGCTACTATGTGTTATTGCATCACAAATAAATACTGACAGCTTTTATTGTGTCTTAATGATTGTTGAGTATTTTGCCATCATGTAAAAAAAAAAAAAAAAGTTATTACATTGATTGCCATGCAGAGTAATATAAAAAAGTATAATGTGTTAAATAAAGGTTACAAATCTGATTCCTATGTAGTTCCAATACAATAAACACATATCAAGATCTCTGTAGCAGAGTGTTCTACAGAGCCTTCTGTAGAATAAATAGCACATCATCTTGCTAAGTAATATAGCTTCTCAAGAAGCAGCAGATTTATTGACTCAGTGCATTATGTTTCAGCAGGATGCGGTGTAAAAGTTGTACACCTCTCTGTTAAAATGGCAGGTTTTTGGGATATGAAAGAATTCATAACACCTTTAAACCTGTAGTTTGTTGAAGAACCTTTTGATTTTATTACACCACTCAGACTTTTTGGCCTATCTTGTTGTATCTTGACAAGCCAACAGAATGACAGCTGAAGGATGATTACTTTTTAACATGGAATGAAAATGAAATGTGATTGGTTCATTCTGAACCCAGTTTATTGCAATTTTTTCTGTTTTGCCATAAAATGTTTTTACATTGTAATGTCAGATTGAGTGTTCATTTTTTTACATTAAAAAAACATGCCATTTTAACAGGGATGCATTGACTTTTAAATCCATTGTAAGTGACTACAGAAAATGAATCACAATTTAGTCTCTTGGGGAATAAATACAGGAAAAAGAGAACACTTACCAATAATACAGAAAGTAGCCAGTATAACTCTCCAGTCCATTGTGTTGTTTATGACCTAGAAATAAGTCAATATTTATACACATTGTACTTAAAAATGGATAACATATCAGGTCAGCAAAGTAGACAGAATATCAGTGATAAAAACAGTTAATCTCAGTTAATATTCCAATCCCAGTGTACAATAAACAAACTTAGTGAGTGCAGAATATCATCTACCAGTTCAAACAATGCCCACACCACATAATATTACATAAAGGTAAGATTATTTTGAATATAAAACATTTCTTTATGAAATTTAATTGCTATAAATGGAATTTAATTATATTTGAACATATTCCACTTACAATTATAAAAATTAAATAATTATTAATTTAAATTTAATTATTATATGCATTTACATATAAACATTTATATTATATTTTAAAAATTAAATTGTCAATAAGAAACTGATACACTTTTATTATCTCTCAGTCGTATGATTGACACAATGTGATAATGTGACGACGGGAGAAAATAAAGTCATTACTCACTTCAGGTGTCTTCAGGAATCAGATGTGGACGTTTTCAGCCCAGCAGCAGTGACAAAGTGTAAAATATAGAAGAGGTAAATGGGATATTTAACCAGAGTAACAATGCATGTACCATACAGTATTGATGTCAAAACGACCTGGGAGCCAATCACAGCTTAGGTATTTGTTATTTCCTCAAACAACCTGAAAAACCACATTTCTAACAAATGATATTTCCTACCTTTTGGTTTTAATGTAAAATTATGTAAATTGGGGGTTTTTTTATGAAACGTAAACAAACAATTTGTTTTTTATTTGTTGAGAAAGGAGAAACACAAGGTGTTATGAGCAAGGTGTTATGAGCTTTCAAATGAATCAGATTAAAAAACATTCCTAAGAAATTACACTTTACTTGTAAAGGTCTGTCACACAAAGCTGTTAAAGTTACCTCTCTTATATAACAAAAAAAACTGATAGCACAATATAATGATATATAAGCCAGCTATTTTCTTTATAGTAACAAGAAGGAAACACTTCAGAGCCTGTGCCTTAATTGTTGAAGAAAATCAGAGAAAAGAGAGACACAATGCATTTGACAGACATTCTCAACTAGAGCAACTTACATTTATATTATTTGTCATTTATTCAGCTGAGCAATTGATGGTTAAGGGCCTTGCTCAAAAGACCACCAGTGCAGTTTGCTGGTCCTGAGATTCAAACTCAGACTCTTCAGATAATTAGTCCAACTCTTTAACCACTGCTCAGAGGCTGTATTGGCCTGAGGGTGATATCACATTCTTACATGACTTCAATATTGCAGCAAAGCCAAAGCTTGTTATCTTTAAAGAATGCTACTGGATTTAGCTTCCTGCTCCAGATGGAGTTGGAGAACGAGTTTACGTGTCACAAAGCAATTAAAGATTTGAATGTGGCATCTCCTCATTTTCTGTTACAGTCTGTCAGGGTGAATATGTAGTAGGTTTCGACAGCCCTATGTAGGTGACTCCAATGTGAATCAGAAACCAAATGAAATGAGTTGAGGGGCAGCAGAGGGCTTGGCACTGCCCCAATGCTATTTCCATTCCTTTTCTAAAGTGGAATATTTTGTATTTCAGCACTAAAAAAACAAATCTGTTATTTTAAACAAAAATCTAATTATTGGTATTATTTAATTGCTTAAATGCTTTGTGTTCTGGACTAAATTCATTCATTCATTCATTTTCTACCGCTTATCCGAACTACCTCGGGTCACGGGGAGCCTGTGCCACGGGGAGCCTATCTCAGGCGTCATTGGGCATCAAGGCAGGATACACCCTGGACGGAGTGCCAACCCATCGCAGGGCACACACACACACTCTCCCTGGACTAAATTATTTCATGTAATATTTCATTATTGTATTGAATTCCTAGACACTTAGGAGGCTCAGTGTTCTCTGTTCAAATGTTCATTACATTTACAGTTCCAGCATTTGGCAGACACCCTTATCCAGAGTGACTTATGTTATCTATTTTTTTATACAACTGAGGGTTAAGGGCCTTGCTCAGGGGCCCAACAGTAGCAGCTTGGTGGACCTGGGATCGAACTCACAACCTTCCGATTGGTAGAATTGATTGTGTGTATGAGCATAATTACTTAAGTGACTGCAGAAACTGAGAAAAAGATCAAAGTGGGAAAGCTCACCAGACACAAGCCGCTATAGACCACCAGTCCAAAGTGGTGTTTATAACATAAAACCAGTTATTCAGTTGCAGGCAAAATGTGAAGTTCTACTTTAGGAACAATCCAAAACTTGAATATTTATATATTTAAAACTATTGTATTTGATATTAAATGTATTGTGTAAGTGGGGGGGCACGGTGGCTTAGTGGTTAGCACGTTCGCCTCACAACTAAAAAACAAAAATGCTCCCAACAGAGTTTTAGGTTGATGGTATTTTAACCCAGTGCATCTGTGTTGATGTTTTTATTGACAAAGACTTTAAAGAAGTATTGTAAGTCGCTGTGGATAAGGATGTCTGACAAATAATGTAAATGTCGTGCCATTTAACTGTCTGAACGTGACAGGAATGTGAGATTAGACTTTTAAGAAACATTATCATTCTTGAGCACAAATGAAACACCGCCAAACCAGTCTGGACACACACTTTCACACACAACACAACACACCCATGTTCCCATACTTTAGGTTTCTCTCAAAACCCGTAAGTTCACATTGCAGAAAATCTACAAATTGATTTTTTTGAGCTGTTTATTCTTCACCATCCACTGGATAACTGAGTGGGAGATGCATCAGCAGTCATCAGTCATTTTTTAATTCAGACTAAGAAAAGTTTATTTCTTATGTGCATAAATAGTGCTGCAAACATCTTTATATAATGACATTCTTGTGTTACATTTACACATACACACAAAGACACAGTGCAAAAAATATAAATAAACTCTAAGCTACTACAAAAAAAAACTACAAACATTGTACACTGATAAAAGATTGTCAAAATTAAAAAATGTTCTCTAAACTAGTAAAAGAGAAATAAATAAACTGCATAGGAGCTCATACTGAGAGTTACCATGAACAGCAACCAAATAAAAATAAAACACATGTAACTAATGGCAGTTATTATTTCTTTAATTTTGTGAAACAATAACGAGGAAACAGGCCAGACATGTTCATTAAAATGCTTAGCAGTCAATTGCTGAATTCTGTTTGAGTTTTTGAAAATGGAGGGCTGTAAAATGTAATGTCAGGATGATTTATAGTCATTCTGCGATACACAGCTGGTGCAGTACACAGTACAATCATACAACGTTCCTCCAGGATCACGGTACTACATAAAACACAGAGTTCCAGCACCCAGATGTGTGAAGATAATTATCCAGAAGTGTATTGATGTACTTGTCGAGAAGTGGTAAGAAAATCACACGTCCTTAAGATTTTATAGTTCACAGGTCGTCATGGCTTTTAATTGTCTGAGAGGGAATGTGAGATTAGTCTTTTAAAGTAACATTATCATTCTTGAGCACTCCGACTGAAACACTGCTAAACCAGTCTGGACACACACTTTCACAAACAACTCACCACACCCATGTAACCAGCTGTTAGGATTCTCTCAAAACAGGATGATTTATATTTCACTATAGTTCACTTTGCTGAAAATCTGTAAATCTGATTGGTTGAGCTGTTTATCATACACCATCCGCTGAGTCTTTTTGTCATATGTACAGTAAACAGTTAGTGCAATGAAATTCTTACTCTGTAATTCCTCCACAAGCCTATGATCTAATTTAAGGACATGAAAAAAGAATAGAATACACAATTGCAATTACAATCACAATTGAATTACAAAATGACTCATTGTGCAAAGTGCAGACCTCAGCCTCCAAAGAAACTTGAGACACTGCTGGAGTCTCTTGGTGATTCTGAGCTCAGATTACCATTTGTACAGAGCATCTGTGCATGTTCTCTCTGTGTCCCTATGTATGTTCTCTCTGTGTTCCTGTGCATGTTCTCTCTGTGTTCCTGTGCATGTTCTCTCTGTGATCCTGTGCATGTTCTCTCTGTGTTCCTTTTGGGTCCTCTGTATTCTCTGGCCTCCGCAAATGTCCCCAAAACATATCAGTAATAATAATACTAATAAGAAGAAGGAGAAGAATATGAAGAAGTCGATATTTTACATACAATACAATACATACTTTTCAATGACAAAAAGATGCTTACAAATGTTAAAACAGCAGAATAAGCAAAATAAAGATACAAACAAATTAAGCAATAAAGAAGAGCAGGAGCAGAAAAAACACAAACAACCAGAATGAGCTATGTTTCAATAAATTGCAAAGTTTCTGCTTCCAAGTTTGAATTAAAGGTTTCTTATTAAATAATGTTATAGTAAATTCACCCAAACCTGGTTCTGTTCACAATTAGCTCTAAATCAGATAAGTTTATACTTATAATAAGTCCTTTATAAGTCCTACAGTAGTGTAGTGTGTGTTATTTATAGTGGAGTGTTTTCAGTTGTGGGGCACGGTGGCTTAGTGGTTAGCACGTTTGCCTCACATCTCCAGGGTTGGCACTCCGTCCAGGTGCATCCTGCCTTGATGCCCTATGACGCCTGAGATAGGCACAGGCTCCCCGTGACCCGAGGTAGTTCGGATAAGCGGTAGAAAATGAGTGAGTGAGAGTGAGAGTGTTTTCAGTTGTGAGGGAAATAAAATGATTGCTGTCCAAAATAACGTGAGATCACCTGACAGTAACAAACGAATAAACGAATAAATAACTTGTCAAATCATTAAAAAGTATAATTCCATTCTAATTTATAAAAGCTGAAACCTCAGACATCTGAATGTAGTACTGACAGGTAATTTTTGTTCTTAAACAAGAACAGATTATTTATTTATTTAATTTTAAACAAAAAGTTATTATAAAGATTAATATGTTAATGCATTTTACTTACATAACAGTATATGGTTACATTCCTGAGCAATTTAAAACTTATTAAAATATAAAATACTAATAGTATTTAATTATACATAATTATAATAGTGGGGTGTGTCATTACAGTATGCATTCCAGTGTTATATATTTAACTAGACTTTACTGGAGGTACCATCAAAACGACAGCAGATCATTTTTTCATTTTATTTTTTCATCTCCATATTTTATTCTAAGCTTGCTTCTTATTTATTTATTTATTTATTTATTTATTTATTTATTTATTTTTAAAAAGAAAGTATATTTAACTTTATACCAATTTTTTGCAACTTTCTGACAACTGCAGACATTTCCAGAGCTACTCTGTAATAAGTTGAGACACAATTTATACACAGATAAGACACACTGTCTTCACTTCATCTCATTCTATCAAAATATAAATAAACTCTTTGTACTGGTAACTTTGCACTTTAAGCCTTTAAATACGTCACAGAAATGATCATTTTATAAATTTAAAAACAATTTGTTTTCTTTTTTCTCTGTTTGAGATGAATGAATGACCTTTAAAAACAACATTACTATTATGATTAATGGGTAAAAATGCAGCTAAACAAGTTGTCATGGAAACCAGGAAACAATCACACCATTTCATAGTGAATTATAAATAGTCTACACGCCCTTCGGAAATTGCAGGTTTTTAAAATATAGAGGCAGAAATAGCAACAACGTCAGACTTGTTACGTATTGTATGCGATCGTCCAACAAAAATCCAGAGAGAAACAAAAATCCTGATTAAAAGCAGATTAAACTCAGCTGTTGCTGAAGTATTTGCTTGAATTTTTAAGCCATGGGCCATTCCATTTAGGAGAGGGATATAAAAGAATAATGAAGCCACTGAATGTACCGTGGAACTCTGTCAAAACCACCATCAATAAGTGGCACCACAGAGACATTGCAAAGATCAGGATGGCCCTCAAAAGAGAACTACAGGAGTTTCTGAAAGGTACTGCTCACTTCTTGCATTTGACTACCATCTCCTTCATTCTGCACTTTGGGGTAGGGGCACGACGGAAGGCAATTCTTACAAAAATGAATATGCAAGTCCAGCTGAATTATGGCAGATTCATTCAGTCGCCTTAGACCATGTGGGATAATGTAATGTGGTCTAATGAGAGCCAATAAGGAGCATCATCCCTGGAACACCATGACAGTGAAGCATGATGGTGGTAGCATTACACTTTAGGGCTGCTTTTCCTCAGCTGGTCCTGGGGCACTTGTCAAGATAGGATGGGAACATGAAAAGCTACAAATACAAATATATTGGCACTAAAACATCTGTCAAAAATCTGAAAAATGAAGAGGAATTTCACATTCCAACCTGAAAATGACTCAAAGCGTCATCACAGAAAAGGAAAATCAACGTTGTGGAATGTCCCTGTTCAAGTTCCTTCAAATCTCGAGGACTTACAGTAAGTCGAATGGAAGATACCCTCGAGAAAAAACTTTAACTTTTTCAAAAAAGAGTTTGATAAAATTCCAAAGTGAATTCCAAATTCCAAAGAAGTTTGAGAAGATTATTTGTTAAATTGTGTTAAAGTTATAAGAAGTCTGACATTTATGTTGTTATTTCTGTCTATATGTTTTAAGGGTGTGTTTATCCACTATATGTTTAATATAAAAAAGCAGATGACCAGACAGACAAAGTAACAGACATACTGTAAATGAGGCAGATGCGTTGGGTTTGTGCCTCCTTCATGTGATCCTGTTCTGAGTATGAGATAAACCTTGTAAGCTTTATTCTGCATTTGTTGTCTTTTTATAAACCAATTATGAAGCCAGTTACATTCAACAGTTACTTTATTAAAATAGTGACTATACACAAGGTAACAACTTGAATGAAATGCCAACAAATCAGTTATACTTATATGAAGTATGACATATGAACAGTTTATAATTAGACTCATTCTGCTAGTTTCTTCTCTTTTCTCTCTTTTATGTGAATGACCTTTAAGATGAGGGAAAGATCAGCGTGTCAGTGTGTTGTGACTGACGGCCAAACATGCAGTTGAACAAACAGACACATTGACACCTTAAGCTCAGTCAGTGTGGACTGGAACAGTGCAGATTTGTTGCTCTTATTTTTAGAAACAGAAGTTTGTGAGCAACAACATGAGGACCAAGCAGCACGGGGTGCGGCAACTTCGGATGTATGACATCATAACGTGGGATTATTGACGAAAAGCTTGTCTGTGATATGAGTGTCACTGACGAGCTGCAGTTACTGTGTTGGCATGTTAAGGGCAAGAGGAACGGTACACTGATATGATCTAAAACAGCTCAAGTCATTGGGGAATAATTAAGGATGATGTTACTTTTTTTGCCAATATTTTAGAATTTTTAATCTTTTCAGGTTGCAGTTACAATAGTGATGTGTAAAGTACAGTGTGTACACTGGTCGCTGCTTTTGTGTAATGTCTTTTGTGTAATGGCTTGTATTGTCAGTTTGCACTGTGTTTTGTCCCGCACTGTGTACACCAGGATGTACAGATACACTTTATGTGTCTAGGACTAACTTACCAATATCTTATATCTATAACTTACCCTATCTCTGTGCTGTGCAGAATCTAATAAAACGTTCCGAGGAACACATGAACTGGCCCAAAGAGAAATGGTGCAACATTCTGTGGTCTGATGAGAGGAAAATTCTTTTCAGGTCTAGTGGTCACTGACATACAGGTGAATCTCAATACATTAAAATGTTGTGGAAAAGTTCATTTAATTCAGTAATTCAACACAAACAGTGAAACTCATGTATTATATAACTTCAGTACAAACAGACTGAAGGAGTTTAAGTCTGTTTGTACTGAATTTATATAATACATGAGTATTATATATAATATGAGTATATCTATATATGTGTATATAGATATACTCATATATTATATATAATACTCATGTATTATATAATTTTTTTGCTGCCGTCGCCTCCGGCTTGCTCATTAGGGATAGGGATATATATATATATATATATATATATATATATATATATATATATATGTATATATATATATATATATATATACATATGTATATATATATATATATATACATATATATATATACACGTCTATATATGTATATATATATCCCTATCCCTAATGAGCAAGCCGGAGGCGACAGCAGCAAAAAATTTAATTGAAATTTAAAGAATATTAACTTAAAATACTGTGTATATATATATATATATATATATACACACACACACAGTATTTTAAATTTTAAGTTAATATTCTTTAAATATTCTTTAAATGTTATATAACTTTAAATGTATATATTCATTTATTTATTTTTATACTTATTTTTTCTTATAATTATTATTATATATTTATTTCTGTTTCCATACTTCTGTAAAGCTGCTTTGAGACAATGGGAATTGTTAAAAGTGCTATAGAAATAAATTGAATTGAAATTGAAATTCGACGTGGATCAGTAGTGGTATGGGGATGATTTTCATATCTCGGTGTTGGGCCTATTTATCCTATACCAGGGCTCATGTTTGAATACAACAAAATACTTGAAGAAATTATGTTTCCAAATAGGAAATGGCCCTGAAATGGGGTTTCCTTCAGGACTCTGCTTGGACATTCTGCTGGAACATTAGGCTGCACTCCGGGAGCTTGTCGTCACATGTTTCTCGTGTGGACTCACCTGTTCCTAATTGGTTAATTATTATGCCTATTTATTCCCTCTTTGTTGGTTTATGTAACCTGTTTGCGTAGAAGTGTCGTATTTCTTAGTTCTTAGATCAGGTTTTTATCTTTGCTTTGGCATCGCGCCTTCTGACAGTTTCAACAAGACAATGACCACAAACACACAAGTAAGCGAGCAACATCTTGGTTTCAGACAAAAATGATTTTTCAGCTCAATCCCCTGACCTCAACACCATTGTGAGGTGACATTAAAAATGCAGTTTCTGAAGCAGAACCCATAAATTTAAAGGCACTTCTGAATGTAGTCCATTCATTCTGGACTGAAATTCCATGTTACTGTGTCATTTGGTTTCCTCAATGCAATGAGTTTTTAAATATTAGTTCAGTAATTTGTAATAAGTGAAGTTAAATCTTCAGTTTGTATTCACTTTGAAAGTGTTTGAAGAAAAGTGTTAATGCTGCTATTTTTTAACACATTAATATTCCTGGAAAAGAATAAGGCAGAACTGAATTTGTTAATGCTTTGTTTTACAATTTAATCTGTAATATTTTCACTGCATTTGAAATATGGACATAAAACTATTAAATTATTTACTTTTTTTCACATACTGCAATTTATTTGAACACTGTACTTCTGAACGTTTGATCTCATTGGACATACGTGTAATGGAGCATGAATGCATTACCATTGCAACCCCTTATGAGATACAGTATCTTCATCTTCTTCAAATTTGTATATTTCCCTGGGCCACACCCAGGATGAAACTTTTCCATAAACTTATCACCCCTGTAGCAAGTTCTGTGAGTTTTTGTGCATAACAAGCGTCCGGTCAGTGAACCTCGTGTCCAAACACACACTGCAGCCTACAAACAAGGACGCCCTGGTCTACACTCCTTAGATCTCACACACTGCCTCATTAACAATCACCAGTCTGATTGAGCAAAGCTGTTCCCTATAACACACACACACACCCATGCACACACACCCACTTACCCTAGACACACCGCCCTTGTCGTTACCCTCAATTTATGAAGTATGTGCTCAATCTGCCCCAAATTCCTGACAATCCTGACATTTCTGTGCAGGAACTTTGCCATTCTTCCTGTTTGCTCAGTTTTTCCTGTGTGTTAATCACCTGACTTTAGCCTGATTGACTGTAGCCTCGATTAGATTCTACCTGATTAAATGTATGTACCTTTCCGTATTAATTGGATACGATCATCTTAATATACAGACATTGAAATAAAACTTAAATAAACAAATTATGACAAACACAACTTCCAGAGTCATGCAAAGAAATTTAACAAAATTATAAATGTAACACTTTTGTTTTTTGCCTCATTTTTCATGAGCTGAACTCAAAGATCTAAGACTTTTTCTATGTACAAAAAAGGCCAATTTCTCTTAAATATTGTTCACAAATCTGTCTACATCTCTAAGTGAGCACTTCTCCTACTAATCCATCCACCTCACAGGTGTGACATATCAAGATGCTGATAATACAGCATGGTTATTGCACACGGGTGCTTTAGGCTGGTCACAATAAAAGGCTACTCTAAAACTGGAAAGGAAATGTTTAATTTAAATAATGTTAATGTGAGGCACAGGCTCCCCGTGACCCGAGTTCGGATAAGCGGTAGAAAATGAATGAATGTTAAGGTGTCCTATTCACTTTACGTGTCCTCAGAATAAATACTGCAGCTTGAGAGACGTGATGTTTGTTATTTAAGTTGAATTGGATGAATGACTAACCTTACAGTCTGTGCAGCAGGATTAAAGCTCATTAACCGCTGAAGAAGTATAATAACAGGGTTAATGTAAAAATTATTCATTAAAACTAAGATATTTTGAATGCTTCAGATGCTTGATGCTGAAAATAGCTGTCTGAAATCCATCAGTTGAGTTTCTCCATGCGTCACACTGCCATCGTGAACCTGGATTGCCTGAGGAAGAAATGAACCTTTTTGTTTAGACATGAAGTTCCTAGTTTATTGTTAGTATTGGCACCCACCAGACCTCTCCAGGGTCTGTCAATCTAGTTTCTGCTATTCCACTAGGGGGAAAGACTGCAGTGAACTCAGCTGCTTATTAAAGGTGTCATTATATAATTTTTAATTTTTTTTTATGGTCATATCAACTCATCATGGCAGGAATAGGTTTGCTGTGAGTAAAGTATCAGTGGCATCCAATACTATGATAATCTTCAACTCCTCAGACGGTGCAGAGACTGACGATGCTTTAGCACCTCCTACTGTCAGGAGTGACTCTCAAGTCAAGTCAAGAAGATTTTACTGTCATTTCAACCATATACAGGATAACTGAAGCAGTACACAGTGAAACGTTCCTCCACGACCATGGAGCTACATAGAACAAACACACAGCTACATAGAACAAACACACAGCTACATATAACAAACACAGAGCTACATAGAACAACACAGAAATAAGGTCTTAAGACACATAAAGTGTATCTGTACATCCTGGTGTACACAGTGTGAGACAAAAAAAAACAAGAAGACAGTGCAGGACAAAACAGTGTAGGACAAACAATACAATATACAAATGCAGCAATGACCAGACTGCAATACTGTATTGAAATACTGGAATGAACACTTTATATTATATGAGGTATTGTAATAAATTGTGATAGACAGAACGTGTAAAGAGCAGAAACGATGTGTAAAAACATCATATAAACAGTTTGATATGGTGGTGCTGTAGACATGGTGTATATTAGATGAGTGTGTATTCTGTGTGGGTCAGTCCAGTCCATACAGATGATGTGTGTATTGTGCTCAGTATAGTTTAGTTCAGTTATTAAGGAGTCTGATGGCTTGTGTAAAGTAACTATTACACAGTCTGGTTGGCCCGAATGCTTCGGTACCTTTTTTCCAGACGGCAGGAGGGTGAAGAGTGTGTGTGTGGGGTGAAGAGTGTGTGTGAGGGGTGTGTGGAGTGAAGAGAGTGTGTGAGAGGTGTGTGGAGTGAAGAGTGTGTGAGGGGTGTGTGGGGTGAAGAGTGTGTGTGAGGGGTGTGTGGGGTGAAGTGTGTGTTGGGTGAAGTGTGCGTGTGAGGGGTGTGTGAGGTCCACAATGCTGTTGGCTTTGCGAATGCAGCATGTGGGGTAAATATCTATGATAGAGGGAAGAAAGACTCCAATGATCTTCTCAGCTGTCCTCACTATCCGCTGCAGGGTCTTGTGATCTGAGATGGTACAGTTCCTGTTGAGAATTCTTTGTAGCAGGATGGGAGGAGCTTTGTCTCCACAGCTGCATTAAATTGTTAATTAGTGGCTCTTTGTTCAGTGTGGCATCCAACAGCTCATGGGGAGATTCAGAGTTGATGAGTGCTTGAATTTATACCATGCAACTCTGGTCTCATGATTGCTTGACAATAAAACGTTAAGGAACTGGATTATTTGGAGCTTCTGTGTTTTAATGGGCACACCATCCTAGTAGCACTTTGCCTGAACTAGCCTCTATCCCCAATAATTTACATGGTCCTTCGAGCCGGATAGGTTGCTAGGATGGATAAAGATGATGTGGTGAGACCTAAACGGACAGTCAGACCTCCTAAATGGCATCAAGATTATTTAGTCACTCAGCCAAGTGTACCAGCCTGTACACAAGGACAAATGCATTTTGATCATGTGTCTATGGAGAGGACAGAAGGAGCTTCCATATCTGATACTCGGGCTGAGATAAGAATTCTGTCTGAGGATGAACAACAAATTAAGGAATGTTGTCAGAACTGGGACAGTCGATGAGAGCTATGCAGCTAAGAGGCCAAAGTTCTTCTTTTTCTATTAGTTCTGATTACAGTTCTACTGAAGCATCTCCTGTTGTTAACCAGACTAAGGAGGATGATACTAATAAAGTTTCTCTTGTCCTTGAATGGGTGAATGTTTAAGACAACATGGGGCAAATAGAGATATTGATCCATCCACATTACCTCCTCGACTTAGTAGACAAAGTACTCTCCCTCCTCCACCATGATCTATGTTGCCTACACCATTGCCACCAGATGGAAGAGTGACATTAGAGACTGGTTCCTCACAGTGTCTCAATTTACCTATGGTAAATGAGTCTGCTAATTCTGTTCACTTAAGGGCACAGCCTTCAGCGAATCCTGTTGTCCTGAATACGAGTCAAGTTCAGTCTGGTAATGGTCTCCCTTGGCCATCTTTACATCAACAGCCATTAAATCCAGTTCATCTGTGTAATGATCAAGCAATACAGAGCTATGGGCCTATTTCTAGTCAGATGCAGAGTAATGCATGTTTTCCATGGATGCTCCCAAATTATCTGGCCCCTTTTCCTTCTACTGTGTTGTATCCACCTTATTTTTCATTTGTCCATCCAAGTCATGCTTTTCCAATGTCAGTACCCTCATATAGTCAAGCTCCTTCTATGCCACCAGCTCAGATTACAGATGCTCCTTTTCAGGGGCTTCCACAGATGGCTACTAGCAGTAATATTCCCCTATCTCAGATGTTGTCAGGTTCTCCACCAATAGTCCAGATTGGACATTCAAATGCAAGTCAACCTATATCAGCATGTGTTCAGACATCTTCAGCAGTGGGCCCTTCAAGAGTCTCTGCAGTGGAAAGACCATCATTTCCGTATTTCAAAACGGATGATCCTCAAGAATTTGTAATGCTAAATATGGCATTGAAAAATTTGCTGCCTGTTGAGGAAACTGAACAATATAAATATCATATTCTTTTGGATCACTTAAAGTTGGATTCTGCTTGTCACTTAGCTCTTGCATATGCTCATGATCCTCAGCCTTACAGCATTGCCCTAAAAGCCCTTCAAAGAAAATATGGTC
>NC_083461.1:26168492-26213492 GCF_030014155.1 Tachysurus vachellii | reverse complement strand
CCTGTAAAGAACGTCATTTAGGAGTCCTTCATGAAGTTAATGCTTGTAAACCTGACTCTGGCATATTTTACTTAAGTAAACCACGTGGCTTAAGTTATGTGCTTTTGAAGGTGGTGAAAGTCATTCTGAGTGCTCAAGGAAAGACTTTAGAAACGTATGCCATTCTTGATGATGGTTCAGAAAAGACCATGCTTTTGTCTCCTGCTGCTGAGATGCTGGGCCTGAATGGGGAGGCTGAGTGTTTGAAGCTGCGAACAATTCGACAAGGTATTGAAGATATTGATGGATCTAATTTTACCTTTTCTATCTCTTATCCTATCCGTACTCTTCAAAGATGTTATCAACATCTTAAAGACATCCCTCTGGAAGAATTCCATCAAGTTAAGCCTCTGTTACTTATAGGTGCAGATCATCCGCATTTGTTCTGCTCTACAGAAAGAGTGGTGCTAGGCTCTCCCGGAAGCCCAGCTGCATTGCATACTCGTCTAGGATGGGTATTACAAGGACCCATTTCATTAGTGCAAGAGACAAACTCTGTCTCTCAGTGTCACTTCTTAGCTTCTTCATCTAAGGATCAGCTACAAATGGATGTAGAAAGAATGTGGCAAGTGGATGTAATTCCATATGTCCAGATGTCAAAGAATACTCAAAGGTCAAGGCAAGATCAGGAGGCTCTTAAGTGTTTGGAGAAGAGAACAGAACGAGTTGAGGTAAATGGGGTGGCAAGATATGCTACTCCCTTACTTCGAGCTAAACATGCACCTAAATTGAATGCCCCTTTGCAATAAGTTCTGCCAGCATTACGCCGTACAGAGCGCCAGCTCATAAGAAATCCAGAACAGGCAGCAATATATAACCAAGAGATTCAAAAGTTAGAGCAAGCTGTTTATGTGAAGAAACTGACTCCAATGGAAATAACTTCTTCTGATGAATCTTGGTATATTCTACATCATTTAATTGAACATAATGGAAAACATCGTTTAGTCTTTGACTGTTCCTACAAATACAAAGGTGAAAGTTTGAATTCTAACTTATTACCTGGTCCTACCTTGGGTCCTTCTCTTCTGGGAGTTCTGCTTCGATTCAGAGAACATCAAATTACAATCAGTGGTGATATTCGGGCCATGTTCCATCAGGTTCGATTATTGCCATCAGACAAGCCACTGTTACGCTTTCTATGGAGGAATATGAACAGAGATCTTCCAGTTGAAGTGTATGAATGGCAAGTTTTACCATTTGGTACCACATCTAGTCCTTGTTGTGCTATTTATGCCCTTCAAAGACATGTCCAGAGCCTATCAAATACCCATCCAGAAGTTCAATCCTCAGTCCTTACCTCCTTTTATGTGGATAATTGTTTGCAGAGTTTCCCTACTGTCTGTGAAGCAAAGGAAATGATCACAAAACTGTGTTCTGTACTGCTTGAAGGAGGCTTTGAGATCAGACAATGGATTAGTAATAATCCATCAGTGATTAACCACTTACCTGCTGAAGCACGTTCCCCTCAAACAGAGCTATGGCTGAGCCATGATTGTAAGGACCCATGTGAAGACACTCTTGTTATGAGCTGGCATTGTATGCAGGATACTCTGGGATATCGCCATGTGAAATAAAAGAGCTTGACGTTACGAATCTTGTATCGTATTCTTGCCCGGCAGTATGATCCTTTAGGCTTCATAATTCCCTTTACTACCTGTGCTAAGATTCTGCTACAGCAATTGTGGACTAAACCTGCACAAGGATGGGATGATCCAGATATTCCTGAAAGTATTAAAGCAAAATGGACAGCCTGGGAAAGGGAAAGGGAAAGGAAAAGGGAATCCAAATTCATCTATGGTATGGGTCAGTAGGAGTAAGTGAAGAGACAGCTGTGAGGGAACTACACATATTTTGTGACGCCTCAGAGGAGGCTTATGGAGCTGTTGCTTATCCTCGTCTGTCAGATGGTGATAGAGTTCATACCTCATTTGGTATGGCCCGATCCAGAGTAGCTCCAAAAAAGACAATTTCTGTTCCACGCTTGGAATTATGTGCTGCTCTGTCTGGATCTCAGTTGGCAAATCTCCTAATAAAGGAGCTTTCTGTGCCCATTCATCAAGTCACCCTCTGGTCTGATTCGACTACAGTTTTAACATGGATCTGCTCTGAGTCTTGTCGTTATAAGGTGTTTGTGGCTAACTGTATAACAGAGATTTTGGAGCATACTACACCTGAGCAGTGGCGATATGTGGATACTGGAAATAATCCAGCTGATGACATTACTAGAAGGAAAAAACCAAGGTCCCCCTTTCCTTACTTTATCTCCTCATCAGTGGCCAAAGTCCTTAAGTCTATCTTCTGAAGTCTATCTTCTTTGTTCTGTGGCCAAACCCAAGTTGACTTGACTCTTTCTAAGTTGAATCCCTCTCAGTTTAATACTTGCGCAGAGCTGATCACACATACAGTCAAGGACTTCTCACCTGGCTCATCGTCAGAAAACAGACTGAGTTAGACTCAGGCAGAGTTATTACTCCTTCGTTTTGCACAAGAAGAGGATTTTTCTGAGAAGTACAAGTTACTCAAATCAGGTCAGGATGTTCCTAAACCGAGTCGACTTGCTGAATTAGCCCCTGAATATGACCCTGTTGTACGCCTTATAAGAGTGGGAGGTCATCTTCGTCAAAGTAAGGAGTTGGAATCAGATGTTATCCATCCCATCATTTTGGATCCAAAGAATCCAATTACTAAACTTTTAATTGCAGATCTAGATTCAATTCTGTGCCATCCAGGACCACAAATGCCTCTTTTCCACCGGAAAGAACCGGGTGCTGGTTCAGAGCTAGCACTGGTGCTGGTTCAAAGTTGGTTCCACTGGCGAACCTTCTAAGAACCGGTTTGCCTTTCCACCGGCTAGAGAGCCATCACAGCGCTGAGTGTGACGTTACTGTATACGTCTCATGTGTCCCAGCAACTTTAGCACAGCAGCGGCAAACACAAACACATCAACAATGGCGGATGTTGCTTTACTGTTATTGCTCATGGCTTTGCAAACATACATTGGCATCCAAACGTGGCGAATCCAACGTGTACGTGCAGCTCCATGTAATCTGTATAAACGGAGGTTGTAATCGATAAAGTACATAACGTTATTTTATCATTAACACAGAAAAAAGTTAGCCTTAGCATGTAGCTACCTACTATCATGTGTGCTGATAATGTATCATATCGCGGTAAAGTAAAAGTGTATTAAACATTAGTATACTTAAGGTACATTATCAAATGCGCTAACAGTAGCCCCGCCCACAGCCCCGGACACAAGCGGTTCTTAAGTCTAGACCAGCAACGTTTTGGTGCTACTAAAGAACCACTTTTCCTGGTTCAGAGCTGGTGCTTTTGGAGGTCGAAACAGAAAGAACTGGTTCTAAATTAGGCTCTGGCTCCGAACCAGCACTCAAACTGCCTCGGTGGAAAAGGGGCAAAAGAGTCTTTTTGTTCTACGTGGACGGCAGGCAGTAAAATCAGTCCATGGTCATGGTCATGTCAAGAATGTAGGAAGTGGAAAGGTTCTCCTTCAATCCCTAGAATGGCTGATCTTCCTCCCTCTAGACTCCGTCTCTTTAAGCCTCCATTTTGGTCAACAGGAATGGACTGCTTTGGCCCCTTTAGTGTTAAAGTGGGCCGTAGACATGAGAAACGTTGGGGTCTTCTATTCAAATGCCAAACAACACGATGTATTCATCTTGAGTTGCTGTCTGGTTTGGATACAGATAGTTTTCTATTAGCCCTCCGGCATTTTATAGCTCACAGAGGTAGGCCCTACGACCTCATATCAGACCAAGGAACTAATTTTCGAAGAGGGGAGAGAGAACTTAGAGAGGAGTTTAATCATCTCTGCCCAGCCTTTCAGGATTTACTTTCAAAGCAGCAGATTCTGTTTCGTTTAATTCCTCCATATTCTCCACATTTTGGAGGTTGTTGGGAAAGAGAGGTCAGATCTATTAAAGCAGCTCTACGAGTAACACTGGGTTCACAAGTGTTTCCAGAAGAGGTTCTACATACTGTCCTGATTGAAGTGGAAGAGATATTAAACTCTAAACCTCTTGGATATGTCTCTTCTAATATTTCAGACCCTGATCCAATAACTCCAAATATACTCTTGATGGGGCGGCGAGATGCTTCCCTTCCTCAGGTGATTTATGCAGATTCTGAGCTTCTCACATGTAGGAAATGGAGGCATAGCCAAGTTCTTGCTGACAGATTTTGGGCAAGCTTTATTAGAGACTACCTACCTGGTTTACAGACTCGCCAGAAGTGTAAGGAGGATGGAAAGTCTATTCTGTGTGATGCTGTAGTGATGGTAGTTGATCCTCAACTCCCACGAGGACTTTGGCCTATAGGAACTGTCACAAAGGTCCTACCAAGTTCTGATGGTAGAGTAAGAGTTGTGAATGTGCTTATTGATGGTAAACACTATGTACGTCCAGTCAGCCATTTGGTAGTTTTAAAGGAGTATTCAAATGATTTATGACTGTACAGAATTCTCTATGGGCAAATATGTTTACATATTTGGGGTGGCTGTTGCGAATTCTTTGTAGCAGGGTGGGAGGAGCTTTGTCTCCACAGCTGCATTAAATTGTTAATTAGTGGCTCTTTGTTCAGTGTGGCATCAAACAGCTCAGGGGGAGATTCAGAGTTGATGAGTGCTTGAATTTATACCATACAACTCTGGTCTCATGATTGCTTGACAATAAAATGTTAATTGAAAACAAAGACACTGCAGTTAGTTTTTAGCCTAGGGATTGTTTTTAGCCTTGGGTTAGTTTTTAGCCTACGGTTTGTTTTTAGCCTAGTGTTAGTTTTTAGCCTACGGTTTGTTTTTAGCCTAGGGCTTGTTTTTAGCCCAGCACTGACACCTGCCCTCTTGCCACTTTTTTATTAAATTTATTATTTTTTATTATTTTTTGTTGCCTCAAATTTGCTGAAGCTGCGATATGCCTCCAGTAGATGGTGTAACTGAACTGTTGTAACGCCTTATAGCAGATTTCCTCTCTCCAACAATCTTTTGACATTCAGCCAATGTGTACAAGGATTAACCTGACGATAGGAAAAATAAATAAACAAATAAATTGTAATTCCAGGATTGATGAAGATCAAGTGCAGATCATGAGCTGAGGTCATTATCAGTCTATT
Source organism: Tachysurus vachellii (assembly GCF_030014155.1). Taxonomy (NCBI): domain Eukaryota; kingdom Metazoa; phylum Chordata; class Actinopteri; order Siluriformes; family Bagridae; genus Tachysurus; species Tachysurus vachellii. Next base: position 26,208,323 of record NC_083461.1, on the reverse strand, counting down.
TACTAGACAAATAAGTTGTTTTAAAAAGCTCTTCCCACAGTCAGTATAAATCATTTTAAACTACAACATAAATAATAAAGATGCCAGTGAAACTATGGAGAACAATTTAAATATTTTAAAATAATATATACATTTGAAGAGTTTTCACTGTTTGTCAACAAACTCAGAGAAATAATAATAATAACTAGATTTGTAAAGTTCGTCACGACAAACTTTGATGTTGGCAAGTATTCGCAAAGGCCGGTGCTTTTTGTAGGCGAGTGGACATAAGGGTCAGTGTTACTTTTGGAGGCAAGTAGACAGAAAGATAGGGTGCCAAAACATTTGGAGGCAAGTGGACACGAGCATGTGACGTCATCCAAATACTCCTGAGGAAGTTCCCCTTATTGTGCTGAGTGTTTTGATGTGTCACATGTTCATGTTGTGCTAATTTTTAATTTTCACGTGACATCACGTGACGTCATCAGAATACCCGTGAGGCTGTTCCCCTCATTGTGCTGAGTGTTTTGATATGTCACATGTCCATGTTGTAAAATGTTTTTTGATTTTGCATATTTTTGGGGCGGGGCTGCGGCACAACCGGAAGGCCAGTCGGTACACCAATTTAACAGTTTGTTCAGAGTATCACCCTAAAGGAGCTGGCCGAGTTTGGTGTAGATAGTTCGAAAGCTTGCCGAGTTATAAACCTCCAAAGTTTATAATGGGAGTCTATGGGAAAAAAAGGCCACTTTGAGACCTGGTACCGGAAGTACCGGTACTCAGATCACTTAGAAAAGTATTAGCAACAAACTTCAGACCAGGTTCTACAACATATCCGAATTTGGTGCATGTGGCTCGAAAGCCCTAGGCCGCATTAAATTTTATACATTTTTGTCTAAGCTGAAATGGGAAAACAGAATGTTGGCTTCTACAAAGCCAACATAATAAAAAGAGTCAAATTGTAACGCAATGTTAAAATCTTAGTCTCCTGGGATGCCAGCAGGTGGCGGCAGTGCTACACGGGGGAGTTAAGGCGTGAGTTTGAGAGGGAGATTCCCTCGTGAGTGATGGTGTGTTATAGTTTGTTAACCATGAGAGCTAAAAACTTTAACTTCTGTTTGCAGAATAAAACCCCTTTAAATGTGCAACCCGCTGTGTGAATTCTTCTCTGCACATTACAAAATGATTATTTGAATCGTATAGAGTGGAGTTCAGGAGTCAGAGCTGAATGAGGAAACCTCACAATATTATGCAGGGGGTTTTAATGTTATGGCTGGTGGGTGAATAATATTTTCATATAACATCAGAATTATTTACGAAAATATGGCTAATGGTGTTCTGAGGATAGCTGGACATGTATGGTACCAGAATATTGTCTTCATCTGTGAAATCATCTGACTTATTTGTTTTTGCCAGTTGAAAGAGAAACTGTAGCAGGTCTGGGAATCACCTCAGGACTTATTAACCACAAAGTGTACAAACATCACAGCAGGACCAGAATCACAGTGGTGATGAATTATCTTCACCATATGGCCAAACCCATGTGGACACCTCAGCACATCAGTATGTTTACACTCCAAAACCCTGTGTATTAATATGGAGATGGAGGCCCTTTGCTCCACTCTTCTGGAAGGCTTATAACTAGATGCACATACATTTGTCCATATTGTGCACAGATATGACTTTATTTGTTTTTTATGTTTCTCACTATATGTGGAGTGTTTAAAGGAATTGCATGTCCTGATAACATGCACCAAAATAAACAACATCACAGGAACATGCGGAGGCTGGAAACCACCTTCAGTACCATGTACCTGATCAGCTGCTTTCACTTTCTGTTTTTGGGTTTTAAAGAGTCTCTTGACATTTATGTCTGTTGTTCAACAGTTCAAACAACAACATGAATTTATTCAGCTTGTTTATTTTTACTACATTAAAACTTCTAAAGTGGTGAATCAAAAGTGATAATTGAATTCAAAAGCTAATAATACAACAATAATTATGTTTTGACAAAATTAAGTATCATTTATTTACTCATTTTAAGGAAGACATGAAGATGTCACAATAAACAAAATCATCAAAACAAGTTAAAACTTTATAAACAGCAATATAGATTAGAGATGTTTTAAATTAAAATGTAAAGTGAGACCAGGATACATTTCTATTTCCTCCATTCTGCAGTATTAAGCCCAAGAAAACCCATTCACCCAGTTTATTTAAAAATAGACCTGAGATTGTTTGAAAGTGTAAGAATTGAGAATAGAAAAAAAAATGTTATGGATAAAGACAGAGGTCTGCTCTCTTATCCTCCAGTGCATTTCTGGTAGGTGATGAACATGGCCCCAGGCTTCACCCCCAGCTCTCTCATGCTCTTGTGCTTTGGAACATGTTTGCCATTGTAGGCAAGGTGCAGATTTCCCTGCAGCTTGGGGTTCATCTGACGGTACATCTTGATCAGTGTGTCAGTGGTGTCTGTGCTCTTTATGGTAACTGGGATGCTGCTGCCATTAGAACCATCAAACACCTTCACATCAAAGTTCTCAGGCTGAGGATCATCAAACACCACCTGAAGAACGCTGTGAGTGGCGTGACAGAAAGGTTCATGAAACGGACAGCTGAAGACAGGCTCCTTAATCTGCTCCCACTTGAGGATGTAGTCTGGACACTACGAAAGAGAGAGTTAGACAGAAGGTGTGTGAACACACTGAGACCATGGACCAGGGATTACAGGATTAAAACACTGTGGGTGGTGCTGATGAGGGGAAATAATCAACACTGCAGTGGTGTGATCAAGTGGAGTTACTTTTACACACCAAACTTTTCCTCCAACAGCACCATAAATAATTTATTCCTCTTAAACCACAACACAGTACATTTGATCTGTTTATAGTTACATTTAAAGTTGTATGAGAAATTAGTTTGTTCCTGTTCCAGCTGATGTTATAGTAGCAATAAACAGATGTTCTCTCACTAGCCTCTCTTTCAAAACATAATAAAAAAATAAATGCAGCTTGTGGTGTTAATGAGGAAAAAACTAAGAAGTTCAAACTGCTGAAGATTGATGTCTGACTGTTACAAAGTTCTGACACATAAACACATTTCTCTCACAGAGAACTGCTAGAAATCATAAAACATCAAATTATCAAAGAATTAACCAAAAAATGAAGAACACTTACTGACAGGTTTGTTTAATGTGGATTTAACATAAGCAATAGAGCATAAACGCTTAAAGTCCTGTATTTAATACAGTAATAAATGCATTTTTAAATTATTGACAAAAGATTTTCCAAGAATAATTCTACAGATAATTTTACACTGTTAATTCTATATGTATAAATAACAGGATTAACAGTACCTTAGAAGTCAAAATGTCTGTAGTCATTATGTTTTTTGATGTTCTTCTCAGGTAAGGACATTCAGGTAAGTTCTGATGATGTTGCTTTTACTTCCTGGTTTATATAAACATGCTCTAGAAATCCCCAGAATGCTGATTAGCAGATTCACTCTGTCCCGCCTCTGAGGGAAAGTCCAGGAAAAGCTCAAGCAAACAGAAAAAACAAAACAGTGAGCAACTCTTTGATCTTATTAGCCTTGAAAGTACCTGAAATGTCTGGAGACAAAACCTAATGATTGAGATGAATCAGAATGAGGTTTATTGGCCAAGTGTGTGGATGTTGACACACACAAGGAATTTGGTTCCAGCTGTTTCTGACTCTCAAAAGTACAGACATAAATAACACTATACTATACAAGACAATACAAACATAAATAACACTATACTATACAAGACAATACAGGCATAAATAACACTATACAATACAATACAGACATAAATAACACTATACAATACAATACAGACATAAATAACACTATACTATACAATACAGACATAAATAACACTATACAATACAATACAGACATAAATAACACTATACAATACAATACAGACATAAATAACACTATACTATACAATACAGACATAAATAACACTATACTATACAATACAATACAGACATAAATAACACTATACTATACAATACAGACATACAGTAAATAATGCTATACTATACAAGACAATGCAGATGATGAGATACAATATAGACAGTATGAGTATTAAATATGAATACAGAATATATGACAGATCAGTTATGTACATAAAGTGTGGGAGTGTAAATAACAATATTCTGTAATATTATGCTTTTGAACAATCTACAGCAGCAGTAGTGTGTAATATATACAGATGATGTGATGACTGACAGTCCTGATAATGCAGGATAATACTTATAGATATGAAGCAGTGAATATAATTATGGTGAGTTGTTAATCAGGGTGATTGTCTGGGGAAAGAAACTGTTCCTGTGTCTGGCAGTTTCAGTAAACATAGTTCTGTAGCGCCTGAGAGAAGGGAGGAGCCAGTGTCCAGGGTGCGAAGGGTTAGTAGTGATGTTTACTGCCCGGTTTCTGGTTCTTGTAGAGTACAAGTCCTGGGGGGTGGGCAGGGGGGCACCAATTATTTTTTCTGCTGTTTTTACTGTGCGTTGCAGTCTGTTGCTGTCCTGCTGCACCAAACCAGATGGTGATGGGTGTGAACAGGACAGATTCAATGACTGCAGTGTAGAACAGCATCAACAGCTCCTGTGGCAGACCAAACTTCCTTAATTGATGTAGAAAGTACATCCTCTGCTGGGCATTTTAGATGATGGAGTTTATGTTGCGGGGAGCACAGTGGCTTAGTGGTTAGCACCTCGCCTCACACCTCCAAGATTGGGGGTTCGATTCCCGCCTCCGCCTTGTGTATGTGAAGTTTGCATGTTCTCCCCGTGCATCGGGGGTTTCCTCCGGGTACTAGGGTTTCCTCCCCCGGTCCAAAGACATGCATGGTAGGTTGATTGGCATCTCTGGAAAAATTGTTCGTAGTGTGTGATTGCGTGAGTGAATGAGAGTGTGTGTGCCCTGCGATTGGTTGGCACTCCTTCCAGGGTGTATCCTGCCTTGATGCCCGATGATGCCTGAGATAGGCACAGGCTCCCCGTGAGCCGAGGTAGTTCGGATAAGCGGTAGAAAATGAGTGAGTGAGTGAGTTTATGTGGCACTTCCATTTCAGGTCTTGGGAAATGGTAGTGCCCAGAAACTTGAAGGCCTCCACAGATGACACCGGGCTGTTGGATATTGTGAGGGGGAGTAGTGTTGGGGGGTCTTTCCTAAAGTCCACTATCATCTCCACAGTTTTGAGGGTGTTTAGCTTCTCTAGACTGTTCTGACTGCACCAGTTTGCACCACATGATCTACACACCCTGGATCATAACCTTATCCTTAGAACTTTCCACACTTTTTCGGTTGTCCCTGTGGGGGAAACTTTTAAAGTTCTACATAGAACCTGCAACAGTGTTTCCTTATCAGACGGGTTCCAAGTCAAGCTCTTTGTGAAGAATAAGAACCACTAAGTATTTGATGAACCTTTAAAGAACCCTGTGTTCTGAGATATACACTGTTACGTCCCCAGCTAGTCTAGGGGTGGGGGGAACAAGTAACAGAATAAAAATGGTGTGATGTGTGGAGGCAGCAATGTTCAAGTCCCAACCCCAGGGCTTTAACAAAGACCAAAACTCAATATCAAGAACAAGTTCTTTTATTGTCCAAATGTGGGAGGATTTCAAGGCTTCAAGAGGGTGCAAGGCCAAAATAACAAACATAAACCCACTAACTATTAGAAAGAAACTAACTAGACTACAAAAGAAAACAAAATTTACAATATTAAGACTCCCTAACTAGCTTAAACAAGAGAAAACATATGAAAGAAAATGGCACCCACCTCTCTACAATTCCCTTCCCAAAGAATTAACAAACTTAATAGGTCAAGCAATAACAAAAGTATGTACAACACAGTTAACTTACAACAAAAATGGGTTCTCTGATAATAGGCAACCTGTACAACAAGATGATTAACCCAATAACACTCTGGGAGAAATTCAATCAACAGAATATAAATCAATGCCTTTTTAGGGTTGAGGAAGAGAAGCCTCACAACACAGCACAGCCAACAATAGCTTTTGATTGCTGACATGGTATTAAATAAAATAATCTGAATCTGTTTGTAGATTCCCAAGTGATAAACAGAGACAAGTTGCAGTACTAAACACTTTTTTTTTTTAATGGTTAATTCAGCTGACAGTCCTGGAAAGATGTCACCAGTTAGGTTGGCAGTTCAGCCTCAAAGTCAAACTTTGTGGGGGGTTTTTTTGTTGTTGTTTATGTGCCTTTAGTACATACTTATTTAATGTGGCAAAAGTATTGCGGGAAAAGAATAAATAAAAGATTCAACAGTCTTTGGCACCTCAACTATCTAACTTTCACATTATGTTCCTCTCAAATTTGTGATTTGCTTCCACCTGCAAATTGCTTTGTGTATCATATTTAATAAACCAATACAATTTAAATGTTTAAATGAACATGTATAGTCACACCATTGTAGCAGTGTTGCATGCAGTAGGCTATAAGGTGAGTAGTGATTGTTCATTTGAAGTTTACTCAAGGGGAAGAATGTAACTAATACACTTAGACCTACTAGCACTATGCATTATATTGTGAAAAAGTAGATTATCTTAAATCAAAACCTTAATTTTTCTCTGGACTTAATGATAAATACATGTCTGACCTTTGGAACGAACCAAAAAAAAAAAATAGAAATCGCATTCATGACGATTGATGGTGATTTTATTTCTTTGCCTACATTGACGCTAATGCATTAAGAGGAGGTACCAAGATGGTACCAAGATGGCGGCTCAGTTGACGCATTCGCTCCAATGTACTGCCGTATACAAGGCGACATCTAGTATATATATCTATGGCAATGGTGCAGCTTAAATCTCCACCACTTTCTCTCCTCCTCCAATCACATCAGCTCACCATTTATTGGGGTCAGGTGGTAGCTATTACTTCCTGCTTGCGAGAAGTAGAGAGAGGAAACAGGAAGAAAGGGGAAAAACACGAAACACAAACACAGCACAAACTCTCTCTGTTTCAGTGTAGAACAACAGGAATGTTAGGCTTCCATTCGGTTGTGTTTAATGCAACGGTTCAGGTTCGATTTATCATCATGTTCTATGTGGCTTTAATCCAAAACTGGAGAACTTAAAAACAGGTTGCTGTAGATTCAGGTGTGTAATAATGTTAACTTGAATATAATTACTTTAATATAAAGTTCTGCATGTGACATGTTCAGAAATAAAAAACCTCTGTGAATAAATATCCAGTCTATAAACACACACCTTTAAATAACGCTCATGAAATCATTTTGTACTGAACGTGAACTTGTGTTCAAAAAGTTCAAGAATCTGTAAAAAAAATATCTTGAATAAATCCAAACAGATCCATTATAATATTAAATTCCAATAAATATGAATCCTATTTCTAGACATTTTACTAATGTAAAGCTTGAAGCAGGATGCAGCAGTTACGAGAAAAGAACATAATGCATCAATTCTACTTTTCGATTTTCCATTCAGTAGATAAACAGCCTCCATCCCCATTCATTCCACAGTCTGAACCTTTCTTCTTCTACTTTACACATGATCAGGGTTTCATTTTCTCTGCACTTTACATGAGTTAATTTGTCTTACAACACGAGTTAAATCTCTCAGGTCAGGAATCTTCAGTCACAGATGATCTGGAGGCCTGAGAGTGCTGTGTGTTACAAACCTTACCTGGGTACTTCTGTTCTGTACAGCGCATAAAGATGATAAAGTCAAAACGTAATAAAACAAACCAACAAATGAGACTTTAAAACATTTATTTTAATTGTAAAAAAAGATAAAAAGGACAAATTTAAAAAGGGACAAATAATAAATCAGTAAGACATGAAAATTAAAAAAACATTTAAAGACAAAGTGATGAACATAGAGATGCAAACTAAACAAAATGGTTTCAATTTAATTTACACTGAATGATATGAGATTTCTCAGATAAGCGGTAGAAGATGAGTGATGAGAGATATGAGATTTCTGCAGTAATGTGTTTATCAGATGATGGAATATGATCCTGTTTCCCTGTAAAGCAGACCTGAGAATAAAGTTCTAGAGAGAAGTGAGAAGAAATCAGCTTATTTTAGGAATAAAGACAGAGGTGGCCATCTGCTCTCTTATCCTCCAGTGCATTTCTGGTAGGTGATGAACATGGCCCCAGGCTTCACCCCCAGCTCTTTCATGCTCTTGTGCTTTGGAACTTGTTTGCCGTTGTAGGCAAGGTGCAGATTTCCCTGCAGCTCGGGCTTCTTCTCATGGTACATCTTGATCAGCGTGTCAGTGGTGTCTGTGATATTTATGGTAAATGGGATGCCACTGCCATTAGAACCATCAAACACCTTCACATCGAAGTTCTCTGGCTGAGGATCAAACACCACCTGAAGAACGCTGTGAGTGGTGTGACGGAAAGGTCCATGTAATTTGGGCTCAGGGGCAACCTGAGGAGGATCAGCTTTTGGCACAGGAGCACATCGCTGAAAGAGAGAGAGAGCGCAAAATAAGTAAACTCAGCTTTAGAAATAGTTAAGAAGTTTTAAGTTGTAAAACCTATAAACTTCACTTCAGTATTTCATGACAATAGGAGTAGAGAAGAAATAAATTCTAATAATGGCCCTCATGTTTTAGAGAGAGAGAGAGAGAGATATGGATAGAAGATGTAATTTAAAAGACCTACAGTAGGTTTTACACCAGACCCAACTGAATATCATCAAATTAAATATCTTTCAGTTTCAGCACATAAAAACCTAAAGAACTTAAACCTGAAACCTAAAAACACTAATAAAGACAAACCCTGATGCTCTCCAATAGAAAAACATGCTACAAGAGTAAAAATGTCTGCATTACATTAAGTGTAAAAACAATAAGAGTGAAAAAGGTGACCTACCGGAGCACAGATTCGTGTAGCCATCCTTTGTCTGCAGTAGCTCTGCTGTGTCTGCTGAAGCTCCTTCCCTTCCTTATATGCTTCAGTTCAAAACAATGCAGGGGAAGTACCATTTCTCCACCTCAAACTCAAACTCAAACCTGTGATCCGACAGCAGATAAATAAAAGACTGCAATTGCGAGGAAGCAATTGCACAGCTTCCTGTTCACAGTAACATTTATTGACAGCTTCTTTCCACAATTAATCAGATCTATTTGACCTGCAATATTAATGTAGATCAGCTTGTAACGACGTTGTTGTACTTCACTGCTGTGTGCTCACAGACATGTTACTTCTCATAGTTACACACTTCACAGCTCTGACTGGTGCTCAGGGGTTGATTAATTCTCTCTAACGTCAGTAGCTCAAGTTTATATTAATGCATTCGCTCTGAGACCTTATGGTTTCCATAGTAACGGCTCTTTTACAGGGCCGTGTTTGGTTTTTGTTTCTCTCAGTGAGTGAAAGCTGCTGTTTATATCTGCAGTTAGACAGAAACGTGTTTCTTCATTAAAGTGAACTATAAACAGTTTAAAGTAAAACATGAGAGTTTTTAATAAATAAAACATTTGACCGAAGTTCAGGGCGATAAAAGAGAATCCACTTCATCACTGGTGCTGTTTAATTACCGATAAAACACGTGATCTCTGAGAAAAAACTGAAGCTGCTTCGTGCGTGTGGCTTGAACAGAGAAAGTGAAAGCAAAACAGTCTGAGAGGAAAGCACCGGATTTGACCGAAGATCAGGGCGATAAAAGAGAATCCACTTCATCACTGGTGCTGTTTAATTACCGATAAAACACGTGATCTCTGAGAGAAAAAACTGAAGCTGCTTCGTGCGTGTGGCTTGAACAGAGAAAGTGAAAGCAAAACAGTCTGAGAGGAAAGCACCGAGTTTATATCACATGTTTACATATTGAACATTTCACACAAAAGTCCCACTAATGTTTGCCAAAAACCTACTGTCTCTCTCTCACACACATGCATACACACACATGAACACACACACACACACAGTTATTTAAAATACAAGTACAAGTGTGTCTGTGTCAACTGTGTATGCATGTGTGTGTGTATGTGCACGTTTATGTGTGTATGTGTGTGTGTGCACATGTGTTTATGCGTGTGTGTGTGTGTGTGTGTGTGTGTGTGTGTGTATGCACGTGTGTGCGTGTTCAGTCTCTGTACATCATTAAAGTGAAATTAATCACAAGCTTTAACTTCTTCAGGTCCATTTGTTTACGTTATTCTCCTGCGGTTGATTTCTGGACTCTGGGTTGAGTTTTCTGCAGCACTGACAGCGTGTCTCTCTTCTCGATCTTCCTCAGCTGCTTCTTCTTCATGCGCTTCAGTTTGGTCGTGTTGCGAATCTGAAAGAGATGAAAAAAGAATGAAGGCTGTGAGATTAGAGAAATGTTTCCTTTTACATCATGTGACTCTCTCTTATCCAGAAGTGCTTTAAGTCTCATCATTAAACACATTCACTCTGGGCCACTAGGACACACTTTAGATACCATGAGACTAAAACTCTGTTCAAAGGGGTTTATTTTTTTATTTATTTTTTTATTTTGCTGTGTCTTTCTTTCTTTCATCTGGTTGTAAATATATTTTTGTGTTGGTGAATTTAAGACACGTTTTGGTTCATTGTCGTGTTTCTAGACGCTAGTCCACTAGTGTAGAGTAGATCAGTTTCACACCAGCTGCAGGATAATACTGGGGTTTGACTTCCTGATCACAATAAGGCAGTTTCCTCTGAATGTCTCTCTTCTTTCCCTTTCAAATCGTTCCTTTACCTCCACAGTTCCTTAACTACCCTTATTTTGACTTTTTGGACAGTGGAAATACTTTAAGATCTATTCAAAAACTTTTCCTGCCTTCACAGGACCCTGAGCCCTCATCACTCCTCACACTGTACCTCAATCCCTCAGATCTACAGATCTGCTCCACTGGTCCCACCATCTCTCAGTGTTCTGTACCGAGGTGGTGGAATGAACTTCCTCATGATGTCTGAAAAGCTGAGTCACTGACTGTCTTAGACCTTTCTCTTTTTCTTAAACATTTGAACTAGTACTTTTTCCCTGTATGTGTATATTAAAAAACCCTAAACAAAGATTCATGTTGACTGTATATGAAGTCTGTAACCTAGTGAACCAGTGTTAAAGTATTCGTGTATTCATTAATTCTGGTTCACACTTAAAATTCACACTTAACAGCACTATCGTACGCCACTCTGGAGCAGGACGCCTGCTAAATGCTGTAAATGTAAATCTCTTGACGGTGTTTTGCACATGACAAACACTATTATTTCTTTTCTTTTTAAGTCAAATATATAAAGCATCTGTAGAATCGTGTATTTTTTTTGTCTTGCTCGTCTTGAGACACTCGACAAACTGTGCTTTTGTTCAAGTGGGCATGGCTTAACAGGAAGTGTGAAAATTGAGAAAATTGTGTCTTACCACTTGAACAATCTCTGCTTTCTTCTCATTTTCGGCTCGTCTCTTCAGATTTTCTTCCCGTCTCTTCCTCTTCTCCTGTAAAACATTTATTTCAGCAATGTGTCTGTAGTAAATATTAATACAACTCTATTTATGCCTTCATTCAGCCATAAAGTCTCTTGTAGTCACATTGTAAACTTACCTGTTTTATAAGAACACAAACACAGAGTGACACTTCGACTTATTTTGGCGTCACCTTGTGGTAAAGTTTACTCATGACACGTTAACGAAATCTGGTGTCTTTCACTCGATTATGACGTCTATCTGTACTTTATCTATTAACACACACACACACACACACACACACACACACACACACACACACACACACACACACACACACACACACACACACACACACACACACACACACACACACACACACACACACACACACACACACACACACACACACACACACACACACCTCCTTCTCTCTGGCTTTGCTGTCTTTGAGCTTTTGGTGGTAATTTTTAACCATCTCCTTCTCCCTCTTGGCCTCCATCTTCTTCTGCCAGGAGCTGCGCAGAGGTTTATCACGCAACAGGGCAGAGAACCTACAAAACACACACACACACAGCAAAAATTTAATCACAACATTCACACACATCAAAATATACTGAGATGCATCATTGTGATATTTTGCCCTCAGTGCGGCAATGTAAAAAAAAAACACTATCTTTTAATCTATAAATAAGTGTTAAACAAAAGTTTATGAATTACAGTTAATCATATTCATTTTCGTAACTAAATATTATAAACAATTTATTAATTTACAGAAAACAATGTGCTTATAGAGAATCCTTATAAAACTACTACTTTTGTCTTTCCACCTAACTCTATCCTCATCATCCTCGATTCTCACACCAGTTACATTCATGTTCTCATTTACCACACCCATATATCTCCTCTTTGTCCTTCCTCTTGACCTCTTACCTGCAGCTCCATCACCAACATCCTTCTACCAATATAACCGTCTCCCTCCTCTGTACATGTCCAAACCATCTCAATCTAGTCTCTCTGCCCTTGTCCCCAAAACAGCCAACCTGAGCTGTTGTACTCTGATGTGCTCGTTCCTAATCCTGTCCATCCTTGTCACTCCTAAAGAGAACCTCAACATCCTCATCACTGCTACCTCCATGTCTCTTCCTCACTGTTACAGTCTCTAACCCATACAGCAGAGCTGCTCTCACTACTGTCTTCTACATCTTTCCTTTCATTCTTACTGACACTCTTCTGTCACACACACACAACACTCCTGACACTCTTCTGTCTCTCTCACACACACACACACACACAAAACACACTTCTGTCTCACACACACACACACAAAACACTCTTCTGTCTCACACACACACACAAAACACTCTTCTGTCTCTCACACACACACACACAAAACACTCTTCTGTCTCTCACACACACACACACAAAACACTCTTCTGTCTCACACACACACACAAAACACTCTTCTGTCTCTCACACACACACACACAAAACACTCTTCTGTCTCACACACACACAAAACACTCTTCTGTCTCACACACACACACACAAAACACTCTTCTGTCTCACACACACACACACAAAACACTCTTCTGTCTCTCACACACACACACACACACACACAAAACACTCTTCTGTCTCTCACACACACACACACACACACACAAAACACTCTTCTGTCTCTCACACACACACACACAAAACACTCTTCTGTCTCACACACACACACAAAACACTCTTCTGTCTCACACACACACACAAAACACTCTTCTGTCTCTCACACACACAAAACACTTCTGTCTCTCACACACACACACACACACACACAAAACACTCGTCTGTCTCTCACACACACACACACACACAAAACACTCTTCTGTCTCTCACACACACACACACACACACACAAAACACTCTTCTGTCTCTCACACACACACACACACAAAACACTCTTCTGTCTCTCACACACACACACAAAACACTCTTCTGTCTCTCACACACACACACACACACACAAAACACTCTTCTGTCTCTCACACACACACACACAAAACACTCTTCTGTCTCACACACACACACAAAACACTTCTGTCTCACACACACACACAAAACACTTCTGTCTCACACACACACAAAACACTTCTGTCTCACACACACACACAAAACACTTCTGTCTCACACACACACACAAAACACTTCTGTCTCACACACACACACAAAACACTTCTGTCTCACACACACACACAAAACACTTCTGTCTCACACACACACACAAAACACTTCTGTCTCACACACACACACACACACACACACAAAACACTTCTGTCTCACACACACACACACAAAACACTTCTGTCTCACACACACACACAAAACACTTCTGTCTCACACACACACACAAAACACTTCTGTCTCACACACACACACACACACACACACACAAAACACTTCTGTCTCTCACACACACACACACACACAAAACACTTCTGTCTCACACACACACAAAACACTTCTGTCTCACACACACACAAAACACTTCTGTCTCACACACACACAAAACACTCTTCTGTCTCACACACACACAAAACACTCTTCTGTCTCACACACACACAAAACACTCTTCTGTCTCACACACACACAAAACACTCTTCTGTCTCACACACACACAAAACACTCTTCTGTCTCACACACACACAAAACACTCTTCTGTCTCACACACACACAAAACACTCTTCTGTCTCACACACACACAAAACACTCTTCTGTCTCACACACACACAAAACACTTCTGTCTCACACACACACAAAACACTTCTGTCTCACACACACACACACACACACACACACACACACACACAAAACACTTCTGTCACACACACACACACAAAACACTTCTGTCTCACACACACACACACACAAAACACTTCTGTCTCACACACACACAAAACACTTCTGTCTCACACACACACAAAACACTTCTGTCTCACACACACACAAAACACTTCTGTCTCACACACACACAAAACACTTCTGTCTCACACACACACACAAAACACTTCTGTCTCACACACACACACAAAACACTTCTGTCTCACACACACACACAAAACACTTCTGTCTCACACACACACACAAAACACTTCTGTCTCACACACACACACAAAACACTTCTGTCTCACACACACACACAAAACACTTCTGTCTCACACACACACACAAAACACTTCTGTCTCACACACACACACAAAACACTTCTGTCTCACACACACACACAAAACACTTCTGTCTCACACACACACACAAAACACTTCTGTCTCACACACACACACAAAACACTTCTGTCTCACACACACACACAAAACACTTCTGTCTCACACACACACACAAAACACTTCTGTCTCACACACACACACAAAACACTTCTGTCTCACACACACACACAAAACACTTCTGTCTCACACACACACACACACAAAACACTTCTGTCTCACACACACACACACAAAACACTTCTGTCTCACACACACACACACAAAACACTTCTGTCTCACACACACACACACACAAAACACTTCTGTCTCACACACACACACACACACACACACACAAAACACTTCTGTCTCACACGCACACACACACAAAACACTTCTGTCTCACACACACACACACAAAACACTTCTGTCTCACACACACACACAAAACACTTCTGTCTCACACACACACACAAAACACTTCTGTCTCACACACACACACAAAACACTTCTGTCTCACACACACACACAAAACACTTCTGTCTCACACACACACACAAAACACTTCTGTCTCACACACACACACAAAACACTTCTGTCTCACACACACACACAAAACACTTCTGTCTCACACACACACACACAAAACATTTCTGTCTCACACACACACACAAAACACTTCTGTCTCACACACACACAACATTTCTGTCTCACACACACACAAAACATTTCTGTCTCACACACACACAAAACACTCTTCTGTCTCACACACACAAAACACTTCTGTCTCTCACACACACACACACAAAACACTCTTCTGTCTCACACACACACACAAAACACTTCTGTCTCACGCACACACACAAAACACTCTTCTGTCTCACACACACACACAAAACACTTCTGTCTCACGCACACACACAAAACATTTCTGTCTCACGCGCACACACACACAAAACACTCTTCTGTCACTGTCTCACACACACACACACACACACACACACACACACACACACACACACACACACACACACACACACACTGCTGTATTAAAGCTCAGATATTAAACCTCTGCTTGTTGCGATCTTTCCACACACGACCGGATTTGGGTTTTCCCAGCGGGATCACGGTTCTGATGGGTGACCGGTTCTGACTCTCCTGATTGGACGACATGGTTCGTTTCGTTTTATTCACCAAACCGGTTCCGAAACCCAGCGCACATGCAGCACCACGCGTGTTTACTCAACGTGGAAAAAGCGATGAAGATAAATAAACAGCGCGGAAGTGAAGAGCTGCGCGTTTCGCCACCTGGCGGTCTGGCGGCACATTACACACGACACTCACTGATCACGTGAAAACACGTGTTTAATGTCTACTTCCGCTTAACTCTAAAGCTCTTAGTGAAGAGCTTGAGGATCTGATCAATGCAGTCAACATGGTTCTGTCCACACCAGGGGTTTTATTGTGTGTTATACTCATCTCTGTCACAGTAAGTCTCTCTATTACACTGAGATCTGTCATGTACACCGTGCGCATGCGCAGAAAACCTTTCATTGTGTTGCTTTGGAGAACAAAATATATTTAAGTTAACATAATCATATGGGTTTATTTATTTATTTATTTATTTATACATCTAACCTGTAAAGTATGTGTTTATAAAAGTTTCAAAATTAAAGTGGTTTTATTTTGTGGTTAAAAGTGGTTAAAGTGGTTACAATTTTTATTTTGTGTTTATTTGATGTATAAAGTGTTTATATGATGTATAGTGTCACACTGATGTCATGTGACAGATCACGTGACCTCATTATTCTGTTTGAGACTAAATTAAATATAAATGTAATACAGTTAATGATGAATATGAAACTCAGGACATGTATTAAAGATAAATGCATTAATACATACACTGAGTAAAAATAAATGAATAAATAAAATATTGTTATTAATGTATTGAGACCTAAATGTACTTTCTTCTGGTAAATGATTTATTATCATAATTATTATTATTATTATTATTATTATTATTATTATTATTTATTTTTAATTTTATTTTTATTTATCTCTCCCTGGGGGAAAAACTCCAAAATTGATCCTATATTTTAAAAATAAAATAAAAATCCTTGCACACAAACTTAAAAGTCAGGAACTTAACACAAGGTTCTGAGAATCAGTCATGTGTTTATTTCTGGTGTTAATGATTAACTTTACATTATTATTAACATGTAAACACTGAGTGAGAAGCTCACACACGTCACTAAACAAACCTTCTGTGTAATAAATGCCGTTTCTTTAGTTAACTCTGTCTCCTTTCTGTCTCTCAGCTCTCTTCAGCTGCTCCGAGTTTCACGCTGGATTACAGAAACAACAGCTTCCTGAAGGATGGAGAATATTTCCGGTACATCTCGGGCAGTATTCACTACAGCAGGATCCCCAGGGTCTATTGGAAAGACCGGCTGGTGAAGATGTTCATGTCTGGACTCAACGCCATCCAGACGTACAAACCTCTCACACTTTTAGATTTTAAGTTAAATTGAGTTTAATACAAAGTTCAGTGGAACCATTTAATCTGTCACAGGAAACCTTTCATTCTGTTGTAAAGTCTTGTGATTGAACTGGTTTCTGCTGCTTTGTGCTGCTCCGCTTCTTCGTCCATCTTTATTTCAGCGTCTAAACCTCTAAACTCTGTGTGATGAAGTTCTCCTGTGAGCAGGTACGTACCCTGGAACTTCCACGAGCACCTGCCGGGTGTGTACAACTTCAGTGGAGATCGAGATTTGGAGTATTTCCTGCAGCTGTGTCAGGACATCGGGCTGCTGGTGATCCTGAGACCTGGACCTTACATCTGTGCCGAGTGGGACATGGTCAGGACCTGCGCCATTAGGATATCAGATCAAATTTAATTATCACCACTTAATCATCTAATCAAACAAATCATAGGCATTTACAGTCAAATTAAATTTCAATACAGATTTAGGAGCTTTCTTAAATAATATTATATTTAGTAATAATAATACTAAAGATGTTTGGGAAAGTAATAATATTTTAATTTAAGTATATATATAAAAATATATAAAAATATAGAAGTTATTATACTTGCTGTTAAACTAATAATAAAGTAGAATATTCATGGATTTATTTATTTTAAAAATTTAAATGCAGATATAATATATTCTCCTAAAATGTCAAAATACGATAAACATAATTTTGTAACATTTTTGATTTATTTATTAAATTTTTATTATTAATAGTTTACAGTTAAAAATACACATATTTACATACTCATGATATGTAAGTTGTATAAAATCTATTACATTGATTGGTTTATTGCTTCGGATTAAAGTATTGGCACCCTGGTCTGTGGTGAATGAATAGAACTGGTTATTTATCATAAACAAATAAAGTCTGGATCAGTGCTGAACGTCTATGATTAGAATTAATGTTGTATTGTGTTGTGTTTAAAGGGCGGCCTGCCTGCGTGGTTACTGAAGAAGAAAGACATCGTCCTTCGTTCATCAGATCCTGGTAACAACACAACTGAGTTACTGATGAATAATCAGACACTTCAGTGTGTTTCCTCGTGAGGTTGATCTGATCTGATTAAATATATTTATTTATTTATTTATTTATTTATTTATTTATTCAGATTATTTACTGGCGGTGGATAAATGGATGGCGAAGTTGTTAACAATTGTGAAGCGTCACCTTTATCAAAATGGAGGACCGATTATTACAGTACAGGTGAGATGCTCATCTTTCTTATCTAAAAGCTTCTATGAAATGAGATGTTTAAGGTGTTTAAATCCAGGGGTTGAAGGGGCGAGTGGGGTCGGGGGTGCAGGGTGGAGGTTATTACACTCAGGCTACTCAGGGGTCAGTACCGAGCGGTGAAGTCACCACACAAATCTGATGTCTCCTTTGATTCCTCCATTTTTAAGCAGGAGACAACTGTCTCAATGCGCTCAGAGGAAATGACCAGTGATCTGTTTGTATTGTTGTGGATCAGGTGGAGAATGAGTATGGCAGTTACTTTGTGTGTGATTTTGATTACCTGCGTCACCTGCTCAAACTCTTCCGCTATCACTTGGGGGATGAAGTGGTTCTGTTCAGCACAGACGGAGCCACAATCAATTATCTGAAGTGTGGAGCTCTGCAGGGCGTCTACGCTACTGTCGACTTCGGGCCTGGTGAGCACACACACACACACACTCATATACACACACACACACACATACACATATACACACATACACACACACATTTAATATCTTTATTTAATTATCTGACTTTAAATAATAACTAGTTATATTGACTAATATCGTTAACATAACCAGTAAAGAGAGATGAGTAACAGAACACAAGATTTCTTTACTGTTTGCAAAAAAAAGTGAAAATATGTTTTGTTATTTTATTTGTTTTGTTTGCATGTGTGTGTGTTTGTGTGTGCGTTTGCGTGTGTGTGTGCGTTTGCGTGTGTGTGTGCGTTTGCGTGTGTGTGTGCGTTTGCGTGTGTGTGTGTGCGTTTGCGTGTGTGTGTGTGCGTTTGCGTGTGTGTGCGTTTGCGTGTGTGTGCGTTTGCGTGTGTGTGCGTTTGCGTGTG
Organism: Tachysurus vachellii; assembly: GCF_030014155.1. Classification (NCBI taxonomy): domain Eukaryota; kingdom Metazoa; phylum Chordata; class Actinopteri; order Siluriformes; family Bagridae; genus Tachysurus; species Tachysurus vachellii. Next base: position 26,189,059 of record NC_083461.1, on the reverse strand, counting down.
TGTGTGCGTTTGCGTGTGTGTGTGCGTTTGCGTGTGTGTGTGCGTTTGCGTGTGTGCGTTTGCGTGTGTGCGTGTTTGCGTGTGTGTGTGTGTGCGTGTGCATGTGCTTGCAGGTGGAAATGTGACAGAAGCTTTTGAAGCTCAGAGACACGCTGAACCTCGCGGCCCTCTGGTGAGACAGATTATAATGTTGTGGAGTTGAAAATGAAATGAAATAAATGTTATTTTATGTTCTGTTGTGTTTCAGGTGAACTCTGAGTTCTACACTGGCTGGCTGGATCACTGGGGAGAACCTCACTCCGTCGTCTCTACTGAAATTGTGGTCAAGTCCCTGAACGAGATCCTGGAACTTGGTGCAAACATCAACCTGTGAGTAAAATTACTGCAGGATCCTTTAGAAGAATTACCATCATCATCATCATCACCACCACCATCACCATCATCACTATCATCATCATCACCACCATCACTGTCACCATCACTATCATCATTATCATCATCATCATCACCACCATTATTATTATTATCATCATCATCATCATTACCATCATCACCACCATCAATAACATCATCAAAATCATCATCACCACCACCATTATCATTACCATCACCATGATCACACCACCATCATCATCACCATCACTAACATCATCATCATCATCACTATCATCAATCCTTAATGTAGAATCACTAAATAATAAATCTTAATAAATAAATAAGTATAAAACAATATTAACTGATTGATTTGTTTCTACATTTGATTTTAAATAACATGCAGGTTCTTATGGCTGTAAGCGTTCTTTACCATCTAATGTACGTTGTTTATTTCTCTGTTCTGTCGGTCATTTTATTTTCTTTTTTAGCTACATGTTTATCGGAGGCACAAATTTTGCGTATTGGAACGGTGAGTCGAGGACCAGCAGAGCGTTTAACAGCTGAAGAAATGGTCTTTGTCCTGATGTTGTGTTTCTGTCGTCAGGAGCGAATACGCCGTTCGCCCCACAGCCCACCAGCTACGACTACGACGCTCCGCTCACCGAGGCTGGAGATCTGACGCCGAAATACTTCGCCATCCGTGATGTCATCAAAAAGGTCAAACTTTTTATCAGATTAAAGTTCTGATCTAAACACCGGATCAGATTTTATTCTGTTTAATTCTGCTGAAATTTAACCTAAAATATCTAATTATTCACTCCAACATAATGTTAAATAAAAAGACTTATAAACTTATTTATTTGTTGGTGTGTGTTAGAGTTAGAAAACACATTTAGTGTGTGTGTGTATAAACAGTATAAGACGATACCGTCTGGAGTTTTGCCGCCGTCTACACCGAAGTTTGCGTACGGAGTCGTGCACATGAAGAAAGTAAACATTTTCTTGTCTCCTTTTTTTTTTTTTTTTACTTTTTCTATTACCTTGGCTTTGTGATTGTCTTAAAAACTTACAGAGTCTAACAATAGTGTGTGTGTGTGTGTGTGTGTGTTATAGTTGAAGACTGTAGCCGAATCTCTGGACATTCTCTCCCTCTCTGGTCCTGTACATACTCTTTATCCTCTCAACTTCATTGAGCTCAATCAGGTAAAAACATGGCTTCTGTCTGTCCCTGTCTGCCCTGTCTGTCCTGTCTGTCTGCCCTGTCTGTCTGTCTGTCTGTCTGTCTGCCCTGTCTGTCTGTCTGACTGTCTGTTTGTTTGCGAGTTTTTCACCCAGACAGAAGATTTTTCTGTTACTTTAAAAATAAATCTCATACATTTTATTGAAATTAGGAATAATTTGTTTCATTAAAATCTGAACTGATTTGTTTTGGTGTTATATTTTTAATAAATTCTGCTTAGTAAAAGATTTGCGTATTTCCATATAGTTGTATGCAAAAGTTTGTGCACCCTGATCCACATTAGATATGTATTTTAATTTAAAACGCACATGCAACAATTACTGCTTTATATTTGAGTAGTATTTAGTGTACTTTACTACTTGTGCATTAACATTTATAATAAGTGGTGTATTATTATTATTATTATTATTTTATTTTTATTTTTTTTTGTAATGCCTTCCTGCAGATTGTTTATTCATTTTTGTTGTGATCATCTGTAAAACGTCTGTATTTCTGCTTAAAACCTTTACAAATATTTGAAAGAAGTTGGACATTTAACACCTTTAACGCTTCACCATTAAATTGGTCCCAGTAGCGTTAGCTTAACGTCCCAGTGTTTATTAAAATGTAGTAAATTCTTCTGTCGCCTTCATCAGATTTACAGACTCACGTGTTAATATGACGCTCCTCTCTCGTGGTAAAGAGACTTTACAGAATGTATTGTTAATATTTTTCAGCACTTCGGCTTTGTTATGTATCAGACATCACTTCCTGTGGACTGTTTAAACCCGACTCCTCTCTCATCTCCTCTGAACGGAGTTCACGATAGAGCGTACGTCTCTGTAGATGGGGTAAGAACAGCACCTTCACCTCCAGCTCACCTCCAGCTGGTTATTTACATTCTGTTATATACCTGTGTCTGTGTGTCGTCTGTGTTGTGTGTCTGTGTTGTGTGTGTGTGTGTGTGTGGTTTTGTGTGTGTGTGTCTATGTCTGTGTGTTGTGTGTGTGTGTGTGCGTGTGTGTGTGTCTGTTTGGTGTCTGTGTGTGTGTGTAGGTGGCTGTAGGGATACTGGAGAGAGACAGTATTCTCAGTATTAATATAACTGGGAGAGCTGGGAGCAGACTGGATGTGTTGGTGGAGAACATGGGACGCGTCAATTACGGCAAATACATCAACGACTTCAAGGTGAGATTTAATTTTATTTACACAATCAACAATAACCCTGTAGAGTAGAGTGTTAATAATAATAATAATAATAATAATAATACTGTTCACTCTTAAAATGAATAAATATGTATTTTATTTCTAACAAAGTAACGTTTTAATTAAATCACACATTGTGCAGTGATGTGGAGACAGAGCAGGGCAGTGAGGATGTGTATAAGTAAGTACCCCCCGTGTTCTGCAGGGTCTGGTGTCAAATCTCACACTGGGACCAGAAACTCTGAGGAACTGGACAGTGTTCAGTCTCAGTATAGACGAGGTGGTGAAGGAGGGGCTACTGTGGGACACGACCTCTCGGCAGGGTGATGACCACGCCCACTCCAACACCCCACCCACCTATTATCTGTCCCCGCCCACATTCTACAGAGGCACGCTGGAGATTCCTGATCACATCCCAGACCTGCCGCAGGACACGTACATCCAGTTCCCTGACTGGAGCAAGGTGTGTGTGTCTGTGTGTGTCTGTGTGTGTGTCTGTGTGTGTCTGTGTGTGTGTGTGTGTCTGTCTGTGTGTGTCTGTCTGTGTGTGTCTGTCTGTGTGTGTCTGTCTGTGTGTGTGTGTCTGTGTGTGTGTGTCTGTGTGTGTGTGTCTGTGTGTGTGTGTCTGTGTGTGTGTCTGGGTCAGATTTTGAAAGTTCCCTTGTTTTATATAACGTCTTGTTTGTGTTTGTTTGTTTTTTCTTGACAATAAAAAAAGAAGACAGATTTTCATAAAATAGAAGAAACTTATTTATTTTATTTTAATAAACAGGGTCAGGTGTGGATCAACGGTGTGAACGTGGGTCGTTATTGGCCATCTCGTGGTCCTCAGGTCACACTGTTTGTTCCTGCGTCTCTCCTCAGTACCGAGTCGCCCAATAACATCACACTGCTGGAGCTGGAGGTGTGTCCCTGCAGCCGGGGCCAGTGTGTGGTCGAGTTCACACACACTCCACTTATCAACTCTACTGTCACACACATCAAACCGTACACAAGGAAGAAAACTCTGAACACATACTGAACACACAACACACACACAACACGCACACAAGGGAGAAAACTCTGAACACACACTGAACACACGCTCTGAGGTGATGGTTTTTAGTCTTCAGTGCACAATAAAAATCTTCAAATGGTTTGTTATTTTCTGTCACACAGATTATAGTCTGTTATTTTTATTAAAGTTTTTGTCACTCTGGAATTTTTTAATGAAACATTTTGCACTTATTCTTATTGCTGGGAAACAAATATGAACTAATGCTTCCAGGCCTGATAGTAATGATTCACCTGGAATGTTTTACTGTAAAGAAATATTCTGTACTTTGTATAAATGAAAAAATAATAAGTCAAAAAATAAGTGATTTTAAATAAAGAAAATAAATAAAACAGCCATTCTTTCTCCATGATTTGTTGTTTTACTGGTTTTATAGTTCTATTTTAAAAATGAAGAACATAAAAAATAAAGGTGTAGATTAAACATTTAAAAAAAATTTAATTCCACAAAAATATTCTTCTTTTAAGAAATACAAAAAATATAAATATTAACGAATTCAATCGATACATAAATTAATTTGAAGTGTAAATTATTTATTATTACTTTAATAAAATGATGAATTAAACTATAACAAATAAATTGGTAGACTTGTTTATGTTTATTTACATTTAATTCTATTTATAATATGTATCTGTTTACTTTTATTTAATAAGTGTGTTTCATTAAAAGATAAAGTGTTTTGTTTACTCATTATGTTAAGTAGTTAATTTGAATAAATTAAGTTTAACCTTAAAGATACAAATAGAAATTAGTTTAATTTAAACGTTATTTCAATAAAGGTTTCTACTTTATTTAAGATCTATATTTCGGCTCCAGTCCCATTAGCCTCATGTTAGATATAAAGTGCACTATATAGAGTGTTACAGCTAGGGCAGCAAAAGTGCACAGATGTAGGGAGCACAGAGCGGTTTGGGATTCGGCCCGTGGCTAGTCGTTGGTGTGGTCAGAGTGAAACCGGAAGCGGACAGACACTAACCCTGAGGCGGTGAGTAAATATTCACTGTGATATAAACACAGCAGTGTGAGACGTTATAAAAGGGTAAAGTGTCCAGATTTTAGCTCAGTTGTGTAATAAGTGCTTAATTAAAGTACAGTGAAAATTTCAGATCAATCAGAATCAGTCAGAGATGTAGCTATGTAGCTTAGCATAGTTTAGCTTAGCATAGTTTAGCTTAGCAATGCTAACACTGTGGATAGGAGTCTGTTGTTAAATTATAAACTTTAAATGGAAAATAATTTTGTTAATTGATAAAGAAAGATCACATAGAGAACATTGACGATATAATTTATTATTTACTTATAAACTCACTTTAACTCACTGATAGTTCCGGCGTTTCCGTCATATCTATTTTATTTTGTTATAATAATTATTCCATCATTATTTTCTACAATAAATTCATCTCTCTGATGATGAAGGTTTTTTCTATAAAGTGTGTAAATTATAATCAAATTATAAAGAACCATTTTAGCGTTGTTGTTGATACAGAGGTGTGTTTTGAAGCCTCGGGTTGCGTCCCAAACGGCGTCAGGATGTAAGTGTAGTGCACTATGTAGTGTGTAGGGAGCAGCTTGTTGTTTGGGACACCTGAGCCTGAGGTTCGACTGAGTTATAACCTGGAGAGCATCTTCATGGCGACGTGTAGAAACATTTTGGACTTAAATTAAACATGTAGTTTTGTCAGTAATTTGTGAAACACTTTATACAGGCGTTAGAGAACATCAACACAGTACACACGACAATAATAAAGAAAAATCCACATGGAAAATTGCAGTGAGTCTATTCTTTTACACACTTTAACAAAAACCCCCCTACCCCAGTCCCCCCACCTCTGCCCCAGTCCCCACTCCCCTGCCCCTGCTGCTATTAGACATATAGACGTATAATCAGAGCTTCTCCCAGTGAACCAGTCACCATAATGTACACTGTTATTACTGTTCGGTAGTTATAAACAGTGTAATAACAACAGCTTACATTTCTGTGCCATAGCATCTGTGTAATAACACCATTTTTAAACTGTGCAATATTAACGAGTGCAATTAGTGTAACAAGTAACTACCTTCCTGTTTCTTTGGTATTTAAACACTGTACTGTATGTATTTATATCACGTTTCTACTTTATATTTAATATCAGTAAAAGAGCTCAAAACTCTTGTTATTACTGTAAGGATGTGGATTTGTTTTATTTAATCTGTAGTATTTTATGTTTTCTCTCAACAGATCAGTCCATGTCAAGACTCCTGGAGAAGAAGAGTAGAGTGATACGCTGATTATTCCTGACGTTACCATGACACAGTGATATTTAATTACACTGTATTAAATTGACAAATTATATTAAAGTGTGTGTGTTAGAGCATCATACAGGAGCATAAACATGGTGGATAACCGCTACGCCACGGCGTTAGTGATCGGCTCTGTGCTGAGCCTGTTGGCCAGTGTATACCTCTCTGTGGCTGTCGGGACTCAGCACTGGTACCAGTACCGCAGTCCGCCACCCAGCAACGACGCTAACAACGGCTCAGACCTGCAGAAACTGAGGGAGGACTTCATGGGTGAAGATGTGATGGAGGTGCAGTACAGTGAAGCTCTGTTCCGTATCAACGGCTCTCTGGGGCTGTGGTGGCGCTGCATCCTCATGTCTAAGCCTGGTGAGGACACCACTGTGTGTTTGACATTAAAGCAGCCGTGTGAGATATTAAAGCAGTTGTCTGTAATATTAATGCCCCCTGATGAGAATGTGATATTTGCAGTAAAATGTTATTCCTCTTTCTCTGTGTTAAGACTATAAGGTGGTGTCTGAATGTAAGGCCTTTACTTTAGCTCAGCAGTTTGAAGTCAAGTCCAAACATCCAAATAACAGCAGCAGTGAGGAGGATTTTCTGCGCACAGGTAGGTGTCAATATTAATGTTTCTCTATATGACTCATTTATATCTCGGTGTGTAAGTTGTCATGTTATACACAAATATCCTTTAATAACTATCCATAAGCTTTAACATTCTATCCTCTATAACTGTGTGTGTGTGTGTGTGTGTGTGTGTGTGTCAGCTCTGTGGCGATGTCGCTTCGTCTTCCCACTAGTGTCTCTCGGCTTGGTGTTTCTGGCAGCTCTAGTTGGAGTGTGTGCTTGTCTCTGTCGCAGCCTCACACCCACACTGTTCGTAGGACTGTTGCACCTACTGGCAGGTACACACACACTCACACACACTCACATTCACATACACACACACACTCACACACACATACACACACACACTCACATACACACACACACACTCACATTCACATACACACACATACGCACACATATACACACACACATACACACACAATCTCACACATACACACACACTCATACATACACACACATACACTCACACACACACACACTTACACACACACTCACACACACATATACACACACACACTCTCACACACACGCGCGCGCTCTTTATATGAACGTGTTTATATATTTTTCTCTGTCCCTGCAGGTTTGTGCTCTCTGGCGACGGTGTGCTGTTTCCTGGCAGGAGTGGATCTGCTGCACCAAGTGTTGGAGTGGCCTGAGGGTGTGGCCTCATCTCTGGGCTGGTCCCTCTACCTGGCTCTGGTCTCCTTCCCACTGCAGATGATGGCTGCTGCTCTGTTCATATGGGCTGCCAGGAGCCACCGCAAGAACTACACTCGCATTACTGCTTACAGGGTGGCGTAATTCACACAGTGTCACCTCACGACTAGAGAACTGCAACACAGCTTCCACATACATCACATACACAACTCACCTCAGGAGTCGCCTGAGAAATCACATGAACTGTATTCTGAAGTCATCTTAGGAGTCACCTGATGAGTTATCAGTGGAGGAACCTGAGGAACCCCCTCAGGGGTCACCTTAGTAACCACATAAAGCCTAACCTAAGGAGTTACTTTAGTGATGAACTACTGAGGCTTTATAACAGGGTTTCCGCGGGGTCATAAAAAGTCATAAATTTAACAATAAGAATTTAAGGCCATAAAAAGACATAAAAACGTCCGGTTTTTCCATACAAGGTCATAAAAAACATTTAGCCACGTCTTAAATTGATATGCTCGTCCATTAATTTGTTCTTCAATCAAAAAGCGCTCACAGCAGCAATGGCATTCATTTGTTTCGCCTGTTGTAGTTCTGTATGAGGAATCTGGGTGGTATCACACTTGTATCACAGCGTTCCAGAACTACAAGGTCCATGCGGCAGCATACAGACTTGTCGGAAGGACTTTCACAGAAACCCGCATGAACTCCGAACATACTGTATCATACTGAGTCACTGCTTAGTTTAATTCAAATCATCCTGGCTATCACAATGGGAAAATGTACCTTTAACGATCTTGGATCGAAGACGGTACGTTTAGTAGCTGGCTCAAACCCGTCGCTAACAATCGGTATCAAGCCTATTGCACTCTGTGTAAGAAGACGTTGGAGCTGTCTAGTTTAGGCATAAAAGCCTTGAAGTCGCATGCAAAGTCAGAAAAGCATATCGTTGCTGTAAAAGGCCTGCAGCTTGTGCAGGCGATCCGTCAGTTTTGTTCGGCTCCGTCACTAACGTTACCCGGTCCAAGTACAGCGCAGGATTCCGTTTCTGTCGCATCCAGTGCCACACACAGTGGTTTCGGATCAACCTCCACACTGAAAGCGGAGGTCCTGTGGGTGTTGAATACTGTGACCAAACACCAGTCGTACAACGGGAACGAGGATATTGCCGAACTTTTCCGAACAATGTTCCAAGACTCTGACATAGCCAAAACATTTACATGAGGGAAAGATAAGACCTCATTAAGCCTCTTAAGTAAGAAATAATAGAATTACTCTTTAAATAATAAAACTTGTTACTTTCAATGAAAGTCAATAATAAAGACTTTTGAAAGGAATTTTAATGACTGAAGTTATTTATCGTAATTCGTGTAGGTCATAAATTTAAATCATAATGGTCATAAAAAGGTCTTAAAAAGTCTTAAATTTGTCTGATTAAACCCTGCAGAAACCCTGTATAATGTGTTTATAATCTCCTTATTACTGCCTTATTCACCACTAAACACCATCATACAGCAGAATCCCCAACACCACTACACAGAACACCATGTTCTTCAATCCCATCACAGAATAAAGTATGTAAAAGTGTTTTTAAGACTAATATTTATAGAATTTTAGTTAAAGCAAAAATCTGGAATGATATTGTTTCATCTTTTAAAGTCTCTGTGATGTTTTTCTGGCCCTGAAAATAAGCTCTGCCCCTTGATGGTGGAAAATGAGCTAAAAAAAAGAATTAACTCACATTTCTTGTGATGCAAAGAGTGTTTGATATAGACAGCAGTTATATCACAACAATATCAGTAATTCTGTATGATGTACAGAACGGTACCGAGTCTCTTCATGCTCCAGTTTTATTTTTACTGCTGTGATTTTTAACTGAAATGAACTTGACACAGAGTTTGTGGACTGCAGTAGTGGTTCATGACGAGTCCAGTAGCAACATTGGGAAAAATATTCAGCTGAATTCATTTCCTGTGTTCGTTGTGAATCCTCTTAGTTTTGTCTACTTTACTGCAGTATATTCAATAAAGTCTGTATTTACGATGTCAGTACGTCTGTAACATAAATCATTTTTAATGCAGTAATTTAAGAGGTGCTTTAACCACTGAAGCCTTTTACTGCTTTTCTTTCTCACAGTCTTCATTACAGCCAGAACCTGATTTATTTCTTTAGATCTCAGATCAGAAATCTGAGGGTTTCTTACAGCTCACATCATCACTTCAAGGCTGTATCATGGCTTTTGTCTGTATATGGGTTTTTAGTTTGCATCATATGACTCATGTTGTTTAACTTTCGCTCAAATGACTCTTAAAGCTGAAGCAGTAGATTAACGCTGAGTTTAAACAGATACCTCACCGTCACCATGAGACTCCAGGACACTTCACTGTGACATTATAATGCTGTCCAGATTACTGTCTGTGTCTTTTAGGGTTTTATACATGTTTTTATATTCCAACATTTACAATGTGTGATCACAATAAATGTCAATCCAAGTGGAATCTGTATTTATTGATTTATTTATAGTTTTGGAGTGAAAACTAAAAGTGCTGCTGTCTAAATCTTCACTTCTTTAACACACAGAGAAGTTTTCTGTTCCATTTACGCAGCGGAGATCTGAGCTTCCTGTCTTTAGTGTAGTAAATAAATGTTATAAATTGGAAATGAAACCAATTTGAAAAAAAAACAAACACTTCAGCTACGGCTTCAGCTCGGAAACCAGCGGAGTGAAGATGAGGAAGATAGACTGTTCAGAATTTCAAACACAATACAAGGCCTTTGTGATATTTTCGATTAAAAAAAGTCACCATCACAACACATTCATCTACACTGTTTTATCAGATGTTTTCTATCAGACTTCACACATCCTTGTGATTATCTCTGTCTGGCTTTCTGGATTAAACATCAGTCTAGGACAGGCTTTTAAGAACCAACTCATCTCGTATTTATAGAAAGCTGAATGTAGCTTTAGATCCTTCAGTAAGGAGATTCAGAGGAGTCGTGTAGCTCCTGCCCCATCAGTGGTGTTGTGGTTAGTGTTACAAACTGTGGTGTGTATAGGTTATCATCAAGGCTTGGTATCTTTGCTTTGAGTCTAATGTTGCTGCTTCTGACTTTATGTTAATTAAAATTACAACCACAAACAACCTTCACCAGTGGTGTAGATGTTTGTTCAGCAGATGCTGGTGTGTGACCTTCTAGGAGAAAACTCTGCCTGTCTTTCCATTAACCAGATTTATTTGAGCTGTTTATTAAGACAAAAGTCCAAACCCACTTTCTCTAGTAGATTAGTGGTTAATGTTGTGACTGCTGTTGTGTAAGGTTCTGGGATCACACTTTAAACGCTGTGTTGGGTCGTATTTAACCATTTATTAAGACAAAAGTCCAAACTCCAACACCAGCAACAAGCCCAGTGGTGCAGTTAGTGAACTAAGCTGTGGTCTGAAAGGTTCCTGGTTCAAGTCTTAAAGTGTTTGCTTTAATCACTTTGCTTTTTCTTACTGAGCCGTTTATTAAGACAAACATCTTCCAGGAGACACAGTGGGTAGTGAAAAGGGTTCTGGTGCCTGAGGAGTCTGGGCTTCATCCCTCTTTAACACGTTGACCAGGTTTCAGTGAGCAGTCTTTATTTAGCCCCCCCAGAAACAGAGCAGTAGAAGAAAGGGGTTATGAAGCTTGAACAGAGAGGTTTGACTTAGTTTTTGCATAATAGAGAAACTGCTGTAAAACCTATCACCCCACTTTCACTTTCTCAGGTTCTAACCTTCTCACCCCTTTGGCCCACACACTCTCAGCTCACCATGTGGCATAGATATATACACTAGATGTCGTCTTGTATATGGCAGTACATTGGAGCGAATGCGTCAACTCAGCCGCCATCTTGGTACGGGGGACCCCCTCCTCTTAATGCATTAGCGTCAATGTAGGCAAAGAAATAAAATCACCATAAATCGTCATGAATGCGATTTCTAGTTTTTTTTTTTGGTTCGTTCCAAAGGTCAGACATGTATTTATCATTAAGTCCAGAGAAAATTTAAGGTTTTGATATTAAGATAATCTACTTTTTCACAATATAATGCATAGTGCTAGTAGGTCTAAGTGTATTAGTTACATTCTTCCACTTGAGTAAACTTCAAATGAACAATCACTACTCACCTTATAGCCTACTGCATGCTACACTGCTACAATGGTGTGAATATACATGTTCATTTAAACATTTAAATTGTATTGGTTTATTAAATATGATACACAAAGCAATTTGCAGGTGGAAGCAAATCACAAATTTGAGAGGAACATAATGAACATAATTGCGCAACTGTTGTAAAAAAGTTAGATAGTTGAGGTGCCAAATACTGTTGAATCTTTTATTTATTCTTTTCCCGCAATACTTTTGCCACATTAAATAAGTATGTACTAAAGGCACATAAACAAAAAAAAAACCACAAAGTTTGACTTTGAGGCTGAACTGCCAACCTAACTGGTGACATCTTTCCAGGACTGTCAGCTGAATTAACCATTTAAAAAAAAAAGTGTTTAGTGCTGCAACTGCAACTCGTCTCTGTTTATCACTTGGGAATCTACAAACAGATTCAGATTCAGATTATTTTATTTAATACCATGTCAGCAATAAAAAGCTATTTTCATGGCAAAAATTCAATTACAAAAACACAAATATCATATAAATGCAATAAAAACAAAACAAATATAAACAGCAAGTCATATTATAAATTTTTTAAATTAACATACGATAAAAAAATCCAAACCCTTTCAGGCATAATGTCATTAAATATGTCTTTAAGTGAAGTAACTTGATAAAAGAGCGTTCTGCTTGTGTTAGGTCCAGGACAATCTAATAAAATGTTTGACAGATAAGGGAATCTTACAAAACATACATAAAGTTGGGTCTTCACCTTTAAGCAAAAAAGCATGGGTCAGTTTTAATGTCCTTATTAAGAGCTTCGGAATCTACAAACATTGTCTGTTTTCCTAACCGTCACACAAACTAATGAGTAACTAGCATGGATTAGCTGTGGTCATTAACCAAGGACTAAAACAAACCAACGGAACAAGAAATATAATTTCCTAACATTCAATATCATAAAACCAGTGGCGGAGCCAGGGATTTTTCATAGGGGTGGCCAGGCAGGGGCCAGCACTTACTCTGGGGTGGCACAGAAAATATCATTATGCAAACAAACAACACTCATCTAACCTTAAAATACTTTTTTAAAAGTATAGGTGCCAAAATTACAATGATGTATGACGTGCAATACTTTAATTTTAATTAAATTTATTTAAATAAAAACTATTTAAATTCACATTAAATGTATAGTCATAATTCAACCACGTTTTTTAAAACTATTTGAACAAATAAAACTTATGAAATTCACTTTGAAACCAGAATTCATATCTCCCATTGCTGAAAAACTATATAAAGACCAGAAAATCAATTATGTAGGCATAATGTAGACTACTAAAGTGCATTTTATTAAAAGTGCAAACAATAAAACTGTAACAAACTTACAATCTGTTTCCAAAATCCATGACACTAGTACTACTAGTACAAACAATTTACATTAGTTGGATTCTGCGGTTTTTGTGGTTTAAAGCAAAGAAATTCACAAATTCCTCAAGGTTTAGAGACTTGGCTCGTCTGGACTCTGACACTTAAGACACCCAGATTGCTCAGTCTATCATCATTCATGGTTGATCGCAGGTAACTTTTTACCAGCTTGAGAGTAGAGAAGCTGCGTTCACATGCAGCTGTACTGACAGGTATGGCAACAGCAATTTTGCACAATCTAAAGAGCTCGTGGAACACCTCTTTATATGGTTCAATAAGCACAGTCAACCAGGAACAGAGGCTGTGCTGTAACTTGCTCCTCATCTCCCGCTTTTTACGATAGGTGGAAAACCGCGCTGTTTTTCGAAACTCCCGTGATGCCTGTCAGTGCCGGTAAGTGTCGCGAGAGTTTCGCGGTCCAATGATTGTAGACATGTGATCGAGGTTCTGTTCTGCGAGATCATTTTCTTCTATTAAAAATGCAGTTGCGAGCGGGGTGGCCAGTGGGGTGGCCGTGATTACGTGCATGGTGGCCACGACCACCATTGGCCACCCCCTGGCTCCGCCCTTGGAGAATGTGTTTTATGATAAAACACATTCTCACTTGTGAAATGTACAACCAAATGCAGCACAAGGGTTGCCACCCGTCCCGTGAAATACGGAATCGTCCCGTATTTACAGGCAAAATGACGCGTCCCGTATCAAATCAATACGGGATGCGATTTGTCCCGTATTTTACATAGGTCCACATTATACAGCATCCCATGCAAATCATCCCACCCGCATTGTGTGGAGACGCATCCTATTCTGCCCCTGATTGGGTAATACTCGTTGCCATCGTTGGTTTGATTGGTTTGTTTTAGGGCTACAGGCCGTGAATCAGAGTCAGAGTGACAGAAAATCCATATGAAACGATGGCATCTCCGATGGCTGCCAGGTGGATGGCTCTCTTTCAAGTAGCTAACCTGCCTAACATGCTGTCCATCATCAGCCACATCTTAAGCATCCCAGCATCCACTGGTTATGTGGAAAGGATCTTTTCTAGAATGGCCAACAAATGGAGTGACAGCAGGAACAGGTGCTCTGTGGAGCTCATTAGGAGTGAGCTCTTGATCACTTTTAACTTTGAGCAGTCCTGTTCAGAGTTTTACTGTAGCTGTTTGAAAGACAAACAGCTTCTCAGTACACTTATAAAAGAAAGTAGGCCTGACATGCTCCAATACTGCACACTACTACTTCTGGTCCGCTGATATATTCACTGATGCACTGATATACATCCACTGATGTTATTATGTTCATGATATTCATGGAAGATCTTTTGCAAGTTTGCAAGTTATAATTACTAAGTTATGGATCTGTTAATTTAATAATAAGTTAATAAAATATGGTTCACATCTCACAAGTTCCCCCAAAAGCTTATTTTTTGTGTTCTCAGTCTCACTTTGTTGGCGTATATTTATTATTGTCATAGCTGTGTATTCAATATGACCACTTAAGTTGTGATAGTGAGAGACTGAGTGCATCTGTTCACACTGATTTCAATAGCAGATATCTTATTATAATGTCCATTGGTATCAGTCTTAATATTTTTATGAATACATGTTTTAAGTTAAGATATACCACCACTGGCACGCCATCGGGACTGTGGTCATCGTGGCCCCGAGGGGTGTGGCCCCCGCTGCGGCAGGCGTCCCTTATTTTTCTGTATTGATGGTGGCAACCCTATGCAGCACAGAAGTCCGGCATCGTCCATGCATTTGAGGTAAAGGAGCACCGTACAAACATGGCGGCGGATTTGACGCATTTTTAGGTCCACAATGCGAGGTCTAGTGCATAGATATCTATGACCATGTGGTAAGACTGAGACAGACTCAAACCATCAACCTCTGCAATGAGAGACAAGGACCTCACCGCTACACCACTGAGTCCCAGACAGAACACTGAGGCTCGTAACACATGTATCTTTTAAACCAACAACCAAAAAAACCAAAATAAAAAGTCAAAGGATACTACACAACAAACCTTCAGCAGCTTCTGAAACTTTTTACACACTTTCCCATAATAATATTTATTTTTTATGTAACGAAACAAATGACAAATCTTCTGTTAAACTTTGTCTCTTTCTGTAATATAAACTGTCACGGCGTAAGTTGTGGCCTCATGGGAAATGTAGTCCATGTGTCTTTAAAATAAATTACATACGGAACAAAATCAGTATATTATCTATATGTTTAAAGCTTAACTGTAATTAAATACAACATCATTACACATGCAAATTACCTACATTAATTACACAAGCAAATAAAAACCCTCAAATTCTGTTCATTTCTGTTCAGAACAATTTATTGTTAAATTTCCTTCAGCTCTCGTGAGGGTTTGTCGTGTGCAGTTCCACAGCCGGACACCAGGGGGCAGCAGGTGTTAGTGTGTTTAATGAACCCCAGCCTTTTTTTTTAAGCTGATGGATTTAATCATGTTTATGTTTAATTCTTAATTATTTATGTTAATATTTAATTATGTTAATATTTAATTGTTTATGTTAATGTCTGTTGGTAAACAAACTCAAGAAATATTTTACTTTGTCATTTTTTCTTTAAGAAGTTTTTACATACATCTTGGTGTTTGTTTATTTATTTATTTATTTAACTGTAAAGATTATAAAGATGATTAAAGATGATGAAGTTCACAGTGATAAATTCTGATACACAAGAACACAATCTACATCAGTTATTATAACCTACATGTTATTAAATTATACTAAATATTTAATTAAAAAATAAATAAATATTCAGACAAACTGCATTTCTGTGCTTTTATACTTTTTATATGAAATCTTTAATTCTGTAAAGAAAGATTTTGCGTCGTTGAAATTTCTGCATGAAAATGTAAATAATTGTGTTTCATTTTTTACTCTTGAAGGTTGCAATTAATTCTGAAGCTCAATGATATAAAAATAATTTATGTAACAAATGAATATGAAGGAAATCTGAGAACATTAAGAAAGTCTTGGACCTGGAAGAAGCTGAGAAATGTGAATTCAAGCAGATGTATGTAGTGATTTTTATTTATTTATAATACTGATTAAATACATAGAGTTTACTTTCAAAATAAGTGATAAAGTTTTTAAAAAATCAAGTAAGATTGTATAATTGTTGTTAGGATTCCTGTTGTGATCATTTTAATCCCTGAGGCTGTAATTTATTTATAAGAAAAAGATTAAAATCTTTGGCTTTGCTGTTGCTCATCAACTTCCTTTCCTCTTTCCCTGAACTCCTGATTTCTCCGTTTGATCTCAGTCTGTTTCTGCTTGAATCCTCGGGATGTTCAATGTCTTCTTGTGAGCCAGATGGAAGGCGATTCCCTTCTCGTAATAAGCGGCCTCGTTAATGAACAGAGGATGAAGAGGTTCTTCTTCTTCGTAGCTCAGCGTCTCTCCAGAGAACGTCAGGAACACAGGATCCCCGTGCTGGAGAAGGCAGAAGTCTTGATCCTGAAGGATTTATTCACATTTTGAAATCATACAGAAATGTCCTAAAAACTCCAGTTAGTCCCCCCAGCACCCTGAGAGCTCCTCTAGTCCGCATCCACCAATTTACTCCAGGGCTCAAGTTCAAATATAGCAGGTTTCAGCATGTGGGCGTGTTTCCGCTGCAGTGCAGTGTTTCCGCCCTCACATCAGTGCTCACATCAGTGCTCACATCAGTGCTCACACACTCAGTTTATTTCTGGCTTTTGAAATGATTTGAATCTATTCACTAAGCTGAATTTGACTTTATCTTGTCCTGATTGTTCTAAAGATTCTAAAGCACAAGGTTACGAATCAGGTTCTAGTGAAGAAATATTGAGATCCGGACGACAAATTAGAATCTGATAAATTGTGCATTATATTTATTGTGTTCTAGTCCATGGCAATGTTCCTGTTTGATCTGTGAGAACTGTTATGGTGTAGTTCTTACATCAGACATGTGATTTTTGATACCTGTAGCTGTGGATGAATGGCAGCTGAGGGTTTTCCAGTCTTTGGGTCTCTGGGGTAATCCATACTCTTCTGAATTACATAGCCCTCTATCTCTCCTCCTTCAATTAATTTCCCTAAATAAACATAAGTTTAACATAAGATGTTTTTGAAACATAAAACAGTCTGAAAAAAAATCACAGTGAAGCTGCCAGTAAAATGAAAAAAAATTTCAAGCTTGTGGCTAAAAAAGCTTTTATTTTCTTTAAAATTTGTGATGCAACTTGAGTTTTTGAGGGGTTTCTTTTTGCCCGAAAAACTATTTTGACTTTAAAGGGAACAAAATAATCCATGCTCTTTGGGTGGGAGGGGCATTCGCTCTCTCTTCTGTCAATCTCTCACTGACCAATCACAGACATCTGGGTCTGAAGAAGTCAAACAGCGCCCTCCTCAGAGCATGTTGCATTGCATGAGCAGCACTTCTATAAAAAGATCCAGATGTCTTCTCAGAGGAAACACATGCTGGTATCTGTCATGTGACTGTCTGGTGGCTGGGAATCAGCAAATATCAATAAGATTAAATAATTTTTTAATGTCATCTCAGATCTGACATACCTGAGTTAAAGGTTTCAGTCCACTCCAGGATGGCGTCCACACCCTGTTTCATGATGTTGAAGATGTCTGCTCTGACAATGCCATGTGGCTGTGGCCCGACTTCTAAAGCTGACGAACCGCAAAACAAATTTACTGCATAACAATGTCAGCAAGAAATTTGACAGAATTACACAAAGATGGACCTGTTCCACAGAACACACTTACAGAAGCCGTACTTGGAGACAGACTCGAGGGAATACGCTGCAGAAAGTGGAATATTAAGTAACACCAACTTCACAGGCACATTGGTGATATTTTCCTGTCACACACACAATAATACAATGTCTTAATGCAAAAGCACCAGAAGAACAAATCTGACACTTTTGCTATAAAAATGCATTACTTAATACCTGCAGGTGTTTAAAGATATGAAGGCAGATCCAGTTGTTATGTGAGTAGGAGATGATGGTGATGCCCATGTTAGCTGTGGTGTTATGGAGGTCACAGATCATTTCTACAGCATCTCCTGAACCTTTGGGGCCCAACAGAGAGTTTAACTCCTGAGCTCTCTGTATCTCATACGGAGTATCATCAGTGATGGGAGAGCTGAGAGAGAGACAGATATCATCCCTGTTACTCTGTTAGTCTGTTGCTAATTAGTTAATAGAACCTCAGTGTTATGTTCATGATGCCACACTGACCTGAGGGTAGTACTGGTAAAGCAGCGGTTAAGGTCCATGTCTATGTATCTCTTACACTCTTTCACAGCTCGTGGGTTGGACAATACCAAGGTGACAGAGACAGGCCATGGGGCATCACCTTTCTCTTTCTGCTGTCTCTCCAACTCCTGCACCAGGTGAATCCCCGTCATCTCGTTTCCGTGTGTGCCACCACAAATTGCCACATGACGCAGCACTGGCAAACTGATCCTCTCCATCTAATGACCAAAAAGCATTTTACACCAAAAATAATGCACCAATAATGCAGCAGAACAGAAGAATAAGGCACCACTTAACCCACTAAACTGCAGACTAAAAACACACCAATAACACACTAATAATAGTGTGATCCAAGTGTGATCCAAGATGGCGGCACGGCAGTAGCACACTGTGGCCACTATGGATCCAAAATGCTATTTGTGTTCTTAGCCTGACTTTTCACGGACACCAGATACAGCAATGTTCATGTATATGACCGCCAAACCTTATTTCAGTACAGTAATCAAGCAACAACCGACATGCACGATGATGTTCTGGAGAAGCTTCGTGACCTCGGCTTACTGCGAAGACCAGGCCTCCAGTCTTCAGCTTTGCCTACAGTGGTACATGAGGAAGCAGAAGCGCAGCAAGTGGGAAGCCGGGTGTCTGTGCTTGGCTATGAACAAACCTTACGCAGAAGCTGCATAAATTCCATTAGTATGTTGACTTTGCAATGGTATAAATCATCAGTGTCCAGTTACATCGGCAAGTGCACAATTCAACCAGAAGTCATGGATGACTGCAAAGGTGTGTGCGCTGCTAAAGTCTAGAGACTCCAACTTCAGAGCAGGGAACAAGATGGCCTAAAAACAGCAAGGACCAAACTGTCCCGAGCCGCTCAGAAGAATAAAGTATGCAGATGCCCACGAATGCCGACCATTGACTTTAGTTCAGCATTCAACACAATCATCCCTCAGTACCTGATTGGGAAGCTGATCCTGCTGGGACTAAACACCTCCCTATGCAACTGGATCCTGAACTTTCTGACTGGGAGACCTCAGTCAGTCCGGATCGGGAACAGCATCTCCAGCACCACCACACTGAACACTGGAGCCCCTCAGGGCTGTGTACTTAGTCCACTGCTGTTCACCTTGCTGATTCACGACTGTGCAGCAATGCACAGATCGAACTATATCATAAAGTTCGCCGATGACACGACCGTGGTGGGTCTCATCAGCAAGAACGACGAGTCAGCATACAGGGAGGAGGTGCAACAGCTAACTGTCTGGTGTAGAGCCAACAACCTGTCTCTGAATGTTGATAAAACTAAAGAGATGGTTGTTGACTTCAGGAGAGCACAGAGTGCCCACTCTCCACTGAACACCAGCTCTATCACCAAGAAAGCCCAGCAGCGTCTCTACTTCTTACGAAGGCTGAGAAAGGCACATCTCCCTCCCCCCATCCTGACCATGTTCTACAGAGGGACCATTGAGAGCATCCTGAGGAGCTGTATCACTGTCTGGTTTGGAAACTGCACCATCTCTGATCGCAAGACCCTGCAGTGGATAGTGAGGACAGCTGAGAAGATCATTGGAGTCTCTCTTACGTCTGTCATGGACACTTAAACCACACACTGCATCCGCAAAGCCAACAGCATTGTGGATGACACCACACTCCTCGCGCACTCTTCACCCCACACACACCACTCACACACACTCTTCACCTGCCATCTGGGAAAAGGTGCTGTAGCATTCAGGGCCTCACAACAAGAGTGTGCAATAGTTTCTTCCCTCAAGCCATCAGGCTTCTCAACACCCAGAACTGAACTGTTGCTGAACGAACACACACACATACACACACATACATGTGCACACACACTTGCAAATACACTCAATCTTTGTTTTAAACATTCATTAAATTGCTGTTTTGCACACCACATTTCAATACCTCACCCAGTTGCTGCTCTAACAGAAGTGTATGTTTGTTACCCTGTGTTTACGACCCTATACTTTTGAACAATGTTTTGGTACAACATACAGAATGCACACTGGTCTGCTTTAGCTTGTGTTTTTGTCCTGTAGTGTTTTGTTTTGTCTGTCTTCACTGTCTCTTATCTCGCACTGTTTGTAACTTCGACAACTAACTTTTAGACCTTAGCAATGTGTTTGTTCTATGTAGCTCTGTGTTTGTTCTATGTAGCTCTATGTTTGTTCTATGTAGCTCTGTGTTTGTTCTATGTAGCTCTGTGTTTGTTCTATGTAGCTCTGTGTTGTTCTGTGTAGCTCTGTGTTTGTTCTATGTAGCTCTGTGTTGTTCTATGTAGCTGTGTGTTTGTTGTATGT
>NC_083461.1:26113492-26160992 GCF_030014155.1 Tachysurus vachellii | reverse complement strand
GATTATAGAGGTTTAATGAAGCGTTACTGAACTCACCTTTTAACCTTTTACTCACCATCTGAGGAACAAAGAGTTTACAGAGTTTTGGATTGTTTTGTAAAAGCAAACGAAGGATCCGAGGAGAAGCTCAGAAGTTCCTCAAAGCTCTGCTATAGACTCACTGCTGTTAGTCATACACATGATTTTATTTCCTTGATGAGACAGCATGAGATCTGACCTCTCAGAGACAGTGTTACACCTTTAATGCACTGCCTTCTGTCTTTATTATCTGTGTATATGATCACGTTTAACTCAACAACAGCTCGTAAATCAGAAACTCTTACAGTTTAAGAAAAACTGATGAAGGGATGTGTTTCTAGTGTATCTAATATTTCTGATTATTATAAAATATTTAATTGCAAAGATGTTTGCTGTAAAAAAACTCAAGGTGAGATTCATAATAATAATAAAACAGCTGGATATCAGTCAGAGTCGAGACGAGGCACCGCGCCAACTCACACATCTGTCTGATTTCATTTCATTCCTGCAAACAACACACCTGAGCCAGTAATTAGCCCTTGGGTACCTGGATCAGGTGTGTTGGCTGCTGGAATGTGTGTGTGTATGTGTGTGTATGTGTGTGTGTGTGTGTGTGTGTGTGTGTGTGTGTGTGTGTGTGTGTGTGTTTGTAGCAATACTCCTATATGACTCCAGGACGTGTTTGCTTCTTCTCCTTGCTCCTCTTAAATCATCACTGAAGGCCACACACGCACACACACAGACACATACAGACACAGACACACACAGACACATACACACAGACACATACACACATACAGACACATACACACACACACATCACACACACACACAGACACACACACACACACAGACACATACACACACAGACTCACACAGACACATTCTCACACACACACACACGCACACACACACACACACACACACACACCCTGCACCCCACCATTACCACTGTGTCATCACTAACCTTTAACTGCTTTGTGTTTTGGGACTCGGTGTCCTCATTACTCCAGCGCTCTTTACTCTGATTGATAATGAACGTCCTGCTCTATGTTGTGATGACCGACTGGTCTCCACGTGTGTGTTCAGGTTTTAATCAGGTGTCCTGGACTGTAAAATGTTAGAGTTCCACATCTTTAACATGATGTGCGATGTGTTTTCAGTGCAATATGGGGGAACAGAAGGAGATAAATTTAAAAAACTGAAGTGAATCAAATTTGAAATGAGAAAATATTTGAATTCATTCCTCATTTTTCTGAGTATTTGAAGGTAAATCATTTGAACTAAATGTAATGTCCAGGATTGATTTATGGCAGAAAACAGCATGTGGCTGAGAGGAAACAATAAAGAAATCGAGTTTTCACGTTCTGTTAAACATACTGTATATTTTACTACATTACAGTCTGTGTGAGTCATTCAGTTCTATTGGTTGTGTTTAATTGTGCTGTTGTTGAAGTTGATGTTTGTGTAGAAAATCTTTCTTTGTTCTCAGGTGGTAAAGATGATGATTGTTGTAGTGGTGACCTTTGCCCTTTGCTGGCTGCCCTATCACATCTACTTTATTGTCACTGGACTGAACAAACAGTTAAATAAGAGGAAGTCAATTCAGCAGGTTTATCTCTCAGTGATGTGGCTGGCCATGAGCTCCACCATGTACAACCCCATCATCTACTGCTGCCTCAACAACAGGTAACACACACACACACACACAAGCGTAAACACACACACACACACACACACACGTAAACACACAAACACACACACGTAAACACACACGTAAACACACACACACTCACACGCACGTAAACACACAAACACACACACGTAAACACATACAAACACACACACAGGTAAAACCACACAAACACACACACACACGTAAACACACACATGTAAACACACACAAACACACACACGTGTAAACACACACAAACACACACAAACACACACACATGTAAACACACACAAACACACACACACGTAAACACACAAACACACACTAACAAACACGCACACGTGTAAACCCACATAAACACACACACACACACACACATAAACACGCACACGTGTAAACCCACATAAACACACACACACACATGAACACACACACGTAAACACACACACACGTAAACACAGACAAACACACACACACAAACACACACACACGTAAACACACACACACACACGTAAACACACACTAACAAACACATACATACACACACACGCAAACACATACATATACACACACACGTAAACACAAACACACAAGAACAAACACACCCGTAAACACACACACGTAAACACACACACATTTGGGCAGTGTTCAATATTTGATAAAAAACATACAGATGGGGTTATAATGCTTATAATCCTACCTGAGCTTTACAGCCTCATGATGCAGGAGATTGCGCTGGTGTTTAGGCCCTAAACAGACTCTCCTGAGCCTCTTCATCCTGCCCCTTACTTTAAAGGGGAGGAGCTTCTTCTACATGTCACTGCCACTGTAATTCAGCCCTCGGCTGTTAACATTTACTTTCACTGACGTTCAGATGATGTTTGTGAAATAATGTTGAGACTCACAAGAGCACTTAGAGGAACACAGTCTGTGGGGTGAAAACTTCAGTCCAGAACCCTGAGGAACCATCAGATGGGTTTTATATAAAACTCTACAATACCGTATATGGCTTTTTCTTTTTGTTGAACCTTTGAGGCTGTAGAGAACAGTTAGAGAACAGATCACACATTCAGCAGGTTACGGTTATAATCCATACAACAAACACAACAACATCATCTAGAATCAACTCACCTGAAGATGCTTATTTTAACTAACATGACATTTAAACCCCACTGAGTGTGCAGATGATCTCCTGTGGTCCTGCAGGTTCAGAGCAGGCTTCAAAAGGGCTTTCCGGTGGTGTCCTTTCATCCGAGTATCGAGTTATGACGAGTTGGAACTGCGTACAGCTCGACTCCACCCACGTAACCGCAGTAGCATGTGCACGTTGTCCCGCATCGACACCAGCGTCCTTGGAGACGACCCTCGCCATGGCGACTGTAAGAGCACCAAGTCTCTGAACCACAGCGAGATCATTGGCTCTAACGCGAGTCCTCCTCCAACCAAATACGGCCTGTACACCGACACGGCCTCCACCTCCAAACACTTCGACTGATGGCCAACACTCCAACATTTTAGCTGCAGATTTCTGTTTGTGATTTATTCTGTCTGAAAGCACTGAACCTCCTGGAACCAGGTCAGAATTCAAGACGCCATCATGGTGAAGTAATATGTTCCATAATAGTGGTTGTAGATCTGAAGTCTGTTGGTGTACAAAGGGTTTCTATTGTTCATAGTGTTGGTGAACCAGTGGATTAGATGATGCAGTCAGTTTAGTGCTGAATCTTATGATATTAGTAACTGTATTGTTAAAGACATCCAGATGTTTGAAAAATGACGTCATGTGAGAATTTCTATGTTTAGTCTGATGCAGAGTGGGAAATAATGAATGTATCTGACATCCACACATCACCTGCCTGCTGTGAGGAATTCTAAGAGAAACTCTGTCCAGATGTTTGTACTGTATTTTTGCTGTATTTAAACATGTTGTATATGATGATAAGGTTTGTTGTAAATGTGTGACGTTTGATGATTTCCAGTCATTTAGTGCCACGGTCATGAAAACAAGCTCGTAATACAGTGACTGATATTCAGACCTTTATTTTGTGATAAAAATCATGCTTTAATTTCCTTTAAGTTTAAACAGTCAGATCTGATTTATAAGACAATTAATGTTCTGACCAATGAGAATTCAGTAGTGTTGTGATGTAAGCATCATTAATAAACAGCTCTGATAGACTGAAGGAAAATGTGGAAGACAAAGCAGTTTCTTACTTCACCATGATTCAGGTTCAAGCCTCAGTTTACACACTGTGTATTAGAGGCAGTGGACATGCTGATATTTCATGATGAGTTTTTATTATTTGATAGATGATGATGAAAACGAGTCTGATCCCTCTAATGTGTAGCAGTAAAAATGCATTAAAGAGTTTACTAGATGCAGAAAAAGTCAAATCCTCATATATGTTGATATGAAATCTGAACTGTTCATATCGCTAATATCAGTTGAATTTACTATATGAGTGTTAAATGGGTAGAAATCACATTCTCATCAACAGCTCTGGACCTGATGTTGGGTTTGTGGTTTCTTTTATCTTACAGACAGCAAACAACTTCTGTGGTTATTTAATATATACAGTGTATATATATATAACTGAACCATCAACCCAGAGGAAACTCACACACAGTAAGGTGCAGTAAAGTGCACTAACCCAAAGTAGAAGTGGGATAATAACAATCCTGATGATGATAAAGTCTTCACTCTGTGTAAATAGCATATCAACTTTACTGGTAGGTGAAAGTGGAGGACAGTGAGGTGTGACTCTCCTGGTACACTGATGTGGAGAGTGATGCAGCCGAGAGGATGTACAACACATCATTTACTACAGTCCTACTGGACAGATGAATGAGTCCTTGGCCGCTCTCCTCCTTGGGTAAGTATAAAACACTTTGTGGTAGCTGGTGCAGCTTGTCCCAAAAATAGTCCACCATCATGGAGGGGGATCAGTGCAGGCCAGCTTGTGTCATAGCATTGAGGCAGCAAGATTATTCACCACCAGCGTTCTGCCCTTATACAACATTTTTGGGACATTTCCATTTATTTAATTGTCCTTTTATTTTCTCGCTTACACCTTCCCAGTTTTTCTTTATACATGTACTGTCTCCCAGGTTTACTCCCAAGTGATCCCCACCGACTGTTCATGTTAGGTTGTCTGGGAGAGATGGTTCCCCACCAGGAGAGATGGTTCCCCACCGGGAGAGATGGTTCCCCACCAGGAGAGATGTTTCCCCACCAGGAGAGGTGGTTCACCACCAAGAGAGATGGTTCCCCACCGGGAGAGATGGTTCCCCACCGGGAGAGATGGTTCCCCACCAGGAGAGATGGTTCACCACCAAGAGAGATGGTTCCCCACCAGGAGAGATGGTTCCCCACTGGGAGAGATGGTTCCCCACCGGGAGAGGTGGTTCCCCACCAAGAGAGATGGTTCCCCACCAGGAGAGATGGTTCCCCACCAAGAGAGATGATTCCCCACTGGGAGAGATGGTTCCCCACCGGGAGAGATGGTTCCCCACCGAGAGATGGTTCCCCACCGGGAGAGATGGTTCCCCACCGGGAGAGATGGTTCCCCACCGGGAGAGATGGTTCCCCACCAGGAGAGATGGTTCACCACCAAGAGAGATGGTTCCCCACCAGGAGAGATGGTTCCCCACCAGGAGAGATGGTTCCCCACCAAGAGAGATGATTCCCCACCGGGAGAGATGGTTCCCCACCGGGAGAGATGGTTCCCCACCGAGAGATGGTTCCCCACCGGGAGAGATGGTTCCCCACCGAGAGATGGTTCCCCACCGGGAGAGATGGCTCCCCACCGGGAGAGATGGTTCCCCACCAGGAGAGATGGTTCCCCACCAAGAGAGATGGTTCCCCACCAGGAGAGATGGTTCCCCACCAAGAGAGATGATTCCCCACCGGGAGAGATGGTTCCCCACCGGGAGAGATGGTTCCCCACCGAGAGATGGTTCCCCACAAGGAGAGATGGTTCCCCACCGGGAGAGATGGTTCCCCACCAAGAGAGATGGTTCCCCAACAAGAGAGATGGTTCCCCACCAGGAGAGATGGTTCCCCACTGGGAGAGATGCTTCCCCACCCTTCCAATCCCCGATTAAAATGGCTTCACTTTTTTTCACTCTTTTGCAGATAATAACAGGTAAAACCTTTTACATTGTCTGCATATGCTGATACACAGTATGGGTTATTAACCCTTGGAATTAACCAGAATTTTTACTTCTTATCTGGCATAAAGTGGTTCTATGGCTAGGGCATATAGCATGTGGGACAGAGAGCAGCTCTGCCTGATACCCTGATACACTTTAAAGGGTGCACATAAACCACCGTTAACTTTCAGTACGCTCTCAATGTCACTGTACAAAACCTGGATCATGGCCATGAAACCTGAGTTGAACCCAAAAGAATCTATCACCCTCCACAAGTTCTGGTGTTCAACCTGTTCAAAAGCCTTTTCCTGGATCAGAAAAATAAGACTAAGAGAGGTGCTGTGACTTAAAACCACGGGCCCATTCCACTCCTGCTCCCAGTCTGGGGAGTTCCCTGTATCACTGTGTGTTTCCTGAAGGAAGAGAACATCTGCTCGCTTATGTCTCACCAGTTCATAAAGTGTTGCTCTTTTCCTATGATCTCTGGTACTGTTAATATTTAGGGAGCAAGAGAGTAACACCACTACTAAGAGGAGTGTTGTGACTTAAAACCATGGGAACTTTATCCAGGATTCTGAACTCCTCAGGATTTACTTCCCTTTTTCCTTTAGTGGCTTTTAAGAACTTAGATTTCTGCAGCTTTGTAGACAAACCCTTTTTCATCAGTTTGTGAACTCCACCAGTTTGAATCAGCAGAACAATCATCACTGTCTTCCTCCAACTCTGAGTCATTTTTTCTTACTTGTTTGTTGCCCTTACTTTTAGCTTTTTTCTTCCTCTTATAGGAGACTTTAAAAACCGGGTCTGCTTCCATTTCATGCTCAATATCTAAATATAATAATATCAATATTCAAGCTCAGTAGCATTAGGGTCACCTCCACTGTGCTCAGCCATGACTGCAACAGGAAACAGCCACAACAGGGTCCAGTATGGATGAGACCACTGCTATAGGCTCAGTCACAGGAGGGTCAGTTACAGCGGACTTAGTCACCAGGGGAGCAGCCACAGAGGTCTCACCCTCCCTGCAGACAACTACACTGTTGTCTATCAGCTCAGTCCACTCAGCTTCCTGTCCGTCATCCCTGTCTTTACTTTTCCTAGGCATACATGGACCACGTGTCCAGTCTCTCCACAATTAAACCATTTCCTACCAGCATCTGTCGTGACATAAACCACATAGTCAAAGCCCTCAAACCGAAACTTCATGACCAACTCGAGCTCATCCACACCAGTGTTCAGTATCATGAATACATGTCTCCTAAAAGACACCATATTGGCACTTATTTCAGGTACTTTGCTTCCCATCTGTATTTTCTTAATAGGAGAGACCAGTTTTCCATAACGGGAAAGTTTAGTCTCATTTTTCAGGAATGGAGGGAACATTTGAGAGTATGATCTTTTTAGCTGGAGTACTGAGAGGAAGCATCGGTATGAGTGAGTCCTTTAACACTCATTTATTTCTACAGAGAGTTTAAAAACATGACAATCGCTCTGTTCATGTGTGAGGCAGCCAAAATGCTGTTAAACCCCACTGTCTAACCGACCGCCAATACACACTCCTCTACACTATATACTCTCCTCTACACTATATACACACTCCTCTACACTATATACTCTCCTCTACACTATATACACTCCTATACACTATATACTCTCCTCTACACTATATACTCTCCTCTACACTATATACACACTCCTCTACACTATATACACACTCCTCTACACTATATACACACTCCTCTACACCACTCTTACACACCATCCTCACACCATGCTGGCGTGTAAGTGACTCATAAATGCTATAGTTTAGATTCGCAATGCTTTTGGCACAAAAAGTGCCAATTGCAGGCTCACCATTCACCAAAAACTGCACACACACACACACACACACACACACAATCACACACACACAGACACAGTCACAGACACAGACACACACACACATAAACACAAGCAGAAACACAGACACATTTTTTGTTCATTTAGTTTTTAAGTCGCTCGCAAACTAGTGATGGCCAGTTCGTGAACGAATCGTTCTTTTGAACCAGTTCTTTTTAGTGAACTGGATGAACCGGGTCACCAAATCGGACTGATTCGTTCTAAACAGTTCGCGTCTTGAGTCAGCGCTGATCCACAAGTTACTAAAGTTACTCACTTTCGGGCATGCCCGACAGCCCCTCCGACTCTAAATAAACTAATATCCCGGAGTATATGTAACTCCTGTACACTGAACTGAGACATGTTGTGCTGAGAGAACTGTGAGCTCGAGCTGTTGATACTGCGCATGCGTGAATTACTGAACCGAACAGCGAATCATCAGTACAGAACTGAGAACTGCTTGTTTCGGACGTGTCCGAGAACCGATGAGCTGTTGATACTGCGCATGCTTGAATAACTGAACTGGTACAGCGAATCATCAGTACACTGAACTGAGAACTGTTTCGGACGCGTCCGACTACTGTTGATACTGCGCATGCGTGAAACTTCAGAGCAAATTATACATATTGGGATATGCATAGTAACTAGTCATAGGCTAAAAAATTATTATTAAATAAATAAATTATTTTAAAAAAATGTCACTCAATATATGTCAGTTAGTTTTACTATTGACTATTGTGCAGG
Organism: Tachysurus vachellii; assembly: GCF_030014155.1. Classification (NCBI taxonomy): domain Eukaryota; kingdom Metazoa; phylum Chordata; class Actinopteri; order Siluriformes; family Bagridae; genus Tachysurus; species Tachysurus vachellii. Next base: position 26,152,525 of record NC_083461.1, on the reverse strand, counting down.
TTAGTCTGTATTTTTATATGCCGTTTTTTGTTAGTTGATTAGTTTATTAACTTTATATCTTTAAGACACGTAAAACATCCATGTTTGCACATCAATTCCTGTACTGGGTGTTTAGTTGCAAAACTTAAATGTAAGAAACGTATTCAACTAACTTTTCGAATGTGTTAAATTGATTGTATTAATATCTGCCGGCAGCGGGATGATGGAATTTGCGTCATTACGTCATTGTGAATGACGTCATTACGTCAGGACGTAAAAGAACTGGTGAACTGGATTTTTGAACTGGTTCATTAAATCGAACTGTCCGAAAGAACCGGTTCGCAGAAAAGAACCGAACTTCCCATCACTATCGCAAACCCGCTCATGACGCTCCACTCGCTCCGTTTCTCTCACCGTCCCTCACGCATGCGCAGAGAGACAGCGCGAGAGAGAGAGAGATAGAGAGAGAGAGTACGAGGAGCAGGATTTAAAAACGAAAGTAAAAGCTCATGTTTATTTTTTCTCTCGGACAGATTTGTAAATGTGACACTTTACACATTATTCAGTTGTTACTGGTTTATCTGCAGTTTTCTGAGCACACAGTGTGATCTGCCATGATGTCGGGTAAGAAGAAGGTTCTTGTGTTTCTTCTGTCCTGTGTTGTTTATGCAGTGTGAGATCCTGATGATCAAAAGTCCATCATGTCGATTCCCAAATGATCCAAAGATCACAAACAGAAATATTAAATCTCTTCCAGCCTTTATTCATGTTTGATATCATGTTCTTCAACATTTTCCTGATCATTTCTGTAGAAACATCTGCAGTAAATATTTGGACATTTACATTTAGGGCCTTTATAAAGAGAGACTTACATAAGATCTCATTTTTCATGTTTTACGGGATTCAGGAACAAATAAACCTTTTGTTCCATTTGTTTTGAAAGAGAAAAGAGGGAGAGAGAAGTTTTCTAATCTGAATTATGAGCGACTAATGACCACAGATTGTTAGATCATTAACCTAAGCAGAAGATTCTGTGCAGAAAGAAGGAGCTGCTGTTTCTACACACAGTGTCTTACTTCAAGTCAAGTCAAGTCAAGTCAAGACAAGAAGCTTTTATTGTCATTTCAACCATATATAGCTGTTGCAGTACACAGTGAAATGAGACAACGTTTCTCCAGGATCAAGGTGCTACATAAAACAAAGACAGGGCTAAAGACTTGTAAGTAGTCTTAGCCACATAAAGTGCAACTGTGCAACCTGGTGCAAACAGTGCAGGACAAGACAAACAAGACAGACAAGACAGTGCAGGACAAAAGACAGTGCAGGACAAAAGACAGTGCAGGACAAAAGGCAGTGCAGGACAAAAGACAGTGCAGACACAAAGTTACAAGACAATACAAAAAGTACAAAAAATGCAATACACAAAAGACAATGAACAGTAAACAGTAACAGAAACAGCGCCGACCGACCAGTGCATATACTGTATGTGCATGTACTGTATGTGAATACTGAATGTTCAAACAATATTTCGTGCAGTAACATTAGAATGAACACAGTTTCTTAGCAGCAGGTCCTTGGGATAATATATAGAATTGTGCAAAAAACAGCAAATGACTGAAATATTGTATAGTTTGTGCGAAATGGCTGAGATATTGTACAATATGTGCAAAAACGGCTGAAATGTTGGGACAGATTGTGAAAAAAGAAAAAGTGTGCAAAACAGCATGTAAACAGTTTGATGGATTGTAAGCAGCATGTAAACAATCCATCAAACTGTTTACATGCTGTTTTGCACACTTTTCATGGACTTAGTTTAGTCATTCAGCTGAGGTTCTAGACTATTGTTCAGCTGTAAAATTTATTCATTCTTCTGTTAACAGCTGTAGCACTGAGATGGGTTTTACTCTTACTTTGTTTATCTCTCAGCCATCAGACTGGTGAGTCTAATTATTCCTTAAGGTTTGCTATGTAGTTACTAATACAAAGCATCTGTACTCTAGAATCATGAATCTAAAATCTCTCCTCCAGGATTATTTTCAGTGAAGGTTCATTCTCAGGTCTCAGGGCTGCTTGGTTCCTTTGTGTATCTTTACTGTGGTCTTGAAAACAACATGGATGCTCGACCCCTGGAAGTCCGCTGGTACCGTCCCGAACTGCAAAACACCCCAGTTCTGCTCTACAAGAACACACAGCTCCAGAGTCCTGTAGATGTTCAGTACCAGGGCAGAGTGTTCCTCAAAGGAAAACTGGAGAAAGGAGACGTCTCTCTGAAACTGGAGAACCTGACGCTAGCAGACAGTGGAGATTATGTGTGCCATGTGAGCAGTGATAACTGGTATGACAAGGCTATGGTGTCCCTCATAGTGAGAGGTAACTATGAGTGTATCAAATCATTTCTCAAATGAAAAGTTCATGGTGGGTCAACTGTGTTATTTTACACTCTCTCTTTCTCTCTCTCTCTCTCTCTCTCTCTCTCTCTCTCTCTCTCTCTCTCTCTCTCTTTCTCTCTTTCTCTTTCTATCACTTTCTGTCAGTGGTGGGATCTACTCCTGTTATCTCCTTAAATGAAGCAGGTGGAGGCCAAGTGAACGTTAGCTGTAAATCACATGGATGGTTACCAGAGCCGTCAATCATCTGGACAGATAAAGATGGGAGAGATCTGAAACCTCTCAGCAAAGACATGTTCACTACCAGTAAGATCTACTCACATACAGATACAATAAAATGAAAATAAAAGAAATGAAAATAAGTGAAAATCTGACTTTTATTCTCAGACTCTGAAGGCTGTGTAGATGCGAGCTCGTGGCTAATTGTGTCTCCCTCGGAGTCTGAGTGGGTCTCCTGCTCTGTTGGTTTGTCTGATCTGGAGAGAAAAGACAGCAGAATGAAGTTATATGTCCCTGCAGCTGTGACAGGTAACAGACACTGAAGAAAAGTATTTATTTCAGTATTTGTGTAAATGTTGAAACTGCAGAGAAGACTTACTTATTTGTGTGTGTGTGTGTGTGTGTGTGAGAGCAGAGTCATTGAATGGATACTTCATTGCGATTCCCATTCTGCTGCTGCTGCTGCTGCTGTGTGCTGCTGGAATTGCAGTGTATTGTGTGCTTCGTAAAAAAGGTGTCAACAAAAGTAGAAGGAACAGAAAACCCAACAATTGTGAGTCAGAGATCAGAACAATACTTGGTGTTACAGTTGAGGTGTAACAGTTGAGGTGGTGTTACAGTTGGTGTTACAGTTGAGGTGTAACACATACAGATACAATAAAATGAAAATAAAAGGAATGAAAATAATCTGACTTTTATTCTCAGACTCTGAAGGCTGTGTAGATGCGAGCTCGTGCCTAATTGTGTCTCCCTCGGAGTCTGAGTGGGTCTCCTGCTCTGTTGGTTTGTCTGATCTGGAGAGTAAAGACAGCAGAATGAAGTTATATGTCCCTGCAGCTGTGACAGGTAATTAGGTGTTGATGGTGCATGTTGATGGTGTTGATGGTGCATGACCAAGCTCCTGAAGCAGGACCAATATCATACAGGAAGTCCTGTAAAAGTGCAGTTCTGTCATTTCTGTAGTTTGAAGAAGAGAGAACACCTGACTGATGGATGGAGCAGATCTTGAGCAGGTCTTTGGGTCTTTAATACAGGAGTTTTCTCTTTGTTGTAGGTCTGAGTTTCTTCAAGAACAACAAGGCAGAAGATACAGAAGGTCGGTGCAGCAGTAACAATAACTTTCATTTAAAAAAATTCCAGCTAAATGAGTGATTATAACAGCAGATTTATTTACATATAAATCATCAGGGACTCCATCAGAAACTGAACCTCTGAACGCAATCCGTGTGGACAATCCGGATCAGGATGAAGCTACGTCTATTGTGGTTGTAGGTTGGTCACATCTCCTCATCTATACACTTCCCACACACAGTTTATCATCTAATTATGTTTACATCTCAGAAATTATTTAAAGTCTCCATTCCTGAAATCTGTTTGTTCTTTCTTTCTGAAAATATATAGATCAAAATTCTGTGCAAAGGGCAGAAATACCACCAACTCCAACTCCAGGTCAGAGTGTGTTATAAAGCTGATAATAAACCTCTAACACTGTCACACAATTTATAACACACAGGTTGGTTGTGTTTTTCAGAGAAGCCTTAAAGCTTATGAACGATTTACAGCAAAATGAGTTTCCAACTGAACTACAATCTTCTCAGAAAGTTCTTCTAGTAACCCTTAATTCTGATCTTGTCATGGAACCCCAGAAGATCTTTGTGTATTTGAGTGTTTTATTATAATAACAGTGTAAATCGTTCCAACACAGTGGCAGTAGTTCTTTAATGAAGATACACAAAATCTGTTCAGTTTTAATGAAAGTAAATTGTTTTCTGTGTTTGTGAGAGCAGATCCCAATCAACAGAAATCATCTGAGCAGCAGAATCCTGAAGCAGGTAAATGTACATTAGTGTAGATTAAAGGAGGTACAGCAGCACAGTTCACCTCACAATACTGAGGTAATTCATCAAAATATCAACTTGTCTTTATGTTTATTACAGTTTGTAATAAACTGTCTTTATTTTTAATTCTTTGAAATTTAGCTGCCAGACCTGAAGCCACCACCTCCAGCACCACACCTGCTTCCATTATCTCAAATATTACACCTGCTTCCACTGCCTCAAACACCACACCTGCTGCCACCACCACAAAAACCACACCTGCTGCCACCACCTCAAACACTACACCTCCTGCCACCACCTCAAACACTACACCTGATGCCACCACCTCAAACACTACATCTGCTGCCACCACCACAAACACTACACCTGATGCCACCACCACAAAAACCACACCTGCTGCCACCACCACAAAAACCACACCTGCTGCCACCACCACAAACACCACACCTGCTGCCACCACCTCAAACACCACACCTGCTGCCACCACCACAAAAACCACACCTGCTGCCACCACCACAAACACCATACCTGCTGCCACCACCTCAAACACTACATCTGCTGCCACCACCTCAAACACCACAGCTGATGCAACCACCTCAAACACCACACCTGATGCCACCACCACAAACACACCTGCTGCCACCACCAAAAACACCACACCTGCTGCCACCATCACAAACACCACACCTGCTGCCACCACCTCAAACACCACATCTGCTGCCACCACCTTAAACACTACACCTGCTGCCACCACCACAAACACCACATCTGCTGCCACCACCTCAAACACTACATCTGCTGCCACCACCTCAAACACTACATCTGCTGCCACCACCACAAAAACCACACCTGCTGCTACCACCACAAACACCACACCTGCTGCCACCATCACAAAAACCACATCTGCTGCCACCACCTCAAACACCACATCTGCTGCCACCACTTCAAACACTACATCTGCTGCCACCACCACAAAAACCACACCTGCTGCCACCACCACAAACACCACACCTGCTGCCACCATCACAAAAACCACATCTGCTGCCACCACCTCAAACACTACATCTGCTGCCACCACCACAAAAACCACACCTGCTGCCACCACCACAAACACCACACCTGCTGCCACCACCTCAAATACCACACCTGATGCCACTACCACAAAAAACACACCTGCTACCACCACCTCAAACACCACACCTGATGCCACCACCACAAAAACCACACCTGCTACCACCACCTCAAACACCACATCTGCTGCCACCACCTCAAACACCACACCTGATGCCACCACCACAAAAACCACACCTGCTACCACCACCTCAAACACCACATCTGCTGCCACCACCTCAAACACTACATCTGCTGCCACCACCACAAACACCACACCTGCTGCCACCACCACAAAAACCACACCTGCTGCCACCACCACAAACACCACACCTGCTGCCACCACCTCAAACACTACATCTGCTGCCAGCACCTCAAACACCACAGCTGATGCAACCACCTCAAACACCACACCTGATGCCACCACCACAAAAACCACACCTGCTGCCACCACCACAAACACCACACCTGCTGCCACCATCACAAAAACCACATCTGCTGCCACCACCTCAAACACTACATCTGCTGCCACCACCACAAAAACCACACCTGCTGCCACCACCACAAAAACCACACCTGCTGCCACCACCACAAACACCACACCTGATGCCACCACCTCAAACACCACACCTGATGCCACTACCACAAAAAACACACCTGCTACCACCACCTCAAACACCACACCTGCTGCCACCACCACAAAAACCACACCTGCTACCACCACCTCAAACACCACACCTGATGCCACCACAAAAACCACACCTGCTACCACCACCTCAAACACCACACCTGATGCCACCACCACAAAAACCACACCTGATGCCGCCAACTCAAAAACCACAGCTGATGCCACCACCAAAGGAAGAAAGAGAAAAAACACTGTAAATAAATCAGAAAACTCATCTGACAAAGCTGAAGGAAGAGAAACAAAGAGTTCAGCAAAGAGGAAAGCTGAACAACCTGCTGAAGGTCCAGAGACCACAAAACGTCTCCATCTGCAACAATACAGTGAAGGTAAGACATGTTTGTCAAAAGTGAGGAGAAAATGAATAAACGTTGTGAATTCTGAATGTAAAAGTAACACTGATCTTTAATGTCCAAAGGGGAGAACGATTACGAAATGGTGTGTGTGCATGGGGATTACACGGATGTGGAGATGAAGGATGAATCATGTAATGAGGAAAATCATATGGACTGAGACTGAAGTTTATTATGATTCAGCCTTCAAGATTATTTACTGATTATCTTACAGTATATGGATGAAATTCTTAACTTTTTTGGTTGTTATTTTTATACAAACACTTCATGTACTGTAAAGACGTGATGTTCCAGATGTTGTTTTTTGCTGCCTGTAATTTTCACAAATATCACAATCAATAAAGATGGCTTTTTATTGGTTGGATATTTTACACATATTACTGTAATGTGAAATAGAACAACAGAAAATTATGTAGCATGTATTACATCATCATCATCATCATCATCATAATAATAATAATAATAATACTTTATTAATAAAGCACTTTACAAACAGCCACAGCTGACACAAATTGCTGTACACCATAAAATACAGATAATGAAATAAATAAATAATAATAAATAAAATAATAGCAGTAATAATTCATGAGTATACAAAAGCCAGGGAACAAAAATACGTTTTCAACCGGTTTTTAAACATGGAAACAGTGGGAACCAGCCAGTGACGTGAGGCCAAAATTGGTGTAATATGATCTTTCCTATGAATTTTCCTTGCACCAGTCAAAAGACATGCAGCAGCATTTTGGACAAATTGAAGGTGAGACTCAGAAGACTGGCTAAGACCAATATGAAGTGCATTACAATAATCCATTCAAGATGTAATAAAGACATGGATTACCATCTCAAATTGTTGCCTGGTCACCAAAAGTTTTATTTTTCACAAGTGCCTAAGGTGAAAGAAGCTGGACTTCACCACTGCACTAATTTGGCTTTCCAATTTAAGATCTACATCCATTTTAAAGCCAACATTAGTTATCACGGGTCTAGCATGTGATGCCATGGGACCCAGGTCAACATGGGCAGCTTGCAGCAGCCATTTGGGCCAAACAACCTCACCTCTGTCTTGTTATCATTAAAATGCAGGACGTTTAACGGCATCCAAGCTTTAATATCATCAAGACATGAAAGGAGATGTGTAATGGAGAAAGCCTCCTTTCGCTTTACAGGTATATAGATCTGGGTGTCATCTGCATAACAATAGAAGGAATTCCCATGGTGTTAAGGATGGATTCCAGGGGTAACCGAGCCCTGTGGAACCCTTTAGATCCTCTGAGATTGTTCAGTATGTATCTGTGTGAGATGTATACAATGAGGAGGATGTAGAATCATCTACAAAACCTCACCACAGGATTCAAAACACTGCATACATCACTTTCAGGAGGAACAAAAGTAAACCATTATTCTGAGCATGTTAATTCCTGAGAATGCAGGACTGCAGAAGCTGTTGAAGAAAATCTGTGGTTTATATCATTTATACTGGATATTACAATGCTGAGCAAACAGTATTTGGATAAAAATCATTCATTCATTCATCTTCTACCGCTTATCCGAACTACCTCGGGTCACGGGGAGCCTGTGCCTATCTCAGGCGTCATCGGGCATCAAGGCCGGATACACCCTGGACGGAGTGCCAACCCATCACAGGGCACACACACACTCTCATTAAGGGGAATTTCTAGAAGAATCATCGAACATCAGATCAGTCAAAATGAAAAATGGGAAGCAAAGGAAGTCAAAAGAGTATTAAAATAATTATATCAGATAAATAAATCTAAATGTTCTCCATGCTGATGTCCTAAATCAATACACGCACTATATAATTATTTAGGAATATAACGTTCAGGAATGAAGGCCGCCGATGGGGATCGAACCCGGATCTCCACAGTAAGTTTGACCGCCCGCAGCAGCGAATCGCCCCGCCCACATAGAAACAACAAGGTGGGCGATGAGCAAACACCTGACAGCCCCCTCTGGTGGTCCTGCAGGGAACTGACCAATCTCCTGACAAGGGAAATAAATGTACAGTGATACCTCGAGATACGAGTGCTTTGACATATGAATTTTTTGAGATACGAGCTGTGATTCGACCATATGTTGGGCTTGAGATACGAGCATCCGAGCCGCCGCCGCCGAAACAAAGATCCTCAACAACCACGTGTGCTCTGTTTCACTGCCTCAGCTTCCCGCTCTCACTCGGTTAAAGCCGCCTTTCCACTGCACACGACAAACGACGGTCGATAAACAGGAAGTCATTCATTTCCTATGGAGAGTCGCAAAGGCGCTGCGTGAGGTGCCGACCATCTGCGGATCCGTAATTTTCGGGCCCGTTTTGAGCGTTGGATCCGTTAAAAAATTTGAACTTGTGCGACTACACCGCATCTGATATGCCGACCGGACAGGTTTTTATTAAAACGACCGGCAGATGTTAGTGAGGAAAGAGTGACAAAAAAGGCAAAAACAAGTGAAGAGAAAAGCGATGAAGAAAATTAAGCAAAATTAATGTAAAGAAAACAGAAATTGTAGCAATTAAGTTCAGTTAAGTTAAGAGAAATCAAGCATCACGTTAGTTCTGGCAGGCCACGTCATCAAGCGTGCATCAGCTGTTAATCAGCTGTCCACGACGCGCACCAATCCGGTTACTACATCCATATTACCCGAACATTTAAATTCCCATTCATTCCCAGCGCTTCGCTGCTGCTGCGATCTAAACTCCCTCCTCCAAATCCGACTCCACCATGCCGGTGTTACACTGAAATCTGTGACCCATCGTATGTTGTGACCATAGAGGGCGCTGTTGCTAAAATGCAGCTTAAAATAGGTCGTATAGAGAAGTTCGCTAGGCAAACCGCGTAAATGTAAATCTTTGTTGCGAGAACGCGCCAAGCGCCGTGCACGTTACCTTGAACGCGCGTGCACAATAGTGCCGTCGTGCTGCAAAGAAACAGTTGCATGCGCCAAGAACTAAAGACTCATTTACAGTACTTAATAAACAAAGCTATTCAAATGCTTTTGCATTCTCAATTTTCATGACTGCCTTTTTTTAAACTACCCTGAAATTCATTTATTAATTAAGGCTAAAAAAAATGCAGTCAGATGCGGATACTTTAGACTATGAATTATATATATAAATTACAATTGATTAATTACTTATATAAATTAAATATATAACAACAATAAGATTATTATTATTCCAAATTTGAATACATTTGAATTAATGTTATTCGGTATTCGTTGTACCAGTTTAGGTCATAAATCTCCACACATCTCTCTCTCTCTCTCTCTCTCTCTCTCTCTCTCTCTCTCTCTCTCTCTCTCTCTCTCTCTCTAATTATTTAATTATTTATTTATTCATTTATTATTTTCCTTTCCTATTTTTAACTCTATGCATGATTAATGGTTCTGTTATACGGGGGTCTATTCTATTTTCTAGTTGCTGCTCTCCGCACTCTAAATGAAGTTTAGTTAAGTTCAATTTAACTGTAAAGTAGCATTAAGAGTGTACATTAGCGAGTAAGTAAACAAAAGTGAAAGTGTAATTCCTCCTAACTCCTCCCACTGTTTACTCCTCCCTCAACCTCCGTGCGCATCTTCTGTAAAGTAAAACCAGTTTATTTTTTTAACATTCTCTTTTATTACTGTATGTTTTTATACAATATTTGTCATTTATAAATACAGGTACTGTACATTTTTCATATTCAAAACACATAAACACAACAACTGGAGTGGAATTTTGTGAGCTAGAACGGATTAATGGGATTTCAATTAATTTAAATGGATTTAATTTAAATATCTCGAAGGTATCACTGTAATTTGATTCTATATTACAAATTAGGTACAAATGTACTAGAACATGCTCCCAGCTCCAGGAACAGTCACATTCTATTAGGTCTTTGGGCCATGGTTAAGCTGCTGTTGTACTAACTGGGGAATGAAACTGCTCATGTGGAAGCCCAGGTACTCACGTGGAAGCTCAGGTACTCACATGGAAGCTCAGGTAGTCACGTGGAAGCCCATCTCTTACATACTTGTTCTAATATCACATGTATTTCTCTACACTGTATATCTGGATCGAGACTCCAGACTGTGAAGCTCAGGACTAGCTCAGTACTATGTAATGATGAAAATTTCATATCATCACTACAGTGACGAAAGTTATTTGGTTATCAATATTTTTGGTTAAAACGAGATGAAAATGATCAAAAAGAATTTATAAACACTAAATGCAGTAAATTTCAATAACTTTTATATTTTAAAATCAACGAACAACAAATACAATTATCAGCTATATGCACTTATTTAAGTATAAACAGTAAATTAACATTCACATGGAGCCCTGAGAGGTTTACATTTTCCTAGTGCAGGTTTTAATGAACAAAACCTTAAATAAGGTGTACATCACATGCACATAAAAACAACACAATTAAAGCACTGTGCATGTAACAACAACACACCCATATTAATGAACAGTAATGATTGTATGTCCGTTGATTTTCCCTCAGTTCTTGCCTGCACCAGATGATGGCACCAGATGATGGCAGGCTTTGACTGCTTTTTCAACTCTGATGGTCAGTTTTAATTTATGACCAAAGCCACAAGCTCTGAGAACCCATCAAAAGCCTTTATCATGTTTGCTGCATTGTCTGTTGTTATGCACACCAGGTGTTTTTTGTTGAGCCCCCATTATTACAGCATATTCTCAAAAACCTGCTGATGTTGTGAGCTGAGTGATTTTCTGGGAAGAACTGAGTTTCAAGGTTGATTTCAGCTGCCAGTCTGAGGTGAGGTTATGGATAGTGAAGCTCAGGTACGGTGGATCACCACGGCTTTCAATAGTCCAGAGGTCAGTAGTTCCAGCAAACCACGTTCCTTGAGCTATTTATTTTTAAAACAGCAGCTTTGACCTGGTTGTAAAGGTTCGGTACATCACTTTTTCCAAAATGGAAAATCGTGATGGCACTTTGTAGTGAGGTACAGAAACTTTCATCAGCCTCTGAAAACCTGGCAACAATTTGAATTATAACGATATTCACTTACTTATGCATGTGTATGACTGAATATTATAAAAAAAAAAAAAAAAAATAATAATAATAATAATAATAATAATAATAATAATAATAATTAAACACACTTTAAATAAACAACATAAGTTGGCTGGGTCAGAACTGGATTCTGTTCTGCTGCATTTCCTTCATTATAATGACTGTTGACTGTCAATAGCACCGCATTATAACACAGTACACATCCAGGTCTGTTGTATCACTGCACATTGTTCTGATACTTTTTTTTTTTCTGCGAGTTTAATGATAATTACATTGTAAAACAATATTATTAACCATCAGGATATTTATCATGATTTATCGTGAAACCGGTAATCGTTCCATCGCTGCTCAGGACAACTGCAGACTTTATTTTATCAGAACAGAGATCAGAATGTGCAGCAGTGAGGAAATGAAGCAGCACAGAGACGGATGAAGATAAATGACGACACAGTTCAATGAACAGGAGACAGTGGGGCTGAGAATAAACTGATTATACATATAACATACAGTCTTGAAATCTAGGCAGATTAAAAATAAATGTAGATTTTTACTTTATTAAAAAAACAAATTTATCCCTTAAATAGCCAAAACTAAATCTTTCATGGTTCTAGATATAACCTTTATTCTATACTATATATTACACACTGTTATATACTGCTGCTTTTTTACCTAAAATTTGCCCTAAAATGCTCGCGCACGGTAAAATCTCAGTATTTTTTGGTTCTGAGCACAAATGAGAAGCCTGATTTATACCTTCATTAAGGCTTAACGAGGTTCACCTGTCAATCAGCTTCATTAACTCATGCCAATTTCTAAAGAAACAATAGAGATGCTAAAGGTTAAGATTTTTCAGCTTGTGCAAATAGAACAACTCTTAAACCTAAAAACATTCATTCACTCACTCATTTTCTAACGCTTACCCGAACTACCTCGGGTCACGGGGAGCCTGTGCCTATCTCAGGCGTCATCGGGCATCAAGGCAGGATACACCCTGGACGGAGTGCCAACCCATCACAAGGCACACACACACTCTCATTCACTCACACAATCACACACTATGGACAATTTTCCAGAGATGCCAATCAACCTACCATGCATGTCTTTGGACCGGGGGAGGAAACCGGAGTACCCGGAGGAAACCCCCGAGGCACGGGGAGAACATGCAAACTCCACACACACAAGGTGGAGGTGGGAATCGAACCCCCAACCCTGGAGGTGTGAGGCGAACGTGCTAACCACTAAGCCACCGTGCCCCCCGCAACATAAATACAGTTTGTACATAAAAAAAGTATATTTTATTCAATTTTGTTAAGCTACAAATAAACAGTATGATGGTGTAAATTCCATTTCCATCAATGAACCCAAATGCAGTTCAAAGACAAAATGATTTATTCATATATAAGTACAGAAAATACATTAATATAGGTTTTAATACTTAAAGTGTAAACACATAATTTAACACAATGAAAATGATGAGAAAATTTATTTTCCGGTTAAACAAAGAACAACAGCCTTTTTAGGAAACTTTATAAGTGTAAATGTCCAGGACAAAAAAAAGCCTACAGTTCAGCAGAGACTCCTATAAAGTGCTTCTGTGTTGGACCAATGATAAACAGGTTAATACTCTCTAAATTAAACTCCATAGCTTTAATATCATTTCATTTGGTTTAAGGGAATTTTACTGTAACGGAATTTAGTCATAAAGCACCAAATATGTTTTGGTGGCACTTTTGGTCACAGCTTTAACTTCAGACTGGCAACAAATGGCCTGAAAAATCCACCAGGTTTAACAGGATGTCTGATGCTGGAGGAAAGAGAAGTGAAAAGGTTCAAAGAGTTTCTGAATTACAGAAAGAATAACATCCTGAGTTTTAACCTCAATTGTAAATTTTGCATGTGGCTGTTGTACAAATTGCACACGAAACATGACCCGCAGCCAGATACAGAAATGTTTAGATTAAAACTCGTTATTAAAGTCAAACGTGTAGAACTTTACTGCATGAACATCACCGTCCACAGCACGTGCAGGATACCATGCTGAAAATATCCAACAAACTCCACATAGTTCTCCGTTTGGCACAAAATGCATCGACATTTGTACAATATTGATCAAAAACCTTGTCTTGTTTTCTTTTTTTTAGCTTTTTTCTAAAATTCTTTACAAAAACTGAACCAATGATGTAACACCAGACATCAGAACATCACAACTCTCAAGAACATGCTTTAGAGAACGTCGGTTCTCTGTGCAGCTCGTTTGTAAAGCATGCAACACCTAAACACATCACATCAGATGTTCTCTGTGAGCCAGAAGCTCGTGTCTTAACTTCCTGTTACAGCTGGACAACAAAATCAAATGAAATGTCACGAGGAGATCAGGACTGATGCAGAGAGCGCTGACTCTGACTCGAGCTGGAAAGAGAGATGAAGATCGACCCTGAATCGTACGTCTGACTGGCAGTGTCTGAGTGGAACTGTGAAGAACCCTAGAAAGAACGTCTGTAAAAATACTATTCAAGCTTCAAGTTTTTTCACACACATTAACTCTGTGATGCGGAGAAGCGGCACCAGGCTCGAGCTCGTCTACATCGCAGTGGATTTTTGTCTTTGCATTGATTTGCATTGAGTTCTGTTTCAGTAATGTGTCTGAGATCCAGAGCCCTGTTCTGGGCGCACACACACCACTGAAATCATAAAAAAAGTACTAAAAAATATTCAAAATGAAACTAGAGTCTTTAAAAGTGGATCTCAGAACCTTTGTCCACTGTCATAGGTTCTGATGGATCACACCACTGTCTCCTGCGCTTTGGAGCTCACGAGGAACGCATCCAGCTGTGTGAAGTCCACCACGGCATCGCTCTTGTTTACGAAAAGGTCTTTGATGTGGTCCTCGTCACTTTGGTCCTTGGCAAAATTGACAAATACCTGAAGAGAAAAAATAGAGATTCATGTTAAATATTATAATGAATTACAGAATAACTGCACTGAGAACCCACTGAGTCTCTCTGTTCAGGTGTCGACATCTACATAGAACATTTAGATCTACATAGAACTAGAAGTTTGAAGGTTTATCTAAAACCCAGCTTTCACTCTCAGAGAAAAACATCCCATGAGGCGTCTCTCAACAACCGGCTTTACAAAGGGATCTAAAATGGTCTAACACGTTGTAATGTACAACACGCTGCCGTTAAGGAGTTCTCTCAGACCCAGAAACTGAAGCTCACTTAAATGACTTCCTTATCAAATATTTTCCATTCAATATTTTTTGTTTACAAATTTAAACAAAGAAATGCACTTTTATAAGAATGAAACTAAAGTGCATTTCATTCAGAACCCATCCGCTCTCTTACTTGGTCTAATGTGGTCTGTGAGACAGAGTAGTCTTCGATGTGGAGCTGGTCTTTGTTCTTATACAGGATGCTGAAGATCCGAGCGAGTGAGGAGAGTGACGATGGAAGCTGATACTGCAGCATGTTCCTGTGTTTCTCCTTCAGCGTGCTGCCGGGTAGCTCGTGCTCGATCAGCTCCATCACCGGCTCAAGCCGAGGATCAGAACCAGCCACGCGCAGGATGATGGTGTAGCCGTCACCAAACCTGAACAAAGAACACTGATCAACCACTGCTCTGTAGGAGCTACACGCAAAGAACCCAACAGAAACACAGGACACTAGAACAATGACCCCATTAGTTCCTACCTGTTCTTTAGATGCTGAACACTGCCCAGGCAACGAAACCTGCCATTGACCATGATGGCCATGCGAGTGCACAGAGCCTCACACTCCTCCATACTGCTCCCAATAAAACGAACAGAAACGTAAAATGTACTTTGCTTTATTTAAAAAAAATCATTTTAATTAAATACAAACTGAATTAAACTGAACCATGAAATTACAATCTTAAAAATCCTACAGAAACCAGTATAATAAGTCTTTACATTATTTCATTCTTTTACTTATTAATTAACAATTAATTTCTAATAAAAACATTCTGTCCATTGACTCCAGAGTATAAATGATCTTTTCCTTCCCACCTGTGTGAGGTTAGAACCACAGAACGTCCCTCTTTAATGATGCTGAGAATGCAGTTCCACAGAGCGCGTCGTGCTTTAGGATCCATACCAGTTGTGGGTTCATCCTGTTCCAAAACAACAGAACGACTCATAAATGCACAGAAAACCTCAGGAATCTGGTCACTGTGGGTCCCACTGTGGGTCTGTCCATCATCAGGACATCATGACAGTGTCTGGGAGTTAAAGAGGGGCAAAGAGCAAGAGAAGGGGCAACACACAGGGTAGGGGGTACAGTCTGATTTCTGGAAGCCAGGTAAAGACCCCCAAACCCTGGACCTGAGCTGAATGTGGAGGATTCATCTAGATGTTCTGATTTTCTTACACCATTAAATAGTTGTGTCTGGTTTCCACTCACCAGGAACACCATGGGTGGGCCTCCAATCAGAGCCATGGCCGTAGAGAGTTTGCGCATGTTTCCTCCACTGTAGCTTCCTGCAGATTTGTCTGCGTACTTCACCAGACCCAGCTTATGGATCCCCCATTCGGCCACCTGCAAACAGCACCACGTTTCAGAGAGAGTTCATAAACATGGCATGATGCTCTACAGACCACGAGCTCAAGTACTCCAAAAGTCTCAAAGACTGTTTGCAAAATCCATCGCCCGTGCAGAACTAACCTCACACACTTCTTTCTCCGGGACTCCACGCAGAATGGCGTAAAACTCCAGGTGCTCTCGGCCGGTCAGCAGGTCGTTGATGGCGTCAAACTGAGGGCAGTAGCCCATGTTCTGATGAACCTCATCGATCTCCGTCAGCACGCTGAAGCAGGGATTAGAATCAGGTTATTTGTAATAGAAATCACACCGTCACTGAATTCTACATTCAGAAGGTGTCAATTATACATAAAAGCCATCAGTGATTATTTTAGCCTATCAGCAGCATACAGAGGGTTTATTCTTGCGTACCTCTTGCCTGCTAAATAAGCCTCTCCGCTCGTGATGAATGAATCCCCAGTGAGCATCTTGAAGGTACTGGTTTTTCCAGCACCATTTACACCAAGCAACCCAAAACACTGTAAAGAGAAACATCACATTTAATATCACAGATTTCATGGAAGAACACAATTTTTGGAGCTTGCAGAATGTTGTACCTCTCCACGTGGAATTCCCACACACAGTCGGTCCACTGCAGGCTTCTGCTTCCTCTTATAGACCTGCGAGAATGTCACACCGTCACATTATTGCTCAGAGCTCTTTACTGTTTATTTACATTATACATGCATTGCAGGAGGAGCTGAAAGAATTGAACCTTGGTCAGCTGTCTGAGCTCCAAGATATCACTCTGTCCACCTCCACCAAGTATCCTTTGCCTCTCCCTGGCCACATCTTCG
Source organism: Tachysurus vachellii (assembly GCF_030014155.1). Taxonomy (NCBI): domain Eukaryota; kingdom Metazoa; phylum Chordata; class Actinopteri; order Siluriformes; family Bagridae; genus Tachysurus; species Tachysurus vachellii. Next base: position 26,135,520 of record NC_083461.1, on the reverse strand, counting down.
TCTTCCTCACTGATCGGCTTCAGCTGTGCACTAATGTCTCTGCAGGCACCAAGGTTTAATCAGCACACAGAGAACAGAAAGAACCACATAAGAAATCTCTTCACTGAGGACCTGAAGAGTCACCTGGCCTTGATGCAGAAGCGATACTGTATGAGCACAGTAATGCAGAAGAAGACCACACCTTCCACTGCCATGGCGAAGAGATTCTTACCCACCATGTCCCATGCCAGAGGAGAACGGAACCGATTCTCACCTGAGGATCCACATGATAAAAATCATTTCTAAACCTCCAGAACATCACAGAACTGCAAGCCAAGGTGCTCTGAAGCAAACCTAAACTAAACCAGTAGAGCAAACCTTACCAAATCTCTCCAGAGCATCAGCCATGGCCTGGTTCTTCACCATGTCAATCAGCCCACGTCCCAGGCAGAAGTGAGGGAAGATCAGGAAGACATTTTTCAAAATGTCATTTATGCCGCCAATCTCCTATATCAGGACACGTCGGATGGTTCAGTTATACTTTAATACAGCAGAATATATCAGTCATGTGTTTACAACAATGTTGTAGTTCTACCGTAAGTGTATCTACGCATCATCCACACTTACGTTGCCACCAAAAAGCTCCAAGACGAAGGTGGACACACTGCCGTTGATTCCAATGAGGATGTTGACGCTGGTCAGGACCACGTAGGCCGTGCTGGGGATCTTAAAGAAGAACGATGCTGGATACATCAGAGGAGTTATGGACCAGCTGTAAAGAGACACACAACAACGCAGACTTTAGCCTCACAGAGAAAATAAAGGTCTAAGAGCAAGCAGCAGGAATATATCGCTCTAAACCTAGAATTTACCCATAAAGGAGTAAAAGCAGGGCAAGGACAGGCAGGTTGGTGGAAGAGACATAGGCCTCCTGCTGGAAGCAGACGAAGATGATGATGACGAGGGTTGCAGGGACGATGTAGTTACACTGGAAGAGGAAGACAAGAAGATTCGGGTTACAATAACGTATCAGAGCACGTTACACTACTGTCAGTGATATAATAGTGACACATATATAAAGTGATCTCTCACCATATCCCACACAAAGTTTGCAAGCCAGTAGAGGAAAGGCTGAACTCCGCTGATGAACTGCATATGTTTGGCTTTATTCACTCTCTCCTGAATGAGGAAGACCACAAAGCTAGCTGGGACGAAGGACATGGCGAAGATGACGCAGATGGAGACCAGAACATCAACTGAGGTGGTCATCCTGATAAAAAAGAAAAAAAAAACCATGTCAGATGGAAGTAAGAGAGAACTGAATGCTCCATATGTAAAGGTTCAGCTTTGAGCTAACAAGGAAGAGTTTACTCACAAGGCCACCTGAGAGAGCTGCTCTTTAGTCAGGTTCAGGGGGTGGTTAAAAGCTTTGATAGCAAATTTAGCAGGGTTTAGCCTGGCAGGAAGGCTGGCACGCAGGATACCGTTGTTCATCACGTTGAGGAAAGCAGCGATGCTGTGCCAACCTTTATTATTGAACCAGATCTGCACATAGAGACGAGAAGATGGTGGAAATTCATCTGGTTAGTTCACAAACATGACAGAGCACAATACTCTGAGCTACAGTTTCTCAGATGTTCTTTGGATTCATTCATCTATTAATCAGACACATGATTCGCCATGTTGCCCTTAGCATTCCATAAACCACACAGACCTTGACATTGTTCTTGGTGTCCAGACCATGGATGAAGCTCGATAAACCTCCCAGAAACCTGTCTGCTGCAGTGCCCTGTTCCCAACAACAAGAGATCGGTATTCATTTGAACACAAACAAAAGAAGCTTTACAGAAATCTGGGTTAAGGTTTTTATCCCTAATGAACAATCCAGAACAAACACCATAAAACACTGAAGAAAGAAAAACAGCACAACTATTTCTACACACTCACTCTTTCCAAGTTGAAGCGAGTCCGCATGTGAGAGATGACCTTGGAGATCTCATCTGAAGGCAGGTCTTGTGAACTTCTGGCACCCAATGAGAATCCACCATATCTGTGAACAGCCAATGAGAGAACAAAATGTATTACCAGACTGCATGCAGTGATGACAGACAGACAGACAGACAGATGCCTGTATGATGTCTACAGAAAACCTTCCACATGACCAAGTTATGTTCAATAGGAACTATTATGGAAATTTGATCTAATTTGTACAACAAACCATTTCACTATTTACTATTAAATATATTAAGTTGTTGGATGAAGTACCTGAACTCGTTCACCCACAGTTTGTTTTTCAAACTGCAAAAAAAATGTGGAAAAGAAAAGCTGTTAAAATGCTGTTATTAGCTGTTAGAACATTAGACACATTTACACATTTAGACACATTAGCCACATTTAAGGAGTGACTCAGGGTCACTCCTTTACTCTTCTCCTCACCTCTTTCCAACAATCTGTGCGTACGTCTTCACCAGGTAGTCGGAGATGTTCCTCCCAGTTAGATTCTGCAGTGTGTTTGTACTGCTGACTTTGATCTACAAATAAACAGAAAGGTTTTATAAAAGCCTTCATTATTAAACACAAACAAAGCGTCATTAGCCTTGTTGTTTTGTACCTGTGGTGGAGGCAGACCTCCTGCTCCTGGTGGACAATCTGGCAACATCTTCTTCTTCTCAGTACAGCTGCACTCACACAGAGGTGATGGGTTTTCCATGCTCCAGTTTCTGTTCTGGAACATGTCTGATATGGTCTTGGGAATCTCAGGAACAGTCCAGTCGCTTTCTCTTATTTGACACGACCCATGTCTGTTTTATAGAGAATAGTTTAACAGTTTTCTTTTATTAAAAGTCAGAACCACTTGCACGATGTGCTTTTCCTTTGGCAAGGTTAAATAAATGCATCACAAATATGCTTAGTAATTTATAGCTGATTGTCTTTAATCAGAATTTCAAACCTATGTAAAAGTCAGACCTTGTTCACAGACATACCAAGGTGCCTACTGTCCTTGATTTCTTTTGATTTCACTCACCCAGGGGTCCCATCCTCTGCACACTGCCCTCTGTAGGCCGGTCTGTCTGATAACACTCCAAGTAGCTTGTTAGTGTGCACATCGTCTGGCACATCGTTACTGAGGTAAAATACAAGAATTCAGTATGACGTTGGTTCATTTTGTATACTTTAGGTCTGTAGCTTAAGGTTCAGGTGTTTACCTGATGAAGGTGTACTGCTCCTCATACATGCTGGGCTCCAGCTCCAGGCTTGGGTACTTTCCAAAAGGTGGTACAATTAGACTGAAGACTAGGGCAATGCACACGAACACAGCCGGAAGGACAATCTGGAAGCAGCAGATGTGGGTTAGGGAAAGGTTCAGAAAGTTGTGTAAAGTTTAAAAATGAGATGATTAACTCACCTGAGCAAAGAATCCTTTCCGAGAGCGTTTGGCATATAGGAAGCGTTTCCAGAGTAAAGCCACAAACTGCTGCCTCTTCAGACTCCAGCCTTTGACCTGGTGTGAGCCTTTTCCATCAGAGACTCCTAACCAATCTGTCTCACGGGATTCTGTACATGCAGACAAACACAACAAATAAACACCTTCACCTTGTGAAAACTGTCCAACATTCAGTTAAGAATGTAATCTGTGATATGATGCTGCTAATGAGGTGCTGTTGATGACCTGGGTCACCATCCGAATCGGTGCAGTCAATGCTGTCATCCTCTGTGAAGGGCTTCAGACAGCTCTGATGGTCTCCAAATGCATGCCGACGATGCCTTATTGGAAGAATAGTGCCATCTAGAGCAAGAAATTGGAATTGATGAGAAGATCATTGTATGTTCTAGATGTCTTCAGTTGAGTGATGATATTCTGATTGGGGATGAAATCTGTTTGATCTTACCTGAAGTTATAGCATCAACTCCGTTATCATCTGCAACTTTGAGAAAGATCTACACCACAGAGAAGAACCTGGTTATAATTTTGTCACATTTATCATGGCAGAGATACTTTATCTACCTATCTGCGTTCACTTACCTCCTCAAGCGTGGTGTCCGAAATGCCGTAGCTGGAGATGCCGAGGTCGACAAGGCGATCGTCAATCTCATGGAAGAGTTCCACAAAGGCGCCATCCTTCGCTGCTTCATAAGGCAGCACATAGGTGATCTCATGGCCCAGATCCTCCACCAGTCTGGCTGAAGGAACATGCTTGAAGATGACGTTGGAGATCAGGGAGATGTCTGGAAGGTCAAACATTAAAGACTAGATATTGTAAGGTCTTTTTCCACAAAGCAGAAGTTCTGATATGTTATGTTAATATCTTACCAATGGTGGTAGTTTCACTTTCATGGTCACTTCCGAGGCCTGCATCAGAGCTGCTGTCAGAAACGCTGTCATCCTGCTTGAACAAAATGATTCATTTATTACACAGTGATTTAAACATGAATCACTTTTCTCTACAGCACTGCTACTGGTTTCTGACCACAAACCTTCTTGAGACTGTTCTTGGAATAGGACACGGTGCTGCTGGAGTTGTGACATGAGCTCAGAGACAGGTCAAAATCCCTCTTGACTAGTGTTAGGTAGTATCCAGTGCCCAGCTGAGTCTTCAGGAACAGGGAGGATCCCACACAACACAGCTTCCCATGAGAGATGATGGCTATGCGGTCACCCAGAATGTCAGCCTCGTCCATGTGGTGAGTGGAGAGGATGATGGTTCGACCTGAGGAGGGTGAAAATCCATATAAATGGTCTGATTGATTCAGGGTTACAACATGGAAAGTTGAACAAACAGAACATTTCACATTCATGTGGTTAAAAATAAATATTTAATATAACCAGATGTGAACACAGGATAACTTTGGTTTAACTGCCTCACTTCACTCACTCTAAACTTTGATTATGAGTCTCGAATTAGTTTATGACTGTGTCCTGCTGCTCACCACCTTACACAGACTTTATGGTTAGAAGTACTTCCTGTACCTTGACGATACTTGAGCAGCAGGTCCCAGATGCCCCTGCGAGCGTATGGATCGACCCCTGCCGTGGGTTCATCCAGGATCACAACCTTTGATCCTCCGACAAATGCCAGAGCAACAGAGAGCTTCCTTTGCATTCCTCCTGTAATACAATCAACGTCAGTGATGCTAATGATGTAAATGACCACTGGGCAGATTTTTGAGCATTTTAGATCATTCACATGTACTTACCTGAAAGCTGACTGGTACGAGATTTGCGTTTGTGAGGAAGGCCTAAATCTGTAATGATCTGATCCATCTCAAACCTCACCTTCTCCTCTGACAGGCCCTTCAGTCGAGCATAGAACCAGATGTGCTCCTCTACTGTCAACCTGAAGTCCAAACAAGAATAAGTTTCAGAACAAATATTAGTCAGAGCTTCATTGGGTTTAGAGATAAACATCAAACTGATAGTTGGTGCGTGGTGGAGAACTAGCTCTATAATAACGTACATGCTGAATAGGACATTGTGCTGAGGACACACTCCCAGGTTCTGACGGATGGCGCTTAGGTCTGTACGGATGTCTTTTCCCATGATGTAAGCAGTGCCAGATGTGGGAGGAAACAGGCCAGTCAAAATGGACCTGGGGGGAAAATCATCAATCAGAAGAACTGAAGATAAACGTTTAAATTCTCCTGTCTGTGTCCCTTGCTCTTACATGGTGGTGGTCTTTCCTGCTCCATTGTGGCCCAGGAAGGATGTGATCTGACCCTCATAGAAGCCCAGAGTGAGGTCATCTACTGCCAGTTTGTTGCCATGTCTGTACACCTTCACCAGGTTCTCGATGTAGACCCCAGGTTCCAGATCAGCTGGTACCTCTTCAATGCACACGGCTGTGGGAAAACCAGATCATATAGATTTATAAATAACAGTTATTTATCTGAACAAAGAGCTATAAATACCTACAGCATAGAAGATATCTATAAATACCTTCTGAATTTTCTTTCTTGTTGGTGGTGGAAGCTGTCGTCCATCCATGTTTTTCTCCGCACCAGTAAGACTTGGTGAGGGGAAAATACCATGGCCTGGGAATGCCGTATTGACCTTAAAGAGAATTAAAAGATGGCAGCAGAGCATCAGTCACTTACCAATCATGACTTTGAATTATCAGCTGTGAAACACATGAATGCTGAATGAACTGAAACCAGAGAAACCAGAGGGATTACCTGGGAAGACAGCCTCAATGTACCATGTCATGATGCCGTACAGTACAGCATCTATTAGCATGAGGGAGATGGAGGTGGTGAGGTTGTAGTTGTCCTCCTGCATGGGGCTGGACAGTAGGTTGTCCCACTGAATGCCAGTTCCCTGCTCCTCAAACAGTGCAAAGTATTCACAACCGAATCCGAACGCCACCGGAGACAACAGGCTCTGAGAGACAGAGACGGTAATTAAGACAAGTTATCTTCTCAAGGTCTAGTGATAATCCTATAAAAACCTTTCCTCAGATTTACACACCACTCACCACGACCACTTTAGCCCCGAAGCCGACGTAGTCCTGCCAGGCCACACACAGGACGTAGGGCAGGTACAGGGTGAAGTAGATGATGCCCCCACAGGCGGCTGCAAGGTTGGCCCGAGAGAACAGCGTGCTGATCAGGAAACACTGCATGATGGTGACGATGGCAAAGGAGACCAGGAAGAGATAGACCACGCCTGGGTCACTGTAGGGCAGAAGGTTTCCCATCTGTAATGCAGAGAGATTACCTTCATTTTAATTATTTTATATTATTTATCTATTAATTGATGAATGATAGATTGTCATGGCATAGTTTCCTATCCAGTGTAGATAAATTAATCTATCATATAATAGTGATATGTTGTTTTTTTGTAGAAGGATGAGGCAGAGTCACACCTTCAGAATGAGGACCAGCAGGGCGGCGCTGATGAGCAGTGGGATCAGGCTGCTAATGAACCAGCTCAGCCACAGGATCCCGTTATCCAATCCCATAATCCTCATGGTCTCCTTCAGACGTGCCTCTTTTTCATACACAATGCCTTTAATAATGATGGCCACTGAGTACATCCAGGCCAGCGTCATGAAGAGGGGCATCGAGCGACTCATCACACGCAAGAAACTACACAACACACACAGAGACCGTGAGAACAACACGTGTGATTAAATGACACGAAGACAGACGATTACAAGCATTAATGTAAAAGGTGAAAACCTACATATCATCTACGTAACATGGGTACGGCATCTGCTGGAGGTAGACTCCAGTTTTTTCCTTGCTGCCTGTCAGAGCCCGAATAATCCCGTGTTCGATAATGTCCTGCAGATATGAAAATCCTCCCCAGATGTAGCGCAGATCCTCAAATGGGTCAGCACGAGGACCAGGGTCCCAATACCTGAATGTAAAGTAAACATTTACAAGCCGAAATAAGTCAAAAATAAACAGCTGGTCATTTAGGTTTTGGTCCTGATGTCTGACAGAGAAACCGCACAGTTCCTTACCCATCCTTGATCTTGTTGGTACGCTCCACATTGTCAATGTCCATGCGAATCTTGTAGTTGACATTAGGAGGAAGCTCAGACGAGTCGGCTTGCATGTCCGGGAACACGATCCCGGCCCAGAACTTGCGACTGTCCAACAGCCGCACGGATTTATTCACCAGACGCTCCTCAGTTGACACCGGCTCCAACTTGTCCAAGTTCACACACTGAAGAGTGACAGAAAAAAATTTAGGAGCATGGAAAACATGTAGAAAGCAGGAATGTGACCAGGGAATGTAGTGCAGCTGATATTTTATTCAACATTAAATTTAATTCAAATAACAATAGTGACTTCCTTCCTTGATCCGGATCAAGACACCTCGCAGAAGCGAGAGAATATAAACCTGTGTGTTTACCTCCATGAAACGTGAGATGGTGAGAATGGCCTGGTCTGTCTCATTAAACACGTCTCTCCATGTGTACGCTGTACCCAGCGGCCGGGTATCCTCAGAGGCTTTAGACAAGAATTGTGAAATGTCCTCCACTCGCCAGTCCGTTCCTTTCAGCCTGGCGTTAAAGAACTGAGCGCTGGCATTATTCTGGAGCAGAGTCTACAGAGAGAAGACGTCATGCGATCAAAACCTTCTCCTCAAATTGTTGTTACTGAGCACTGTGTGGTGCTGTGGACTTTATATCACAGTTAACTCACTCTCACAAGATCCATTTCCTCACTGTTCTCCATGAAGTCCCAGACTTTCACCCTCATCTCCTCCCACATTCCTCCTAAATCCCGCAGCACTTCCAGCTCCTGGAACGTTTTATTCACCTGAGAGAGAGAGAGAGAAAGAGAGAGAGAGAGAGAGAGAGAGAGAGAGAGAGAGAGAGTTAGACAGAGAGAGAGTGAGAGAGAGAGAGAGAGAGTGAGAGAGAGAGAGTGAGAGTTAGACAGAGAGAGAGTGAGAGAGAGAGAGAGAGAGAGAGAGAGAGAGAGAGAGAGTGAGAGAGTGAAAGTTAGACAGAGAGAAAGAGTTAGAGAGAGAGAGTTAGACAGAGAAAGAGAGTTAGAGAGAGAGAGTTAGAGAGAGAGAGAGAGAGAGAGTTAGAAAGAGAGAGAGTTAGACAGAGAGAGAGAGTTAGAGAGAGAGTTAGACAGAGAGAGAGTTAGACAGAGAGAGAGAGAGAGAGAGAGAGAGAGAGAGAGAGAGAGAGAGAGAGAGAGAGAGAGAGAGAGAGAGAGAGAGAGAGAGAGAGAGAGAGAGAGAGAGAGAGTTAGAGAGAAACTTCACATGTTAAAGTGTATTAATTCTCTGAGACTCAGACAGAGTCACACCTCGTGGATGATCCTGCGAGTGGCAGGTGTATCAGGTGTGTATAAGATCTTCCCCATGAGCAGAGGCTTCAGCGCTCTCCAGATCATGCGTGAGATGGGACTCGACTCCAGATTCTTCATCATGTTGTTACAGTATGGAGCTGAAGGAGCAGGAGAGAAAAAAACTCCTACTGAACAACTATCACATCAGCAGAAATTCCTCATTACAGTTTATTATAATTTCACTCTGGCTGGTTTGGAGCAGCTCATGTTACGTCAGCGATACACTGAAAGTCCACGCATAAAAATATTATTTATCAGATTAGTTATTATTAACTAATTATTTGTAATTAATGCAGATGTGCTGTAGATGTGACTGCTGTATAATAACTCATATTCTGAGTGAAAACTTACTAGATGTGTCATCGTAGGCAGATACGGGCTCGCTGTCGCCGTCGTTATGGTTACCGAACAGGGCCTTGTAGTTGTTATCTTCGTACCAGTTGAGGGATTTGATCTTCATGCCTCCGCCCTCTGGGTGTCCACACACGATGCGGGACACCGCTTGGTACACGTGATTGGGTGAGTTCGTGGCGTTCCTAGTCAGGAACTGGATCTCCTCCCGCAGGTCACGCCAACTCTTCATGCTCACCAGCTGACAGGTAGAATCACAAATGATTCGTTAGGGACACGGAGATGAGAGATAAACCGTATCGGTGTTAATAATGAAAAACAGGTGAGATGTTAACACCAGGTTCTCCTCACACTGGAGATTAACATCCACCACACCTGTGTACTGAGTGAACGTTACGGTACAGAACACTTCTGTTAAATTAAATAATAAATATTATTAGTTCTGTGCATTTTATCCTTTTTTCGACTGTCAGCTCTTATCTCTTTTTACAAAAGTTAATCATACAGGGAATTAACAGGACATTGTGGACAAATAACGTTATGAAATGGTCAATTTGTCATTGACACAAACATCATATGTATTAAAATCATAGAAATTACATAAATCAGTACATGGGTGAGAGTGAAGTGTGGAGTAGAAATGTAGAAATCTTATAGTGACATATTTGGGCAGTTTCCTGGGGCTGTAAGTGGAATATTGTGCAATAACAAATCTAGCATTGGTCTGAAGGTGGAGCCACTGAGTGAGGAGCAATAACAGGGTTATTCTCAGGCCCCAAGCAAGAAACAACAAAAGATGCTATCGAAGCTTACGTGTGTGTGTGAGTGTGTGTGTGTGTGAGTGCGTGTGAGTGCGTGAGTGCGTGTGAGTGTGTGTGAGTGCGTGTGAGTGCGTGTGTGTGTGTGAGTGTGTGTGTGAGTGTGTGCGTGCGAGTGTGTGTGTGTGTGTGTGTGTGTGTGTGTGTGTGTGTGTGAGTGAGTGTGTATATGTGTGTATATATGTGTGTGTGTGTGTGTGTGTGTGTGTGTGTGTGTGTGTTACTGTATGTCTTTCTGCTGAGGAAAAGCTAAAGTCCTGAGTGTTTGGAGACAGAAGGGAATGAGGACAGAAGGGAGTGAGGACAGAAGGGAGTGAGGACAGAAGGGACTGAGGACAGAAGCGTTTAGGTCTTCGGTACTTTACTGTGATGTGAATAATGAGCGTCTGAGAGGTTACTCAAGGTCAAGCTGCACATTAGGAAACCAAGCTGCTTCCTCAAGGAGAACCAAAAAACTAAATGAAAGACGTTTATCACAGAGGAACATATCTAAAAATTGAGCTTTTTTATAACTCTGCGGAGGTTTAAACTGATACCATCTCAAGCACTCCACTGAGGTCTCTGATTAATGCTGAGGATTAAAACATAAAGACATTTCCTGATTTCACTCGTGTTTATGAGTGAAACTGAATGCTCCAGTGTTCATTCCTCCTCTCCGTCCCAACCGGCCGCTTCTCTGTGACGATGCTTCTCTCTTTACACACAATCCCACCTACTCAACTCAGAAAGCTGAATCAGAAGCTGCAGGCCATCAGATCCAACCACAAATATCAGCTACTGTAAACACTGTGTTCTGTTTCGAGGCAGAGCCACGCAAACAAGAGGCAAGGAACACGAGGAGCCTGGAACGACCTGGAGTAACCTCTCGTCCTGCAGCCTCACCAGGGGTTACTGTAGTTCAACGAGCGCTAAAAACCGCAAGCGTGAGAACAAAAGAGAAGCTGAAGCAGAGGAATTGTTTCTGTTTTGTTCTCGTTCTGAAAGCTGACATTACGATGTCTTTGTCACTGCTTCATGTGACACAGCTGAAATATTTTTACCGTTGAACACCAATCACCGCCTTTCTGTGTGTTATAGTGAGATAAACACGTGACTCAGAGTGACCTGGTGTTCAGCCAGCTCAGCTGTTTAACTGTAGAAGAGCGGCTGAGGCTCAGTAAATCACTCATGACTTTCTGACTCGGCTCCGGTTTCCAAACGCCTGAGAAACGTCTGCCAGAGAACCCTGAGCTCCATTCAGTCGGAAATATCAAACCCTTCCTCCTGCCGTCAGCTGCTGAGAGCCTGTGAGTCCCACAGGAACACCGACCCACAGAACAGACCAGAAAATGCTTCTAATTATAATTTAAGAACAAAACCTGATTTTTTTCCGATGTACTTCTCTTCAAAACTGTTTAGTGGGCGGAGCTACATCACATCACATACAAATTCAAGCTGTGATGTAAAAAATTAAACTCAACAGTTTAAAACCAATCACATCTTCAGCTTTAGATAAGTGAGTGGGAAACGAGGAACGTCTGAAATCAGGATGGTGAAACTAACGTGAGCTGCACTAGTGATATTGTGACGTCAGTGATGGCAGGATGATGTGGTGGCCTTCACATCCTGCCATGGTGTGAAGGTGAGGATGAAGGTGTAGAGATGCTCTGAGGCTGTTACAGGTTATTATAAGACAAAAGATGTTGTAAGTAAAATATTAAGTAATTCAGTCCTACTTCTGCTTCTGACCTACATACTGTACACAGTGGAAAATGAACCGGGCGTATCGCTTCTCTGACTGCTGTTTCATTTAGTGTCCAGAGGGGGGAGGGGTATTTTTAGGAGCTCTCACCTCAACAGCCAAAGATCCCAGACTCTCCAGAAGGGTATCTGTGGCCAGAGACACGTCCTGGACCACTTTAGGGTTGGATCTGACGTCCTTCTGCTCGGAGACATGAGGACAGTCAGACGGGTTTAATCACAGAACATTCATCAGTTTATCATTCGGTTTGTTATGGAAGAAAATAAGCATTAATATTGTGTTGGATTTTACAACACACAATCACAACACCACAGTTTTACACTATTTTAAGAAACATGGATTTACAGTCTATGAGCTCACTGTTCCTATTCTACACACACACACACACACGCACACACATGCACACACACACACTCACACTCACACACACTCACACACACATGCACACACACACGCACACACACAAGCACACACATACGCACGCACAATGCCTTCTGATCGTGACTAAAGCACAGCGCTCTCTCTGTGAGGATTCACGTGATGTAGTGGTTTCTCATGATCATTACACAAAGCGTGCATAACAGAAATATTACCCAGAATTCACTCACGTTCATGATTACGGGTAAAATAATAAATGTTTAGATTATTTCATTTTTCTATGTTTATGGTAAGAGAAACCAATCATGTCCTTTCCTGTGATAAACGTAATGAAGCTTATTACAGCCTAAAGAGAAAGTCTAATTTATGAGAGACAGAAGCGTCCCAGCGACACCATCATTAACCTGGAGTGTGAGCTGTACACGTCCGTGTGAACGAGCTGTTGCTATGGAAACCATAAGGTATCAGAGTGAATGCATTAATGTAAACCTGCGCTACATTCAGAGCTGCTGCTAGAGAGAATTAATCAACACCTGAACAACAACCGTCTGCTCCAGTTTTGCTGGTCACGTGTGTGTGCAGACGTCTCACCCGTATAGGTTTCAGGAAGTCAAGGTTGGACAGGAAGTGGCTCTCGGCACTGTCCAGCCAATCAGCAGGCGCCTGACAGATGATTTTCTGCGTCATCTCTGAGACGTTGTGATCGGCGATGTTCACAAACTCCTCCAGTGAGGTGGTGTTACACAGATCTCTCAGATGCACCCCGAACCCTTTAATCAGCACCTGTGGAGATAATCATGTGTCACTCATCATTCACCTCACAAGGTTTTGTGCCGAGCTTCACGCTCTGCTGTGGAGACACAGAGAGAGAATGTTCTGTACCACATCCTCTACTCTCTCGTCCTTCTCTCAAGGCTACAGAAATAACTCTGTCCCAAACAGAACACACTTCAGCTGTCGTCTCTGTGTGTGAGCGTCTCATTTCATGAGTTTGGGGGAACTTTTAGGTTCCTGCTCCTGGATCTCTAGAACCTTTTCAATAATATTTTAGCCTCATCAAGTTCTTGAGTAATATTTTCATCTCTGTTTCATCTGATGCTAATTCAGTTTGAATGTTAAATGAAGCTCCAGCGGTCATGATGTGAAACATAACTGTAAAGGAGGTTCAGGAAGTTCAGGAGGCCGTGCTGTGGAAGTTTAACATGTAACTGCAGTCTCTGCTTCCCCTTGTTTACTGCATTGCCCTCTCCACCCCATCCTCTCCTCCTCTTATCCCATCCCTTCATCTTCTCCTCCCCTCGTCCTCTCCTCCCTTCATCCTCTCCTCCCTTTATCCCATCCCCTCATCCTCTTCTCCCCTAACCCTTTCCCCCTCACCCTTTTCTCCCCTCATCCTCCCCTCGTCCTCTAGTCCCTTCATCCTCTCCTCCCCTCATCCTCTTTGCCCTTCATCCTCTCCTTCCCTCACCCTTTTCTCCCTTCGTCCGCCCCTTTTCCCATCCCTCCTCCTCTCCTCCCCTCATCCTCTTCTCCACTTGTCCTCTTCTCCCTTATCCTCTCCTCCCCTTATCCTTCTCTCCCATCGTCCTCTTCTCCCCTCGTCCTCCCCTCCCCCCTTGTCCTGATCCCTGGTGTGTTTTCTCGTGACAGTTCAGTGAAATGTGTGTTATCTGCCTCAGGTGTTGATCTTTGTGTAACAGAGAGGTCATGTACGTACAGGAGGAGGAGTAACCAGCCACAGGGCTCTGAGTTCAGAGTTTATTATAAAATACACACTTTATAACTCCTTATTTTATTGACACAAGCAAAGGCATGAAGTCTGTTTTGATACGTAAGCCTGAGTGAACAAAGCGAACAGGGAAACGTATGAAAATGAAATGTAAAATCCGCTCTTACATTTTCCAGGTTGACGTTTGCTTCCACTATCTGCTGCACAGCGTGTTTGCTCAGCGTTGCGTTCTGCTCCAGGAACTCAGAGAGAGTCTCATTATCACGGAGAAAGTCCTTCAACTTAAATCCTGTAAAAATAAATAAAAAAGTAAGAAAAATAAAACAGATTTAAATCCACAGGTCTCATTGTTTTAATCCTTCTAAATAAATTAACTGTGTCAGCTAGAGCTCATGGACACGGTGGACTCTCAGTAATCAGACATATATTAATGCAGAGATTGTAATGACAATAAAAACACAGTGTGGTGTTGAGGACAGAAAGGACAGACAGGAAAGCCAGTGAGACACTGAGACTCTGTTCTGTAGACAACAGCAGAACATTCCAGAAAGACCATTTGGAGCCAGACTGAGGTTACTGTAGGTCAATTCCCTCTGATTTGTATTCTTCTGTAGGGAAGACAGTGAGTTCCATCTAAACTACTTCATTTAGAAAGTATTTAACTGTTTAGTAATTCTCTCTCACTCATTTTCTACCGCTTATCTGAACTACCTCGGGTCTAGCAAGTGCAATGTCTCGGCATCATGTTCACCACGTTTGATGTCAATCACATGAATTCCCTAGGAGGAGTATTTAAAAGTTCACCGCATGCACTTATAAAACAAAATGGCCGACTTCCTGTTGGGCGGAGCTCATAGTTTAGAGCGCGAAAGTTGTTCGGGTCGATGAGATCTATATGCGTACCAACTCTCATACATGTGCGTACATAATTGCCTGATCTGTGCACCAATGTTTGTTTTTGCATTACAGGGGGCACTTCCAGACTTTGCCCGAGCCTGGCGTCGCACGACTCTGACGTATGTGCCAAATTTCAAGAATTTTCGAGCATGTTAAGGGACCCCAATTGGCCAATGTGTGGGGGAAAAATAAATAAATAAATAAATAAATAAATAAATAAATAAATAAATAAATACATAAATAATAATAATAATAATAATAACTAGATTTGTAAAGTTTGTCGCGACAAACTTTGATGTTGGCTTTGACGAGGTAAGTATTCGCAAAGGCCGGTGCTTTTTGGAGGCAAGTGGACATAAGGGTCAGTGTTACTTTTGGAGGCAAGTGGGCAGAAATATAGGGTGCCAAAACATTTGGAGAGAAGTGGAGACCAGCATGTGACATCATCCAAATACTCCTGAGCAAGTTCCCCTCATTGTGCTGAGTGTTTTGATATGTCACATGTCCATGTTGTAAAGTTTTTTGATTTTGCATATTTTGGGGGCGGGGCTGCGGCACAACCCAAAGGCCAGTCGGTACACCAATTTAACACTTTGTTCAGAGTATCACCCTAAAGGAGCTGGCCGAGTTTGGTGTAGATAGTTCGAAAGCTTGCTGAGTTATAAACCTACAAATTTTATAATGGGAGTCTATGGGAAAAAAGGCCATTTTGAGACCCGGTACCGGAAGTACCGGTACTCAGATCGCTTAGAAAAGTAATAGCAACAAACTTCAGACCAGGTTCTACAACATATCCATATTTGGTGCATGTGGCTCGAAAGGCTGCATTAAATTTTATACATTTTTGTCTAAGCTGAAATAGGAAAACAGAATGTTGGCTTCTACAAAGCCAACATAATAATACTCCCGAGGAAAAACAATAGGGCTTCGCACCATTCTGTGCTCAAGCCCTAAATATACTGATATTAATATGTACTGTGTAGGAGTGTGTGTGTGTGTCTGTGTGATGTAACTATGTAGCTCCTGATCAGAAAAAGGTTCCTGGAACCTGCATGGAAAAGCAAAAACGTATTAACATGATCATGTTAACCTAAACTAGGTGTGAGTGCGTGAGTGAGTGAGAGTGTGTGTGTGTGCCCTGCGATGGGTTGGCACTCCGTCCAGGATGTATCCTGCCTTGATGACCGATGACGCCTGAGATAGGCACAGGCTCCCTGTGACCCGAGGTAGTTGGTATAAGTGGTAGAAGATGAGTTAATTTCAATTCAATTCAAGTTTATTTGTATAGCGCTTTTTACAATGGACATTGTCTCAAAGCAGCTTTACAGGACATAAAGTAACATGAGTAAATGAATGAATGAATATTAATCTAAACTAGTGAATTTAGACCTGATTTAAAACATTTGTTTACAGATCTGCGTCGTGTCCCGGAGCTCAGTGTCCTGTTTAAGAACCTCAAGGCCTTTTAAAGAGAAACAAAGTAAAGAATGTGAAAACTGCTGATATATAAACTGTAAACCCGCTGGAGGGGTGTGTGTGAGTGTGTGTCTGTGTGTGATTGTGTATGTGTGTGTGTATGTATGTGTGTGTGAGTGTGTATGTATATGTGTGTGTGTATGTGAGTGTGTGTATGTGTGTGTATGTGTATGTGTGTGTGTATGTGTGTGTGTGTGTATTTGTGTCTGTATGTGTGTGTGTTTCAGAGAAGACTTCAGCACCCATCTCACTAGGCAGAGGTCTCCCTGTATTCAGAGTTGGTTATCAGGCCGTGACCAAAGTGTGGCCGTGACAGATAACACTGAGCTCTAAATGTCTCCTGTATGAGCTCAGACAGATGGGTGAGTGGTGTAATGACCACATTACGCTGCTTTATACAGATAATAACTCAGAACACACAGGAACATGCTGATTAAACTCAGGTGTTGTTTTTGACCAACCTGCAGCGTTATTCTGTAGATTCCTCAGAGATCGAACGAGTCCTTTGTAGCCTTCCAAACTCTTATCGTGTTGGCTGTAGAGGAGGATTTTCTTGGTGTCGGTGAGAAGCCGATTGATTCTGTGAGTACAGGGACAATAAAATGTCTCAATGTCACACTGAAGTAACGTGAAGATCAGCTCAATGTCGCAGTCTCTGTGAACTACTTATTCATACAACATAATCTTAATGCAGTCAGTATAAAAATTTATTACTAATTAATAAGCAATGAGAAGGAACTAGATCTGTAATGGAGTCTGACTGCAGCAGAGTTTCCTTTCAGTAAAGATAACATCCATCAGAAGAGTCTAAAATCTGTCGTCATCTCTAACAACATTATAGTACAAGATCAAAGCTCCAGATCTTCTTGTGGAGATGTTACAGACTGTAGAATGATGGTGGTCTTACATGGAGTTGTTAAAGTTGCCCACCGCACCAGAGGCCTCTCCAGGGGTGGGATAGCGGAAACAGGGGTTGTTGGCATTGCAGATGATTCCCTGAACCCAGGGCAGAGTGCCCGCTGAAGGCATGGCCTTGTTAGGAAAGTGGCCTGAAAAAGCACAACACAAACAAACAGAGGTGTGTAGTTTATATCAGAGAATGTTCCAACTGTATGAAGTGATGAAGCGCTCGAAAAAGTGTGTTAACAAGTCCGATACTGCTAAAGTAAATACTAACGTGAGGTTTGGACCTGTGCAGCTCTGTGTAGCTCACTGAACAGGTTTAATCAGGTTTATTAGGCTGCACTTGACAATCCAGCCTGGATTTATACATGACATCATTTTCTAACTATTTGAAAAAAACAGCTCAAGACTGAAGGAAGGAATGAAGAATCTCGTGGAGTCATTTTTAATGCCGGAGTCAACGGAACCGAACACAGAACTGAACCGTCGTTCTTTCTCACACATTTCACATGTACAGCAGTAGAGTCAGGTTTCATTCAGGCCACTGAGTCACCTGTGAACTCTTCATGGAGCTGTTTTGACATCCTTGACCTGTTTTAAGACTTGGTCCATGGTCCATACAAAGCAAACAGTGGATTGATGCAAACACCTCAAGTTCAAGCTACAAGTTCAGGTTAATGCAAACAGATCACACTGGAACCTGTTCAACTCGTTCACTCAGGTACGGAATCCAGATGTTCAGGCATGCAGTTTGTTTATTCTCATATAATCCTACAGTTCATTCAAAATTTCAATAAAGGGAGATGGGATTAAACATGGACCAGCGTGAGAGTCGTCGTGATCAGAGAAGAAGAAGAAAATGATATTTATTACAAGTTTACTATCAGAATGAAAATAAGCTCTAAAACACATATGTGTCTTAGATACGCTACTGAATTATGTCTTTATTAATCTCTTAAAATCTTGTGAGCTGCAGAAACTTTCACGTGTTGATTCTCAGTGTAATATCTGATGACTGCAGGTTCAGCTGAAACCAGATGGTGCACAAGATCTCAGAAGAGCCACAAACACTGTGTGCTTCTCAGAACTGCTTTACAGAACAAGCACCAAAGGTCACTTACATTCATGCTGCTCATACGGAGGATAGTGGAGTCGCACAGATATCAGAATGAAGAAGATGAAGAGAGGCCAGATGATCTCTACCAGTAGCTGGATCTGAGACACAAAACATCAGGATTTTAGGGGTTTAAAAGTTCAAACATTTATTTCATATATGAGTTGAGTATCTATCATTTAGTACGAACTCTTCACTGCTCTGTCGGAGCGTGTGCTTAAAGATGAGCTTCCTCTTACAGCTGATTGTATATCACACTGCTTTAGTAGTAACGAGAACATAAATACATGCATTAAGATATAAATAAATAACTAAATGAGAGAGATCCAGTCACAATATCACTTTAACTTAACTTGAGCTTTTGAGTTTATTGTGATGATGTGTGAGATTTGATCCTCAAATGAACAAAAATCTTGATTGATTATTTATTGTATCTTGTGAACTGAAGGCAGCTTTGATGTGGTTTCTCACAAGTGAAGTGAAAATGTTCTCAGTGACACAGAGCATCGAGCTTCTCCAGATTTCACGCCATTTCTCTTTATGTTAAAACATTACTGATATTAATTAGTTCACTGATTCAAAATTCTACACAAATTACTACCTAAAACAGTCAGATGTTTATTTTTCACTGTTACTTGAAATCCAGCCTTTTTTTGTCATTTTTCATAGATTACATTTTGTCTGAAATGGCAGCAGGTTCTCAGTAACAGGGATTTATTGGACTCAGATGTTCCTGATCCCATCAGCTGTTTGAGACAATTCTCTATTCATCAGTTTGTTCCCAGCTGCTTCTCTACATCTGTTAGCTTCACCCCAAAGCTAAGCCCCTGCTGCACGACCTCTCTGTGTTAATGGGGTGTGTTTACTGCTGCATTAACCACCAAGACATTATCTGGGATTAAACACTTGGGGACGTGTTGTTAAAGGAAAATAATCCACCCCAGTGAAAGAATAAACTCACGGTCTGTCTCCGTCGGTAGGTGAAGTTCTTCCACAGCAGCAAACCCAGCTGAGTGGAGAAAGCCATCTTACCCCGGCGTCTCTCTGCTCCTGACTCCACTCTGGACCTGAAAGACATCACGAGAGCAGCTGAATGTAAAGAGATTTAGATTCATGCACCAGACGCCCAGAACATGTCAGTGCTTCCTATTTGCTGGACAAATCTCACACCACTCTGATCTCACAGTGACTTTACAAGACAAGCAAAGGGACAAGATCCAAATTCAGAACACACTCAATGTGACACAAAGTCAACACAGAGCTTCAAATAAGTCAATATTACAGCCGAGGCTCAGAGACCAGTGACCAGAACACACACATATATTCACACACACATACATGTGTGTGTATGTGTCTGAGTATGAAAGCACCTGTTTGTTTTCAGCACAGTTTTCTTTGTTCTCAGTTGTGTTTTTCTTCATTTTCCCCACTACATTATCTACACCAGATGTCTTAAATAATAAATGATAAAAAAAGCTTTAGACATTTTGTTACATGACCTGGTCACCTTTAAAACACTGACTTAATTAAAGCTGATTACACATCTCTCTCTCTCTCTCTCTGTCTCTCTCTCTCATGTTTATTTATTTAATACATTCTTTCTCAGTTTCTTTATTTTCATTATATTTATTTTTATATGAACAGATTTTGTAAGTGTGTGTGTAAGTGTGTGTGTATGTGTGTGTATGTGTAAGTGTGTGTGTAAGTGTGTGTGTAGAGAGTTGATGTGTTCTCAGTAAAGGGAGGAGGAGGTTACTGTCGGTCATTTCATGCAGATTCTCACTTCCACTCTGTCTTTGTTCTCTTAATTTCACATCTTCATTTTAACACAAAAATATATTACATTTAATTTAGATTAAAGTCATCATGAGAATAGTGAACTAGTGTGTGCACTGAAACATGAACAAATAAAACAAACAAATTCAGACAAAACCTGAAGATCTAAAAGTGTCACACACACAAATGTCAGTGTGATCAGTGAGAGTGCAGACAGTCCAGGTTTCTGTAAGCTTTAGCTTTATACTGATAAATCAACTGAACTTCACATGAAAACACAAACATCACAAACATCACAAAGCTGCACAAAAGGTACAAAAACATCACAAAGCTACACAAACATCACAAAGCTACACAAAGCTACACAAACATCACAAAGCTACACAAACATCACAAAGCTACACAAACATCACAAAGCTACACAAAGCTACACAAACATCACAAAGCTACACAAACATCACAAAGCTACACAAACATCACAAAGCTACACAAAGCTACACAAACATCACAAAGCTATACAAACATTACAAACATCACAAAGATACACAAAGCTACACAAACATCACAAAGATACACAAAGCCTCACCTTTCAGTGTTTCAGCCTTGTTTACAGTCTGCAGGAGAATAAATCCTTCACACAGGAGATAAAAACACACACACACTGTAATCTCTCCTACTCCGTTAGGTGTCTCTACGCGCTGCGTGTGTGTTTTTCTCGCTCTCCATCCTTTTATAGCATGGTGGATGTTGCCGCTTTAAGCGGCGGGGTAACTCGCGGTCAAACCGACTCTAGGCACGTGCTCAGCCCAAACACCCTTTAAACCGGTAACACACACACACACACATCACTCTGTAAAACGCATTGTATATATGTTGTGTGTGTGTGACAGCATAAATATTATATCTATAATGTGTAAAATAATAAGTTTATATGAGTTAAATGACCGACAATAACCTTCTTCCTCCTCCTCTTCCTCTTCCTCCTCCTCCTCAACAACACACTCACTGCAGATCTCATACAGGTTTTTTGTCTCTTTTGTCTCATACAGGTGATTCACTTTATAGATCAGTTCAGTATGTGGATAAAAGCAGACAACCAAAAAATAATAATAATACTAATAATAAGTAGAAAACAAGCTTTATAACTACTTAAATAAAAAAATTCAGAAATATAATTGCTTCGCTGTATGATTAGATTAACCATTAATAAATAAATAAACCCAGCATGACTTTGAATCCTCTGCTCAGGTGAATATTTGACCAACTGACACGCTTTATAAGATGAACAACCTGCTTCTGAGGGACAGAGACACCATCTGGGCTGCTGAGGAACCGATAAAGAACCTGCTCAGAAGACACAGAAGACTTCATCTTTATTACACAGTGAGGACGTGCTGAGGCTTAAAGCAGTGATGGAGTGAAAACCTGAAGATCAGAGTGTTACATGTCTGTACCTGCTACAGGGGGTCTGATAATGTCACCTGGGGTTGTGTACTGACTTCTCTGTGTGTCATCGACTACATCTCACCTTAAACACTTGGAGAATGTAGACTCTGTGGGGTCAGAAGGTGCTGATCAGTTCTATAACAGAAAATGGGTCTATACACACACACACACATAAATACACATACACACACATACATACACATACACACACACAAACACACATACACACACGTATACACACACACACAGACACACACACATACACACACATACACACACACACATACATACACATACACACACACACACGTACACACACATACATACACACACATACATACACATACACACACTTCATATCTTATGAAACATTAAGCTTCTTCATCAGTTCCCAGGTGGCTGTGAGTTTAGTTTTTCATGCATTGATTTGCTGTTTAAAAAAGAACTTATAAATGTGTCCTGAGGAACATCTCACACATGTAGCAATGTGTCTGAACAGAAAATGTACCACAGTAAAGGAGGAAGTGATGAGCTCATGGGCATGTGATAAAAGAACCTTCTAGACCTGTAACTAATTCATGTCCGTTTGTAATCCCGACTAGATGT
>NC_083461.1:26078492-26108492 GCF_030014155.1 Tachysurus vachellii | reverse complement strand
TTATATGGTTGCTTCATGTCCAGTGTTGTTTCCACAGTCTGATGATTTGTGTACAGTGTCATCTGGTGTTGGTCTGCTGGTGTTGGTCTGCTGGTGTTGGTCTACTGGTGTTGGACTGCTGGTGTTGGTCTACTGGTGTTGGTCTGCTGGTTTTGGTCTACTGGTGTTGGTCGGTCTGCCGGTGTTGGTCTGCTGGTGTTGGTCTCCTGGTGTTGGTCTGCTGGTGTTGGTCTACTGGTGTTGGTCTGCTGGTGTTGGTCTGCTGGTGTTGGTCTACTGGTGTTGGTCTGCTGGTGTTGGTCTGCTGGTGTTGGTCTACTGGTGTTGGTCTGCTGGTGTTGGTCTGCTGGTGTTGGTCTACTGGTGTTGGTCTACTGGTGTTGGTCTGCTCGTGTTGGTCTGCTGGTGTTGGTCTACTGGTGTTGGTCTGCTGGTGTTGGTCTGCTGGTGTTGGACGGTCTGCCGGTGTTGGTCTGCTGGTGTTGGTCTACTGGTGTTGGTCTGCTGGTGTTGGTCTGCTGGTGTTGGACGGTCTGCCGGTGTTGGTCTGCTGGTGTTGGTCTACTGGTGTTGGTCTGCTGGTGTTGGTCTGCTGGTGTTGGACGGTCTGCCGGTGTTGGTCTGCTGGTGTTGGTCTACTGGTGTTGGTCTACTGGTGTTGGACTGCTGGTGTTGGTCTACTGGTGTTGGTCTGCTGGTTTTGGTCTACTGGTGTTGGTCGGTCTGCCGGTGTTGGTCTGCTGGTGTTGGTCTGCTGGTGTTGGTCTACTGGTGTTGGTCTACTGGTGTTGGTCTGCTCGTGTTGGTCTGCTGGTGTTGGTCTACTGGTGTTGGTCTGCTGGTGTTGGTCTGCTGGTGTTGGACGGTCTGCCGGTGTTGGTCTGCTGGTGTTGGTCTACTGGTGTTGGTCTGCTGGTGTTGGTCTACTGGTGTTGGTCTGCTGGTGTTGGTCTGCTGGTGTTGGTCTGCTGGTGTTGATCTGGTGTTGGTCTGCTGGTGTTGGTCTGCTGGTGTTGGACTGCTGGTGTTGGTCTACTGGTGTTGGTCTGCTGGTGTTGGTCTGCTGGTGTTGGTCGGTCTGCCGGTGTTGGTCTGCCGGTGTTGGTCTACCGGTGTTGGTCTGCTGGTGTTGGTCTGCCGGTGTTGGTCTGCTGGTGTTGATCTACAGGTGTTGGTCTGCTGGTGTTGGTCTACTGGTGTTGGTCTGCTGGTGTTGGTCTGCTGGTGTTGGTTGGTCTGCCGGTGTTGGTCTGCTGGTGTTGGTCTACTGGTGTTGGTCTGCTGGTGTTGGTCTACTGGTGTTGGTCTGCTGGTGTTGGTCTACTGGTGTTGGTCTACTGGTGTTGGTCTGCTGGTGTTGGTCTACTGGTGTTGGTCTGCTGGTGTTGGTCTGCTGGTGTTGGTCTGCTGGTGTTGGTCTACTGGTGTTGGTCTGCTCGTGTTGGTCTGCTGGTGTTGGTCTACTGGTGTTGGTCTGCTGGTGTTGGTCTGCTGGTGTTGGTCGGTCTGCTGGTGTTGGTCTGCTGGTGTTGGTCTACTGGTGTTGGTCTGCTGGTGTTGGTCTACTGGTGTTGGTCTGCTGGTGTTGGTCTGCTGGTGTTGGTCTACTGGTGTTGGTCTGCTGGTGTTGGTCTACTGGTGTTGATCTGGTGTTGGTCTGCTGGTGTTGGTCTGCTGGTGTTGGTCTGCTGGTCTTGGACTGCTGGTGTTGGTCTGCTGGTGTTGGTCTGCTGGTGTTGGTCGGTCTGCTGGTGTTGGTCTGCCGGTGTTGGTCTCCTGGTGTTGGTCGGTCTGCCGGTGTTGGTCTGCCGGTGTTGGTCTACCGGTGTTGGACTGCTGGTGTTGGTCTGCCGGTGTTGGTCTGCTGGTGTTGGTCTGCTGGTGTTGGTCTGCTGGTCTTGGACTGCTGGTGTTGGTCTGCTGGTGTTGGTCTGCTGGTGTTGGTCGGTCTGCTGGTGTTGGTCTGCCGGTGTTGGTCTCCTGGTGTTGGTCGGTCTGCCGGTGTTGGTCTGCCGGTGTTGGTCTACCGGTGTTGGACTGCTGGTGTTGGTCTGCCGGTGTTGGTCTGCTGGTGTTGGTCTGCTGGTGTTGATCTACAGGTGTTGGTCTGCTGTTGTTGGACTGCTGGTGTTGGTCTGCTGGTGTTGGTCTGCTGGTGTTGGTCTGCTGGTGTTGGTCTACTGGTGTTGGTCTGCTGGTGTTGGTCGGTCTGCCGGTGTTGGTCTGTTGGTGTTGCTGGACACTGGTCGGTCGGCGCTGTTCTTTGTTTACTGTCTTTTGTGTATTTTGTGTATTGTCCTGTAACCATTTGTCTGCACTGTCTTTTGTCTGCACTGTCTTTTGTCCTGCACTGTCTTGTTTGTCTTGTCCTGCACTGTGTACACCAGGTTATACAGATACACTTTATGTATCTAGGACTAACTTACTAAGTCCTTATAGCTCTGTGTGTGTTTTATGTAACACCCTGATCCTGGGGAAACGTTGTCTTATGACACTGTAACAGCTATATATGGTTGTAATGACAATAAAAGCTACTTGACTTGACTTCTTTCTTTCTTTCTTTCTTTCTTTCTTTCTTTCTTTCTTTCTTTCTTTCTTTCTTTGTATTCATTTTCCATTTCTCTTTCTTTTTCCTGTGTATGTAATATCAGGAATCTCATTTCTCTTCACAATGCAGATATTGTGTGTGTGTGTGTGTGTGTGTGTGTGTGTGTGAGTGTGAGAGAGAGAGAGAGAGAGAGAGAGAGAGAGAGAGAGAATCCAGACACTGGCTCTATCTAGCGGTCTTTACAAATAACAACAGTCTTGTGTCGTATCAGTGACGCCACCATCACACATACAGGTGAATCTCAATACATTAGAATGTTGTAGTAAACTTCATTTATTTCAGTAATTTAAGAACAAACAGTGAAACTCGTGTATTATATAAATTCAATACAAACAGACTGCAGTAGTTTATATGGTTGCTTCATGTCCAGTGTTGTTTCCACAGTCTGATGATTTGTGTACAGTGTCATCTTGTGTTGGTCTGCTGGTGTTGGTCTGCTGGTGTTGGTCTGCTGGTGTTGATCTGCTGGTGTTGGTCTGCTGGTGTTTGTCTGCTGGTGTTGGTCTACTGGTGTTGGTCTGCTGGTGTTGGTCTGCTGGTGTTGATCTGCTGGTGTTGGTCTGCTGGTGTTTGTCTGCTGGTGTTGGTCTACTGGTGTTGGTCTGCTGGTGTTGGTCTACTGGTGTTGGTCTGCTGGTGTTTGTCTGCTGGTGTTGGTCTGCTGGTGTTGGTCTGCTGGTGTTTGTCTGCTGGTGTTGGTCTACTGGTGTTGGTCTGCTGGTGTTGATCTGCTGGTGTTTGTCTGCTGGTGTTGGTCTACTGGTGTTGGTCTACTGGTGTTGGTCTACTGTGTATTTTGAAAACAACATTGTAATGTATTGAGATGCACCTGTATATACAGAATGTATGAGAAGGACCACGGGCAGTTAAAGTAAATGTCATAAGTACTGGCACCCTTTATATAAATATACAGGAAAAATATATAAAATAAGACTAGAACAAGAAAAGTGTAAATAAATATTTCCTTTTTTTCAAACTTTTTTATTTGACACGATTATTAATACTAATCTATCTCCAGTCATTAATTCAGTAGAATTTTATTTGTTCTGCATAAAATGTGTACTACCTAAAATATTCATTAAGACTGGCGTGTCCACGTGTCTGGTGTATCTTTTATTCCTCTTATTTAGGGTTATTAATTCTCATTTTAATGACCGGCGCCTTTTGTTGATTTCTTATTGTCTTTTTAAGTAAATAGAATTTCCTTCTACACGCTGTGGTGATGATGATGACTACTGTAGTGCACTACTGTAGTGATGATGATGATGATGATGATGATGATGATGACTACTGTAGTGCACTACACACCAGTTTGAGATCGAGCCTTCTGACGTCATTATTCAAACCAGCCATTAGGAAAAATGTGTTAAATGAACCTGATCTGGGATCTGTTGTGACGTCAGAGGTTTGGGCGAGGTTACATGCTGGAAGAAAATCCGGAAGTTCAGCAAACAACAAAAACAACTGATTCAAACAAAAAACCACAAGTTGCTGCTAATGATTTTTTGTGATCTCGCGTGCAGTTGACGTGGAGATTATAGTTTATCTCTCAGGCGGATCTGTGAGCTTTACCTGGCTGGGGCTTGTGTTTAGTGTGTGTGTTAAGAGAGTGTGTGTCTTGAGTGTGTGTGTAAGTAAGTGAGTGAGTGTTGAGTGTTGAGTTCTGAGCGGTGTCATGGGCTGCTGTGGGAGCACTGGGGTGAGAGCTGCAGCTGATTCACACTCTTCATCCACACAGAGAATAGACACTGATGATGATGATGATGATGACTGTCTCGGTCCTGTTTTATTTTTATTCAGAAAACTCGGGAGTGGAAGCCCTTAGAGGACCGAAATTGCACCGACGTGCCCTGGTTCATCATCTTCACTTTATTTAACATCGGAATGGTGACTAAAGTTCATGTTCTTGTAAAAATGTGCGTGTGTTTGTATATGCGTGTGTGTGTGTGTGTGTGTGTTTGTTTGTGTGTACGTTTGTGTGTGTGTGTGTGTGTGTGTGTGTGTGTGTGTGTGTATGTTTGTGTGTTTGTGTTTGTATGTGTGTGTTTGTGTTTGTATGTGTGTGTGTTTGTATGTGTTTGTTTGTATGTTTGTGTTTGTTTGTATGTGTGTGTGTAAACAATCACAGAAATGATGGCTGGAATTTAAAAACCTTAGATAAATAGAAAACGGGTAGTAAATCTCTCTTTCTCTCTCTCATCCCTGCTTTCTTGTCGTTTCTCCTTCAGCTTTTTATTTGTGGCTTTTCCATTTCGACTGGCGCCGCCTCCAGACTCATCTCAGGATACGACAGTTATGGAAACATCTGTGGTCAGAGGAACACGGAGATCCATGGGATCGAGCTGAGCGGCCGAGACCAAACCACGAATCGGTGAGTAAAGATGTATCAGGAAGGACACGAACATCTGACCCCCAGTGAGAGGAGGTAAAGACATGAGCCTGTGACCCTCAGTGAGACGAGGTAAAGACACGACCCTCTGACCCTCAGTGAGACGAGGTAAAGACACGAGCCTGTGACCCTCAGTGAGACGAGGTAAAGACATGAGCCTGTGACCCTCAGTGAGACGAGGTAAAGACACGACCCTCTGACCCTCAGTGAGAGGAGGTAAAGACACGAGCCTGTGACAATCAGTGAGAGGAGGTAAAGACACGATCCTGTGACCCTCAGTGAGATGAGGTAAATACACGCGCCTGTGACCCTCAGTGAGACGAGGTAAAGACGTCTGCTGGGGAGGTAAATGTCTGAGGTTACACAGTAAATGTGGGTTCATCGGTTCTGGAAGCAGATGATTATCTGCCTTGTGCTTTGTGTGATCTGGGATTCAGGACTTTCTCAGAAAAATCTCACATCTGTCCAGTTAAAGAGCTTCTAAGTTAAAGCACCAGTAAATAATTAGAGTTCTAGTCAGTTTGAGTAAAATTGTGTTGAACAGAAAAGTGTTTATTTTGCAGTAAGTTTTATCTGAGTGTTGTACAGCTTTGTCAGGAGCAGATCTGAAGATAAACCCCAAACCTTTTTGTTTTCTTCTCCATCCTGCAGGTACGTGTTTTTTCTCGATCCCTGTAACATCGACATCATGAAGAGGAAAATTAAATCTCTCGCTCTGTGCGTCTCCAAATGTCCAGAAACACAACTGCAGACTTATGATGATCTCAGAAGGTTTTCAGAGACCAACCGTAAGCTCATCATCGGTTCTTTAATGTTTTATTCTTTAACAACAACAAACACATCTCAGGAAACGAGTGTTAGAGTCGGATTACAGAAAAGCTGCTAGTTGTTGTTTAAAGCAGACAGAGTTAGAGACGTAAATCTGATGGATGGATCTTTTATTTCTTTTCAGGCTCTAATTTGTGTTCCTATGAGCTCAGTCCCAGCCGTTATGCAAACGATCCTGACAGGGCCACCAAATGCCCCAAGCTTCCGGTTCCTCCCAGGTAAAGACTTTACTCCACCTTCCTCTAGAGCAGATTCCTCCTCAGTAACACTGGCATCAGTTAGATCCTTCAGAGCGCTGATCAGCTCAAAGCGAATTTTCTGGAATTTACACGTGTAGCATTTTGTAGTTTTTCTTCACAGTTTAAACATCAGATAAAGACAGTAGCCTGAGTGCAGCTTCACCCTCTGTTTAGGTTTAAACACAGCTGAATATTTAACACGCCTCTGTTTGTTCCTTTGTCAGTAAATCTTTACCCATCTTCCAACGCTGCACTCCGGCCGACATCTCCTGCTTCTCCAAGTTCTCAGAGGCGTTAATCACGTTCGTCAGCGACAACAGCGTTCTGCACAGGGTCATCACCGGGGTCATGACCTCCAAGGAGATCATAATGGGACTGTGTTTACTTTCTCTGGGTAAAGCTCTTTCTCTCTCTCTCTCTCTCTCTCTCTCTCTCTCTCTCTCTCTGACTCACTCTCTCTGTCTCTATCTCTGACTCTCTCTCTGACTCTCTCTCTCTCTTAATCTCTCTGACTCACTCTCTGTCTCTCTCTTTCTCTCTCCCCCCTCTCTCCCTCTCCCCTCTCTCTCTCTCTCTCTTTCTCTATCTATCTATCTCTCTCTCTCTCTCTCTCTCTCTCTCTCTCTCTCTCTCTCTCTCTCTCTCTCTCTCTCTCTCAGTGTTAATCAATCATGTTTCAGCTTCCCTGATGTTGAGTTGTTTTTGTTTGTTCTCTTTAATATTTGTTTGTTGAACATTGGCCCTTATACACTAGGGGTCAGGGGTCAGAGGTTGTGTAACACTTCTATATACACCTCTGTTTTCTTTGCAGTTCTGTCCATCATCCTGATGGCGGTGATCCGCTTTATCTCAGTAGTTCTCGTGTGGCTTCTCACTGCTGTTGTGGTTCTCGGGTCATTAGGTTAGTTATTAACAGTTAAACTGAAATTCTTTAAAAAACAACCTGAGTGAAAGTACAGACTCCTACAGCGTTATTATAAAGACCATGAGGTGGTTGTTCTCTCTCAGGAGGAACCGGTGTCCTCTGGTGGCTGTATGTGGACCATAGAACGTCTGCCAACGCCACTCTACCTTCTAACGAGCTAGCTGTGGCCATAGACAACCAGAAGGCTCTGCTTGTGTACGCCGTGGCAGCGACGGTCTTCACGGTACTCGTCGTCTTCTGATTGCTTTAACAAATACATAATCATCTTTTTCTATAGTAAAGATTTACTCTAAATGTCTTCTGATTGCATCACTGTGCATGAGTGCTTTTAATATGGAGAACATCATTAGCTGCTCCATCGTGTGTTCTTCATTTCTCTTCCTGCAAAACCTTCATCTCATTTTGTGTCTCAGGTGATTCTGCTGCTGCTGCTGTTCTTCATGAGGAAGCGTGTAGCTCTGACCATCGCTTTGTTCCGTGTGGCCAGTAAAGTGTTCGGGTCTCTTCCTCTGTTGGTTCTGCAGCCGTTCTGGACCTTCCTCACGCTCATGCTCTTCTGGGTTTACTGGATCACAGTGCTGCTGCTCCTCGGCACTGCAGGTCTGCTGTACACACATGCCCCTTTTCCACCGAGGCACTTTGAGTGCTGGTTCGGAGCCAGAGCCTAATTTAAAACCAGCCCAAAGCACCGGCTCTGAACCAGGAAAAGTGGTTCTTAAGTAGCACCAAAACGTTGCTGGTCTAGACTTTAGAACCGCTTGTGTTAGGGGATGGGGGCGGGGCTACTGTTAGCGCATTGATAATGTACTTTAAGTATACTAATGTTTAATACACTTTTACTTAACCGCGATATGATACATTAACAGCACACATGATAGTAGGTAGCTACATGCTAAGGCTAATTTTTTTCTGTGTTGATAATGATAATGATAATGATAATGATAAAATAACGTTATGTACTTTCTCCATTACAACCTCCGTTTATACAGATTACATGGAGCTGCACGTACACGTTGGATTTGCCGCGTTTTATGTGTTAATGTAGGTTCACAAAGCCATGAGCATTAACAGTAAAGCAACATCCACCATTGTTGATGTTTGTGTTTGCTGCTGCTGCGCTAACGTTGCTGGCACACGTGACACGTATACAGTGACGTCACACTAGGCCCTGTGACGGCTCTCTAGCTGGTGGAAAGACAAACCGGTTCTTAGAAGGTTCGCCAGTGGAACCAACTTTGAACCAGCACCAGTGCTAGCTCTGAACCAGCACCCGGTTCTTTTTAGTGGAAAAGGGGCAATAGTGGCTTAACGCTCATCAGTACTGGGTTTCTGTGCAGTAGAGCTTATTTACACCACCAGGGGGCGAGAAACTGCTCACAGCAATGAAACACTCAAAAACTAATCATTTACACAATATCTCATTTTTGTTACCAACTGAGCAATCAAGGGTAAAGGGCCTTGCTCAGGGGCCCAGTGATGGCAGCTTAGTGGACTAACAACAGTAAACAGTTCAGTAAATGATTTCTTGTAACTTTTTGTCTTATCTCTATAATGAAACCTGCTCCATTCCGGCAAATGTCGGCTCTTTGTGGATCAGGCTGAAGACATGGATTAACATGTCGTGTGATTGTCTGTTCAACAGGAAGTCCAGTGAAGAACAATCAGACGGGGCTGGTGGAGTTCCAGATGCATGGCCCGTTACAGTACATGGTTTGGTACCATGCTGTGGGTCTCATCTGGATCAGTGAGTTCATCCTCGCCTGCCAGCAGATGACGATTGCAGGAGCAGTCGTTACGTATTACTTCACCAGGTGAGAGAAAACTTACAGCTCCAGCTTCCACCTTCACACAGTACACACAGTGCTGACACTGGAGACTCCTTCACCACATCACACACACATATACACACACACACACACACACACACACACACGTGTAGAGTGTGAGCTGTATGTGTCCCTATGAATAAGCTGTTGTCCAGAACCCAGCAGTGACGTGGTGTGTTTTCTGTCACAGAGATAAGTCTCAGCTTCCTCTGACGCCCGTGTTGTCTTCAGTGATGCGTCTAATGCGTTATCACCTCGGCACAGTGGCTAAAGGAGCGTTCATCATCACGCTGGTGGAGATCCCACGCCTCGTCCTCACCTACATACACAGCCAGCTGAAAGGCAGCGTGAGTCCCAGCGTCTGAGCTCTTGATGTGTGTCACGGCCACAGAGCCGGAGTTTGTAATGACTTCAGTGTCAATGCAATTTATTTCAGGAAAACGCCTGCGCTCGCTGCATGCTGAAGGCGTGTGTGTGCTGCCTGTGGTGTCTCGAGAAGTGCCTCAGTTACCTGAACCAGGTACACACACACACATTTAACGCAGGTCATTATGATGCCTTTGATTTATTGCTGATGTAAAATTCCACTCTGATTAATCACGAGTCACTGAGGAAGCTTATCTAATGTACGCAATTTACAATGAAATTTTTTCTGTGACTTTAATGTCAAATTTTGAGAGAAATCTTTTTAAAGTGATTGTTTTTCTTCTGGAGAACGCCTACATCGCTACGGCGATTAACAGCACCAGCTTCTGCACATCTGCACGAGACGCCTTGATCATCCTCGCTGAGAACGTGCTGCGTGTCGCCACCATCAACTCTGTCGGAGACTTCGTCCTGTTTCTGGGAAAGGTACGACTGACCCCGAGCTCAGACCCAGCAGGTCCACTGAGACCTCTTTAACGTCTCTTTATTTATTTTCTCTGGAACAAGAGATGAACTTGTGTTTTACCAGTTTGTAGGTCTTTATGATCTCTGCGTGTGTTTTGGAGACTGGACGCTAAACTGCAGTGTGATGTGAGTGCAGCTGCTCTGTGTTGTGTGTTCAGGTTCTGATCGTGTCATGCACTGCGTTTGCGGGTGTGTTAGCACTGAATTACCAGCGTGACTACACAGTGTGGGTTCTGCCGCTCATCATCGTGTGTGTGTTCGCCTTCCTGGTGGCTCACTGCTTCCTGTCGGTGTTCGAGATGGTGGTGGACGTTCTCTTCCTCTGCTTCGCCATCGACACCAAGTACAACGACGGCAGCCCTGGCAGAGAGTACTACATGGACAAGGCTCTGATGGTAAAACCTCCTCAAGAACTTTAACATCGTTACAGAACGGATCCTGAAGCAGGTCTCGGTCTCCTCTGTGATCAGTTCTGTGTTTTAATGGAAATAAACAGGATTCTATAATTAAATCATTTAATAAGAGAATTAATCTCAGGAGGAAGAGAACAGGAGATGTTTGTGTAAATGCTTCTTTGTCAATACAATTTTTATTTTAGTTTTTATACGCAACTTTTTTCCTTTTACGGTTACATTTAACGTGAAACATCAAATGTACCATCGGCTTCCTGTCTGCTGTCACTCAGTGTCATTGTCTGAAGACACTGATGTTGTGTTTTTGTGCATCTGCAGGAGTTTGTGGAGAGCAACAGGAAGGCCGAGGCTGAGGGGAGGAGAGCAGAAGGAGGAGACAGCAGGGAGATGAAGCCCATGGTACAGTCGTCTTTTACAGACTGAACTTTTCTCTTTCTTCTGTTTATCTGCTCAACCAGCTGATGGACATCTGCTCTTGTTTTGTGTTTCAGAAGGCAGGAGGAACGTTAGCATGAAGCTAATCTTCATCAGGTGCTGATTTCATCTCAACACTGCAGGGATACATGTGTGTGTGTGTGTGTGTGTGTGTGAAGTTAACACTCATTAGTTACAGGAGCGATGAACACGTGTAGTGTTGGTTTGTAAAAACAGTTAGCAATAATATTTTGTATATTTTTAGTCATTTTCTACCTGCTTTTCTTACTTATTACTCGTGTCCTCTTTTACAATATGGCGGTCTGTATGATGTTTTAATAAAGAATGAGACGGATCTGTGAGGAAACGTTCCTGAGGCCAGGTCTTCTGTGTGTTCAGTGTGAAGATAAATGTTCTGATGAACAGATTAAATGCTAATACAAGCCCAGTGTCCACTTCGATTCAGTTGAGTTTTAAGGAAAGCTGCACGGATCAATGTGATCACAGCTTTTTATTTCTTTACAAACGCAGAACATTTAACATTGAACTGAAGCTGTAACGTCACACATAGGAGAAGGAAATGAATGCTTGTAAACACTGTGGTCTCCTCCTCCTCCTCCGGGTCGGGGTGTGAAGCTGGTTTTAGGGCAGCAGGTGAAGGCGGATGTGTTCCTTCAGCTTGGGCATGGTGCCTTGCTCCTTGTGACACACGTGGCATCGCAGTGGCAGCTTCAGCAGCTCGCTCACGTCGTCCTTCACCTTCACATGACCGTCTCTCTCCAACATCACAATCACATCTGCAACACAAACATCCGACCTTCATAGTGACCCAGTGGGACTCTCCAGACTGTACAGTTTTAACAGCAACTAAACAGATAAATAAATAAACAAGACAGTCAGGAATGTGAAGGTAGAGAGAGACATCAACTTCAGGGTGTAACAGTAACTCAACTTCATCGCGCGCACTACAAAACATTTGCTCAATTGTCCTACAGGACGTTCTTCAGATTTATTTCCAGACTTCTCACCCTGAGACTGGATGAAGTATTCAGTGGTGAAGGAGTTCCAGTGTTTCTTGTTCTTCAGACATGGAGAATCAAAGTCTTGGCTGATGACATGCAGGTGAACGTGACTGTGAAGAGAAAAACAGTGTGTGATGTGATGAGCAGCTGAAGCCTCTGACCAATCACAAGCCAGAGCTCAGTAGCAGTGTGCGAATGCCTGATGATATAATACATATGAACACAGTTTACTACATGTTTGATCCCACATTATGTGGATTACTAATCCCTAATAACTCCTCTCTCCTGAGTCACGGTGGTGAGTCGGACCTCATGCTGGGGATGGCGTGATAACCCAGACGGAAGTGTAGTGTGTTGGAGCGGTGACACTGCTGCACCATGTGTTCCCCCACACGCTCCATGTGTCTCAGCAGCTCCACATGCTCATGCCTCAGAGCCTTCAGGCTTGAGATGGAGTCCCAGGGCAGGACCAGCCAGTGGAACCGTGCCTTTGGGAACTTGTCCTTAATCACCACCACCTTCTCGTCTTTGTAGACCTGAGATACAGCAGCAATGCAGAACGTGGGTCAGCTGTTTTATTTCCCATGATTCACTCTCATATAATAAACTCATGGCACTTTGTTAATAACATTTATAACCCAGGAGTGTAACAGTGTCCTGGTTCTTCTGCTGAAGATCAGAAACACAAAGCTGTAATGATGGGTCTAATATCAAGAGGAACAGGATGATGTTTAACACATAACACAAGCTGAGATTTCTCACAGATTAACTCCAGAGCACAAGAACTGCTAATGAGGAACCTAGAGAAAACCGAAGCAGCCTGATTTACCTGCATGTTGGGGTCCTGCATCGAGACTTTCAGCCCTTGATTCCAGGGAGCTGCAGATACCTGAGAAGAATAAGTGCTTCATTACCACAAATCTCCTCACACTGAATAACTACTGAACTCAGTCTGATGAGTCTAAACATGTTTTAGTTTCAAAACATCAAAATCTGATTTCATGGGTAAACAAAATGAACAACAATGTCTATGATTTAAAGACAAAAGCAGGGTTCTGACCCGAACCGCTGTGGGACTTTGTGTGATCTGCGGCCGAACTGTGCTGGTGGAACAGGAAGGTTGTGAAATTCTGAAGATCTTTGCATTGTCCTCATCTCTCTCTTCCTGAGCGTCTCCCTGGCGTGCTCTCTTCATCGCTCTGCTCCTGTCCTCAGGAGTGCTGACAGGTGACGAGTCTTCCCTGAACAGGAGCGTGTACGGGTAAAGGTGATTAACCAGGTAGAGCTTCTGTCCGGGTTTAAAGGTCACCTGGACGAAGACGTGAAGAAAACATTGTTGGGACTTTGTTACAGCCAGCAACCTGTACAACAGTCTTACTAACCATCACACAGATGACATCATCATGGGTTTCACTAATTACGTCAGGAGGCGTAACACACGTGAGCTTTACCTGATTACCTTTGCCAACGACCACATCATCCAGGCTCGTAGGGTTGCTTCCCAACTGCAAAACCAAACAGGGATAAACAGTCCAGCATCCAGTCTCAGGGGGTTGATGGAAACATTTAAATTTGTGTTTCATTTTCAGAATCTTACCTGCTTCACCGTGACGAATCCTCGGTTACAGTTGGCTGTCAGTTCAACTGTACAGGTTCAGAAATGTCTAATGATTAGCAGCATGTTAATAACATCCTTTTACTGTTAATAACATCCTTTTACAGCTACACTTTGGCACTCGGCTACACTGATTCGATTTCAGAAACAGTTTCTGGATCCAAAAACACAACCTTCTACAGCTGATTACTGTCAACGTCTGTGACACTGAAGACATGGAACACAATTTTAATGATGCTGATGATGTTGTTACCTTGCTGT
The DNA here is from genome assembly GCF_030014155.1 of Tachysurus vachellii. Lineage (NCBI taxonomy): Eukaryota > Metazoa > Chordata > Actinopteri > Siluriformes > Bagridae > Tachysurus > Tachysurus vachellii. The sequence goes on along the minus strand of NC_083461.1, from coordinate 26,095,061 downwards.
CTGGAGCATTTCTGGTCTTTAATCTTAGTTTCTGGTCCTCGACCCAGTGTGTGTGTGAGATAATGAAGGAGCTGGATGGGTTTGTGTCTGTCATCCTCACTAACCAGCCAACAGGTCGGCATGTCCCCTGAGCACCACACACACACACTATTACACACTGACTCTGAGTGTTTATTTAACTAACATTAACACCAGATGAGGTGAAATTAACTCTAAAACAACATGAACACAATAATTCACTGTTTACTACTGACACAGATACAGATACAGACTCACCTGGAACTTCAGTCCTCACTTATAAACTAATCTGTTTCACAAACATGAAAGCGACAACAGAGCGCATGGAACCATCCACAAAGACCCAAATACAACCAAATCTGTACAAAGTTCACTAAAGGGCTGCAGAAATAGCGCCGCACACTCACTATGTAGTGAACGAGTGTAGAAGAAGCGCTTGTTCACTTCCGGTCTAGTGCACGGGCTAGATTTCAAAATACAAGTATGTAAGTGTCCATTTGATGTAAAAGCGACATTTAACCACGTTTATTTTTTCATTTATTACACAAGAGAGAGAGAGAGAGAGAGAGAGAGAGAGAGATTTTATTCATCACAAATGTGACTCCTTTGACTAACAAGGAAATGGCGGGGTTACATACTGTACCTCAGACAGCCACCAGAGGGCGACAGAGAGCTTTACACTCTGTTACAATGCGCTGCTGTACGCTGTCATTAGTGAGAACATAGATTTACAAATGATTAATTAAATCAATAAAAAAACTAATATCATTTTAATTGGTTCTAGACAAAATTAACATAATGCGCACTTTATTCTTAAGTAAAAATTACAAATAGTTTTTTAATACTTCATAATTTTAATAATTAAATTTTCAAATCAAATTTATTTATATAGCACTTTTAACATGTATATTTATTTGTCCCCATTTGTCCCAGTGAACAAGCCTGAGACAACTGTGGTGAGGAAAAACTCCTTTAGATAGAATGAGGAAGAAACCTTACATTCCTGTAATGTCTGGGTAAAAATATCTCTGAAACCTGGACAAAATACTGTATATATATATATATATATATATATATATATATATATATATATATATATATATATATATATTTAAACCTTGAATTTATTGGATGATTCATAAACAAAAAAAATTCAGTCGACTCTCATCATCATATCTCCAGCTTATTAAGTAAATATTATTTATACCTTATTGCTTAACCTGAGCTTTTTCTTTATTTCCCTGCTCGATGATGGCCAAATTTGGTCCTTTTAGGTGTTTCATACATCTACAAACTTAAATATTTTGTTAGTATTTGTGAAAACGGTATTATACAGTGTTATAATACTATATAAATATTATTATATATAACATTATATTATATTGTACAAACCCAGTCCACAAAAAACTGCTGATCCAAATATCACTGTTTTTTATTTTTCTGCAATGATAAATGGAAAATTCATGTGCTTCAAGACATATATTTATGAACACATTAATGAAACACTGAGAACAGAAAAAAAGTAATACATTTCTGTGTCGACAAAACAATGCATTAAATCTCGAAATGAAATAAATAAATAAAAAGCCATGTTTTGTCCTAATTGCTCAGTACTGAAACATTGGTCAGAAAATCTGGCCACATGGTTTATTTTGAAGACAAGGGAAGAGAGACTAGATTGAGATGGTTTGGACACGTACAGAGGAGGGAGATGGTTATATTGCTAGAAGGTTGTTGGAGATGGAGACTGAAACATTGGTCAGAATATACAAACTGAATAAACAATAAATAAAAACAATAACTTTTGAATGAGAGTAATTGGTTGTATGTTAAAATATTTGGGGTCACAACATTAAAATCACAGCTGAAACACATTTATAGCAGGAGCTTTATCAACTCTTTTGATAAAAGTATTTTCTATAGTGTTTTTGAAGCTCAGTCTGCCTTCACTCTACTGTAGTGGTTGACACTGAGAACTATACAGGTTCAAATCTAAGCTAAATCTACATTCTTTACTCGGTGATCAACACACACACTTACCGTTATCAAAAACACTTACATTCATGCACTTATCTAACAAGCCAAGCATGTGGTAGCAAAACATCCTGCAGGTACAGAACAAGAGCTTCACTATCTCTTCATCAGGAATCTGACTGAAGAAAATCCCTGATCTTCATGACTGACTGGGACTTGGTAACTTGGACTTGTTTTCTGTATTGGGTTTATATTTTGATTACATCTAGGTCTCTGAACTATGGGAAGCATGCTGCTTACCAGACCTCCGCTGGTGAAATCCAACTGATCCATGTGGTTACATGGTGTAATGGTCAGCACTCTGGACTCCAGTGATCTGAGCTAGGATCTCAGCAGAACCTTTCTTCATGTTTCTGTTGAAGTGTAAACATTCACATGGACCTAAACAAGTTGGAGAAAATGGAAATGGTGCCAGTCTGCTGTACTGAGCCTGGGGTTTCTCTGGTCTGATCTAAAACCGGAGATCAGATTCCAAATCTCTGCAGGAGTTTTATTTATGGTTCTTTACTAAAATATATGTACCTGTGCTGGCACTACTCATTGGGAGCAGCAGCCCTCCCTGTTCATAGCCATCATCGAGTTCGTCCAGTATATGTAGGCACGAATTGACCGCGTGGGCCCCATCATAAAGGAGCACCTGGAGTCAGCTCAACGGGCCCAACAACAGACCTACAATCATCCAGCCCAATCCAGAGAGTTTCAGCCTGGAGAAAAAGCCATGCTGTTGGCCTGTACATAGTCCTTGAGAGCGTGGGACCTAACCCTAACCTCTGTCACGGGTCTCACCCAGCTCAAGCTGAAAAAACTCTCCTAGGATTGTGGTGCAACACCGGCCATATCGAGTCACAAAAGCCTACGGTCACGCAATAGAGGAGGAAGTGGAAAGGATGCTTAGAGATGGTAACATTAAGAAACCGGCCAGCCCATGGGCCAGCTCCATTGTGGTGGTACCCAAGGCGGATGGGACAATCCGTCTGTGTTATAATTTCTGGAGGCTTAACCAGATCTCTGAGTTTGACAGTTATTCCCTCCCACAAGTGGATGACCTTGTAGAATAGCTGGGGAAGGCCTGGTTTATCTCCACCCTTGATCTCACCAAGAGCTATTGGCAGGTTGCCCTTGCCCCGGATGGGCTACTGCATCGGGCAGGGTCTATTTTAAACCACAGAAGAAGATGATCACACCTGCCCCTCTGCCAAGTTTCTAACTTCTTCTCTATAGCCCATTCAGATCTGATGAAGAAGGGCCAACCAGACCGACTGCACTGGATGGACGAAACAGAGAGGGTGTTCATCCACCTTAAGGAGGCTCTCACCTCCCTACTTTGACATCCCCTTCACCTTCCAAACTGACATCTCAGAAACCAGGCTGGGGATCATGTAAACTACCACAGAGAACTGGACATGGCAGCTAGAGGGAGATAAGGTGAGAAAGCTCCAGATCGAAATAATACACTTTCTCCCTCTGCTGTTCTTATCTTTACAAATTTCCTAAAATAACGGACACTTTTTCTGCTGCCGAAGGACGCCAGGCTCCTGGGATTACAACCTCGCTCCAAACTCCTTATCTGATTTCGGTGACGCCACTTCTGGGTCGGTGGCCATCTTGTATTTTTACTTCCAGGGTGGTGGCCATTTTATGTGACCAGGCATTATGTAAGAATGCTGCCTGCACAAGGTTCTTTGGCAGATGGTCTCCTCAGTTTGCCTAGTGCTATTGTAAAGTCACATATTGTTTCTGTTTTTCTGCCTTCCCTGCATTGCTATGTCTGCCTGTGTACTGGAGATGTTTAGAATTCTGTTATCAGGCTGCCCTGCATTGCCATGTCTGCTTGTGTGTGCATTATTGTTTCTCCTGTCTCTGTTTTCTGCATGCCATATCTGTCCCTAACATTATCATCCCATTTGTCAAGCTTTTACATCTGAACAGTTCATTAAAGACTTTTCATTTGTTACACCTGAGTCCTTCTTCTGGCCTGACAGGTTAAGGTGGTTCCCATTTTGTCCTTTCTCCTCTTCTCTCTGTCGGTTTGGTGGGTGTGTTGTGGTATGTGGATATAGCTGAATTCTTTTGCTGTCTTTCCTTTGGGTACTGGTTGCCTGAGGGGTTTTAGGTGCAGAGGAGTTTTCTGCTGTTGAGGTGTGTGACGAAATATTCCGTTGTTTAATTCTGGTTGTAGGCAATGATTTATTATATTTTTTCTCTCTCTTGCCTTCAGTCTGCCTGTCTGTCTCTATTTCAGTCTGCCTGTATGTCTCTCTGTCTCTCTCTCCCTGTCTCTCTGTCTGCTGTCCTTATATATGCGTTGTTTTCTTCCATTACTCCTATCAGCAGCACTCATCTCTCATGCTCTCTTGGTCTAGTTGCTGGTATCTATTTTTTTCCTTCTCTCTGTGACACACGTCATGTTTTAGTGTTTGTGTATAAGAGAGGAAACAGAAGTCTGTGTTATTCTTCTAGGAAACTGTATCAGTTGCTGTCTCACGGCCCTTGGTTTAATGAGCTCATCAATGCTGTTCCTCTTGTTATCATTTTATTTTACAGTTTCTAATCGTTCAGTATTGAAGTCACTTATAAAAAAACTCTTCACCAGTCTGCTCTAGGAACATGACTCACTTCATCTCGTCTCCAAAACACAACACAACACAACACCGTGAACTCCTTCAGCCAAACCCCTGACAACGATTCTCAATGAGATACAGACGTCATCACTTGGACACACCAAACTCTGTCCTTCAAACCACCCTGTCTTCATTCATCCATTTTTCTGAATCACTCAGAAGGTCCTTTTATTGAACATGAAACTAAAATTAGGACATTGCGTAGACGTTCAGCTGAAACTGCAGTTAGTCATGCTTAGAACAATTATCACTTCTTTTTATTGTAAATATTCAGATTTTCTGTATATTTCAGTTGTTTTCTGCAGAACTGTAAATGTGTTTGTAACAGTCTAAACAGGTGTTAATAATTGTGTTAATGTTAGTGTGTAGTGTGAATGTTAGTGTTAATTAAGTGTGTAATTTTAATGTTAATTAAATGTTAAAATAATGTTCAAATGTGGACAGTCAAATCACTACTAATGAACAGGTCACATTTCATATCACTGCTGACTTCTGAGTTGGTGTTGATTTATTCTCGCTAGGTTTATATTAATGTACTGACTGTGATACCCCATCGTTTCCTTAGAAACACCTGATTCACAGGGACGTGTACATCTCACACTCCACTTAGAATAAACTGATTTATAATAATGGTTGAAGTGGTGAAGATTTTTGTGAGGAGTGTGTGTTTGTGTTTGTTTGTGTGTGTGTGTGTGTGATGTGCTGAAAGAGTCTCCAGTGTGAGGTAACATGACAGTAACATTTAAGTCTCCAGTAACATGACTTTGATTTTTCTCTTATCTTGAAGAGAGTGAATAAAGAGAGACATTTACATTTACAGCATTTGGCAGACGCCCTTATCCAGAGCGACGTATATAAGTGCTTAAATCTCTAACATTGAATCATTAATTGTAGTATACTTGCCTCTTACCCTGAGAGATGGTGGAACCAGTCGGGGTGCGGGGTGCAGTGCGAGGAGTGATGAGGGCTTTGAGGTAAGAGGAAGCTGGTCCATTTTTGGCTTTGTAGGCCAGCGTCAGTGTTTTGAATCTGATGCGTGCAGCTACCGGAAGCCAGTGGAGGGACCGCAGCAGTGGGGTGGTGTGGAGAACTTTGGCAGGTCAAAAACAAGCCGTGCAGCTGCGTTTTGGATCATTTGCAGAGGACGAATTGCGTTCATAGGTAGACCTGCCAGCAGTGCTTTGCAGTAATCCAGTCTAGAAATGACAAGAGACTGAACAAGTACCTGAGCAGCCTGTGAGGACAAAAATGGCCGAATCCTTCTAATGTTGTAGAGAAGAAACCGACATGAGCGAGTCACATTAGCAACATGAGAGGAAAAGGACAGTTGATTGTAAATGGTTACCCCAAGGTTGTGAGCTGTGGCTGAAGGGGAGATCAGATCATTGTGCAAGGATATAGCAAGGTCATGACCTGGGGATGAATCACCTGGGATGAACAGCAGTTCAGTTTTGCTAGGAATGAGCTTTAACTGATGAGCAGTCATCCATGATGAAATTTCTGCCAGACATGCTGAGATCTGATCAGAAGCTGTGGTATCTGAGGGTGGGAAAGAGAAGATAAGTTGTGTATCATCAGCATAGAGTGGTAAGAGAACTCATGTGAGGAAATAACTTCACCAAGAGAGTGAGTATACAGGGAGAAAAGAAGAGGACCAAGTACTGAGCCCTGTGGGACACCAGTAGAGAGTCTGCGTGGAGCAGTTGTCACTTCCCTCCATGTTACCTGATATGAGCATCCTTCCAGGTAGGAAGAGAACCATTCCCAAGCTGATCCGCAAATCCCAAGACTCCTGAGGGTGGATAAGAGAGTCTTGTGGTTGACCGTATCGAACACTGCTGAAAGGTCAAGGAGGATAAGGACGGATGACAGTTTGGCTGATCTTGCAGCATGTAGTTTCTCAGAGACATCCAAAAGGGCCGTCTCTGTGGAATGAGCTGCTTTAAAGCCAGACTGGTTGGGATCTTGGAGGTTGTTCTGTGAGAGATAGACAGACAGTTGATTATAGACAATGCGTTCAAGAATTTTTGAAAGAAACGAGAGAAGTGATACCGGTCTGTAGTTACTGATGTCTGATGTATCCAGAGCAGGACGAGACTGCTGAGTGTTTAGTGCTGTGAGAATAATGAGAGACTGCTGAGGGGACGAGTGTTTAGAGCTGAGAGAGTAAAGAAAGACTGTTGAGAAGACGAGTGTTTAGAGCTGACAGAATAAAGAGAAACTGCTGAGGGGACGAGTGTTTAGAGCTGAGAGAATAAAGAGAGACTGCTGAGGGGATGAGTGTTTAGAGCTGAGAGAATAAAGAGAGACTGTTGAAAGGACGACCATTTATAGCTGAGAGAATAAGGAGAGACCGCTGAGGGGACGAGTGTTTAGAGCTGAGAGAATAAAGAGAGACCGCTGAGGGGACGAGTGTTTAGAGCTGACAGAACGGAACACTCACTTTGACTGACCTTCCTTACACTAACTGAAATTATGAACGCATGCATAAGTCTCACATTTTTTAAAAAGAAATATTTTAATAGGCAATTATAATAAAATTCAATGTTTCTGTTTCCAATAACATAATACACATGGTCTAGAACATCAGTTACAACACCAGCAAAACAAACCCAAAACCACAATAACACACCAGGCAGTACACACAGGGCTGAAACCCGGTGCTCTGCAGTGAGGATGTGATGGACTGACAGAGCCTTCAGCAGAGCAGTCAAAACATCTTCCATCTGTCAGGAGCGTGGACGCTATACAGCTGAAACCTGGAGACAGAGATAACGCTGCTGAAGACTTATCTCACTACAGAACATGGTGTTTCTGGTTTCCCCCCCCCCAGAAGAATTTCCCCATTCCTTGTGTCTGTTTATCTGCATGTTTAACCATCATTCATCAAGCAGCAGTGATTTCAGTGATTTCTTCCTAGTGTCTGATGTTGACGTTCACACTGAGGTGCTGAGACACACAGATCCTGCTTCAGGTGTATGAGAGGTGAAAACCGGACCATGGCCAGACTACCTGTACCTCACATTACAGAATTACAGAGCATCAACCAAGAGATACAGCCATGATTATGTGTCTGTGGATTTGTGTTCAGTTACCTTTCAGAGTTAAGTTCCACTGATTTTATAAGTACTACAGGAACTGTTAGCCCTTCTGTTCCATTAAACTACACCTGAATGATGTACAGCTCACATCTTAAGTCAGTCCTGCCTGATGGACAGGAACATTACTTCTGGGGGAAAACGCTATGTTCTCCAGTGAGATACGTCACTCGTTATATCAGAGGCTCATAGTTACGCTTATGACCTAAAGAACTTTATTTCATATTATAATTATGCTCTGATGTAAATCTGCATTTTTCCCTTTGTTGTTCCTGTTCTAAATAATAATAATAATAATAATAATAATAATAATAATAATAATAATAATAATAATAATAATAATAATAAAACTTTGTAGTATTGTACAGTTTCATGTAGGAGTTTTAAATAAGAAAACAGAAATGATGACATGACTAATAGGGTGTAGTGGATAGGTGAAAAAACAGGCAGGAGTCAGATGATCAGCAAACAGGATAAACCAGGCTATAAACAAGAACACAGAAACCAGGATAAAGACAGCAGCTCTATAAACATTCGACACCAGTGTTTTTCACAGACTAATTAAAAACATACTTCTGTATTATTATCTGCTCCAAATTTTCACAAATAACTCTTTACAACAAAACGGTGGCTGATGCTACAGTCTTAACAAACTGAAAGTCAGGATCAGACCTTAGCGTAGCATCTGGCTGCAGTTCGTACAGCACATGGGCTCGCATTTTATACTGAAGCTGAATCTTTAGTCAGACTCGTGTCTAAAGAAGTCTCAGTTTTTGATCTTCAGTGTATTTGCTGATGGACTTTATCTCACCCACTGTACAGGTTTCAGATGTACAGCTTAGAGGTGACAGAAAGGACATGTTCAGTGTTAGCAGAGAAAATCCTGTGGAAATTCTTTATAAATTTCCTTCTCAAATTCTATATTTTATAAAATATATATATATAACATATATTTCCTTCTCAAATTCTATAAATTCTATAAATTTCTATATTTTTTAAATCACATCAACAGATATATCAGTTTAATAAATGAATCAGTTTAAATGAATATCCTCTAAGTGCACAGAGACTTTCTGTTATCCATTCTGTTTCCTAGAATCATCCAGTCTACTTTCAGAGTCCAGGTTATTGGTTTTAATCAATAAACTAGTAGTAATAATATGATGAGGTTTGGAAATAATTTGAATTGAAACTCCTTAAAATATAAAACTATTACCTTGTTCAGGAAGTTACTGTGGGTGTGTGAACAGTCTGGATAGGTGACACTTCACATTCCAACCAAAACATGTTTTTCTTCTTTACCACATGACCATCATATCTCAGAAACAGGCCAGGTTTTCACGTAGAAAAGTATGAACAAAAAATTCAAACAAGCAGGATGTTCATACTTTTTTATGTGAAAACCTGACCTGTGATACTAAGTCTCTCTTATGCATATCTGTAGATGAGATATTATCTGTTCATTCCTATAAGTTAGATTCTTAGTATGAAATAAAGCTCTGTGTCTGTAAGTTGTGTAAAGAAATGAGGAACATTTGTCCTTTACTGTAAACACTGGTGATCTGCACAAACCCTGCAGTTTTCTGCTTCATCCCTGTGAAGTTCTAGACCTGCATTTTTATACAGTATGAATCTTAGACTTAGACTACAGCTAATGATTTCAACTGACTTTAACTGAAATCTTGCGACTTGTTTATGCTAAGTCCTGGTTTGGAAATAGATGCTTGAATAGTTTTACTGTTTCACGTACATGCATCACTAGAGCAGTCTGACTCTTACCTCTGAAGGCTGTTTAGGTTTAAAGCCAAAGTGAAGTTGACAAAAAAAATATATGTTTCTATTTAACAATCTGCCATACACTAATGAATTAAATGCAATACATACTTATTTCTTTGTCAAGTTCACTTTGGCTTTAAACCTAAACAGCCTTCAGAGGTAAGAGTCAGACTGCTCCAGTGATGCATAAATGCAATACATACTTATATATAATTTCATCATGAACACTATATCAGTTTTTAACACACATGGTTAAGCTTCTTCTTCATCCAGATTCTACAAAATGCTGGCTGTCATCTGAAACTCTTTGAAAGACATCACTCACTCACTACAAGAGCACAGTCAGGTTTTACCCGCTGTCTCAAGTACAGGTTAAAGAATCTGAGCTGAGTTCCAGCACACAAGAAATCAAGTCAAAATGATTAATTTGTCATTTCTGATGCAATACATAATGAAATGAACTCCAGAACTATGGAGCTACATAAAACAAAACAGAGCTAATGACTTAAAACAGGACAAACAACAATAACCAGACCATGAACATCTAACAACTACAATTGTTTACATCTTTGTCAATGGTTCAAAACAGTGTCACAGATTTTATACAGCTTTGGTGAGACACCAGCTCAAACATTATATTAACATTATATAATTGACCATCACTACCTGGAATTTATTTTCACATTTTCCTTATCCTGCTGTACTTAATTAAACCAAAAGTTTAACGTCATTTGTTAGAAATGTGGTTTTTCAGGTTGGTTGAGGAAATAACAAACACCTAAGCTGTGATTGGCTCCCAGGTCGTTTTGACATCAATACCGTATGGTACATGCATTGTTACTCTGGTTAAATATCCATTTACCTCTTCTATATTTTACACTTTGTCACTGCTGCTGGGCTGAAAACGTTCCACATCTGATTCCTGAAGACACCTGAGGTGAGTAATGACTTTATTTTCTTTCTAGTCTCCAGTCTCCATTGTTTATACATGATAAAATATTTTTATAATATAAAGGTTTTTTGTTTTTTTAAATATACACAGCATATAAATGATGAACTACATTTATAGTTGATATAGGTATAAACATTTTCTCACATAGATGCTAGACACCTATTTTAATTATTCCTTATTACAAACCCGCTCTTGGCAGCCCATAGAATGCCTTGGTAGATTTTTGTGAAATATGGCACATTAACAAAGAACTGTTCAACATATCCAGGCATGAAATCTGTCATCAATCCAGCCATACATTTGCTATTTGTCCTAGAGTTGTACTCCTTTTTTCATTTGCATTTACATTTAAGGCATTTGGCAGATTCCTTATTGAGACCATTCCATATTCCTTATAGAGACCAATGTACAAAATACATTAACAATTTTTCACTAGGTTACTAAAACTCTGTTGGAACTCTCTCCACATCAGGATTTTTTTGTTTCATTAATCTTTGATTTTGTCAAAATTGTCAGTTAACCATTCGATCCTTGGGTTATATAGATCTCTGTTCATTGGCATAAATCCAGTGAATGTGCTTACCATTAGTCTTGGGTGGTACACACCAAGTTTAGTGAAATTTGGTCACTTTGGGATGATATACTGAAAAACATTTATCTGTTTTGCTTTTAGATTATGAACAAGAAAATGGATTGGCAGCTTATTCTGACTATTTTGTGTCTAACAGGTAAGTGTTCTCTTTAGGATGGTTAATATTGGGGAGAAATGTTCCATGGAAAATATACTCTGCTTTGTTTTTACTAACCTCATCATAGCAAAACCAGATTTGTCATTCAGATTTATGAAACATTCTTTTCTGCCTTGTTTTAGTTTAATCAGCATCGATTTCTAATTTATAAGATACCATTCTATGATCCACAATTCTATTTTAAACTTTTTCAATGGCCATGATTTTATCCCCAAACACAGGGTTAATGACTTCAACCACAGGCGCAGACAACATCACCAGTACCACAAATTCAACCACAGGACCAAGCACTCCAGCTACAACCACAAATTTAACCACAGGACCAAGCACTCCAGCTACAACCACAAATTTAACCACAGGACCAAGCACTCCAGCTACAACCACAAATTTAACCACAGGACCAAGCACTCCAGCTACAACCACAAATTTAACCACAGGACCAAGCACTCCAGCTACAACCACAAATTTAACCACAGGACCAAGCACTCCAGCTACAACCACAAATTTAACCACAGGACCAAGCATACCAGCTACAACCACAAATTTAACTACAGGACCAAGCACTCCAGCTACAACCACAAATTTAACCACAGGACCAACCACTCCAGCTATAAATTCAACCACAACTAACACTTCAACAACCATATCTGCAAACACAACTATCACTTTGACAACCATATCTGCAAACACAACTATCACTTTGACAACCATATCTTCAAACACAACTAACGCTTCAACGACCACAACTTCAACCACTGTATCACCACCTTCGGTTTTCCTCTTGATCTTCAGCATCAAAGAAACCTTTTTGGCAGACCTGTCTAATTCAAGCTCTCAACTATTTAAAGACAAATCTGAAAATATCACTTCACAGGTATGTTTTAGAGATAATGTCACCATTTACAATTTATTTAATTCTTCTAAACATGAGACTTCTATTGCTAAGGAGACAACCTGAAGAACGCAGCTGGTTCCAATAGTTTTAAGTGAAGTTAACAATTTATGGATTTGAGCATTTGTAAATCTCAATGCACGATACTCATTATTGATAAGATTAGCTAAGGCTAAATAACAAGCAGTTTATCAGTGGATTTGATGCCTGTTGATCACCTGATTAATTGGTTTTTTTTTTTAGGTTGGAACATTATACAAGAGAAGGTTTCTAAACTTCCGTCGAATGGTAATTCAATCATTTCGGTAAGAAAGAAGACATGCTCTGAATATTTATTTGTTTCTTGGTTAATGATTGAATTATAACCTGCATCTATATGTTTCTTTTCAGCAATGGTTCTATTGTGACAAATAGCACGCTCGAATTCAATTCTGATGATGTTACTTCACGCGATGTAACAAAAACCCTTCAAGATGGAATAAATTCCGGCAACTTGACATTAAATGTTGACATAAACTCCATCAATGTCACACAAACTGTTGGTAAGCCCGGACTTGCAGAGACTTCATTGTGTTTCCCAATAATTAGTATTAATAATATGTATGTGCATTTAATTGTACACACTTGTTTATATTTTTCAGGTAATTCAGTTCCACCAGTGATTGCCAGCTCAGTCTCCATGATATGGATGTCTCTTCTAACACTTCTACTTTCTTTTGCCTTGCACATCTAGCTCTGGACCTGATCACAAAATATACACAATAAATTTATAGAGTGCATTTTTATTTAACAATCTGACATAGTCTACTCAAATAAATAAACACTGATTTTTTTTTTTTTTTAGCACAAACAGTAACAAGATTTTTATTTACAGATTAATCTTAATATTTACAGATTAATCCATTTATGAAATAAAGGTAATATGGGCATTTTATTCTTATAAACATTATCTTGTTTTAGAAGAAATATTAATATTCTGAATTGTTGAAACTGGGGACTTAATGGGGACGGTGACTTACCTAAACATTTCTGCACATATAAACAGTCCTGATAATTGGTGTCTTTTATTTATTACATTTAAATGAATCTGATCCTTCTTAAAACAGCTGTGTAGGAACAGGATAAAGAGTCTAGTTTCTTACATGTACCCTTCTGTATATCTTCTGTATATAAGTGTGCAATGCAACAATAAACCTTTTATGAAATAAACTTTTATTAATCAAACATTCATCCTCCCATTAGTCTTAAGACGTTCCACAGTCCTTGCTGATGAGAAGTGTTGCTACCTCCAGGCTTCACAGTTAGAAATGTGTTGTTTTTTGATGGTTCATGTTAGCGTTCATGCCAAAACTTTGGTTTCATCTAACCACAAATCCTACACTTTTTCAGATGGATCTTTTTGAAAAATTATTATTTTCTTTCCAGTTTCCTCAGGACAGATGAGTTCAATGTGCATAATGTTGTGTTTTGATGCACATTGTTCATTGTTGACCATGAAATCCTGGAGGTCCTTTAAAGTTACCCTTTGGTTCCTGGTGGCCTCTCTGACCAGATGTCTTCTTTTCCAGTCCTCCTCCTTTGGCTGGATGTCCAGTTTTTGGCAGACTACTGCCTTTTCATTTCCTAATGATGGACTTGTTCAAAGCTTTGGACATCATTTTATACCCCTCACCTGATGTGTAGTTAATGCTTTTTATTATTTTTATTCATACCATACACACCCACCCCATTTTTTAACAAAAAGTATTACATTTTAACAATCATCCACTTCTAATAAAACAGCACACACTTCAACTATTACTTCAAGTAAAAATAGCCACCAGACATAACATGGGTGGCTACAACACATAAAGATATCAATCAGATTACTACAGAAAAAGAAAACACTTTTTCCTTTCCAAAAGAGAAAACAAATCTGTTTCCTACCAACAGCTTTGACACGTATAAAAAAATAGCTCAAAACAAAGTGAGAAAGGAAGAGGAGGAGCAATGAAAGTACAGCTCTCTCTGCTGGATAGAGACCTCCTAACATCTCTACATGTACATTCCCTCTCCTTTGTGGCAGAGTTGTTTTGGAGCCCTCATGATATGAAGCAGTCATGATTTACTCCTCATCATAGCACAGAGACTCTGGTTAAAGTAGTAAATGACCTGCCACTGTCCTCTGATATGAGTTTCTGGTGTTCCTTGAACTTAGTGCAGCTTTTGACAGCAGTGAAATGCTTGAACCAGGACCACCTGCAGCCAGAAGTAAGCATTCTGATTACACATCAACTCTAAATGGTCTTTCTGTTTTATCATGTTTAGGAGTTTGGTGTGATTATTGACTTTAGTCACTAGCATATACAGGCCTACTTCGATCAAAAGATGCAGGCTATCTGTTGGTATCTTGAATAGTAAAGGCTACAGTGAGGGAAAGAGTTTTCTCTTTTAAAGCCCCACAGTTATGGAGCAGCCTTCTAATTAGTGTTCAGGATTCAGACACAGTGTTTAAGTCAGGACTGAACATATTTTTAGTCAAGCCTCCAGCCCAGGCATAGAGTTTACAGATGAGAGTACTGTGGATGGTATCACCATGAAGGTGGCTTTGGATTGGAATTAAACACTTTTGCTACCATGGATTGGTACTACAATTGCTACGATAGCTTGAATGCAATTTTCCACAACCTTCTTGCAATCAAATCTCCATCTGTAAAATGCTGATAAAAATATTTAGAAAAATAGACTTTAGACTTTATGTTAAAAATAAAATGAAAATAGAAAAATATGGATATAGAAAGGAAATTATGTATAATCACAATCTCCAGTGTCACACACTTGAGGCTGGGTTCCCTTTTGAGTCTGATTTCTCTCAAGGTTTCTCATCCAAAACACAGTTGACCCCTCGATACCAAAACCAGCTGTAATGTCATCGTTTTAACTTGCACCAGGGGCGTAGCCATCATTTAAAAAGTGGGGGGGACGAAATGTCTAGTGTTATCTCTTTTTTTTTTCAGTTAACCCTTGTGTAAATGACAGGTTTTATTTTAATCATTTTTTTTAATCATGCTTTATATGCGTTATGATTATATATGATTATAAAACAGAAAGAAAGAAAGAAAGAAAGAAAGAAAGAAAGAAAGAAAGAAATAGAACAGCTTGCCACTGGGACAGTACCCTTAAAAGGACATCTTTGTACCTTATTTACATTTTTTACATTACCCATCATCCACCATGTGGTTTCCCGTCTTCACCTGTCTGTTCACCCGGACTCTATTTATACTCATCACCACTGTCTTCATTCGTCGTCTTTACTACGTTGAATGTATGTGTGATTTACCTGCTCCTTATTATTAAAATGACATCTTTAATGTCACTATTCGTTGTCCTCGTCTCTGTCGTGTACATACAGTGACACATACTTGATATTATGTAGAATTGCCAGATTTAAACATGCTGTAAAATCTCAGTTCAACGTTATCTTTATTCTTATTTGAAGGGTTTTGATGACACACTTGTTAAAACAAAAGACGTTATAAAAGAGTTTATATAACGTTTGTGAAAGCAGCTATTTTTCCTTATAATCCTTTAAATTAAAACTTGCTAATTATTCAACAAGAGCAACAGGCAGAGTTACTAAACATTGTGCAACACAATTCGGATACCATATGCCAACTTACACTGCTTGACATTTTTATAAAAAAGTAGTGAAGCGTTTTTTTGCCGCTTTGAGCTCATCATAACCGAATGCTGGACCGCGGGTGCGACTCGAGCTACAGTACTGGGGGCGCGTGATGATGACGTGACAAGTGAGTGACTGATTGCCGTGAACGTCATAGACTATCTTAAACTTTCTTGTCTCTTTTAATTTTAAATCACTCTGCATTTATATACATTGCTCCATTAAAACCTCAACATGTGAACACAACTCTCCACTAAAAAAGTGAGGGGGACATGTCCCCCGCGTAATCTACGCCCCTGTCTTGCACAGTAAAGCAGATGACGGTAAATCCTGAGGTGCTTGTATCATGGTCAACAAGTCGTGTTGTGTTCCTACTCACCTGAATTGGAACATCTGACTATTATCTGCCATCCATTCTACCTACCCCATGAGTTTACATTGCCACCATTGTGTTCATCCCTATTCAGGCAGACACGGGCTTGACTCTGTCTAAGCTACATTATGTGCTCTCTATCTATCTAAACAAACATCTCTTTGCTGCCTTCATGCATGAGAACTTTTATAAGGTTAATATCATGTAGGTAAAGCTGAACGTTTCTAGAAACTTCTCTTGTTCAGTTAAACATCTAGAAAAACACAATGCAATTATCACTATGGGAATAGCTACAAAGCTATTGGCGTAAATTGGACAATGCCAGCATTTCTCTCAAATCAGAATATAAACAAAGACAGAAAGCTCCAGAGAAAAGGGCAGGAAAGCACATGCCT
>NC_083461.1:25973492-26075992 GCF_030014155.1 Tachysurus vachellii | reverse complement strand
GTCACCATGAAGCTCAACCTCACTTCAAACATGTACAGTAAATCTCTAGAAACACACACAGTGTACATCACTGAATCATCACCCTAGTTATACTCGGAGATGTTTATTGTGCAGAGATATAAACGGTGGTGATGCTGGTGGTACAGACAGGACCTTTACCTGGGAAGTTGTGGCCTAATGGTTAGAGAGTTTGACTCCTAACCTTAAGGTTGTGGGTTTGAGTCTTGGGCCGGCCACAACTGAGGTGCCCTTGAGCAAGGCACTGAACCAACCCCAACTGCTCCCCAGGCGCCACAGCATAAATGCCCACTGCTCCGGGTGTGTGTTCACGATGTGTGTGTTCACTGCTGTGTGTGTGCACTTTGGATGGGTTATATGCAGAGTGTGTTTGGGTCGTGTGACTGTCATAAGGAGGAATTTTTCTGTAAACAATGTGAACTGGTTCCTTCATAATCCTCTGTGGAGAAGAATCAGTGCTCTAGACCTAGAAGGCTGAAATTATGAATGCTGGCATAGAAAAAAATTAAATTGCTGAGAAATCTAAAATATTTATCACTATATTGATATTATATCATGATATTACAGCAACTGAAATATGTAATTCTCTCTCTCTCTCTCTCTCTCTCTCTCTCTCTCTCTCTCTCTCAGGACCCAAGCAGAGATGGGCCACACATGTCGTGGCACTATAAATCTGGCTACAGCCAACATCACAGTGGAGGATTCATGTAACTTTGTGATCTCAAATGGTGGTGCACAGACATATCACCTTAAGGCGACCTCGGAGGTGGAGCGACAGCGCTGGATCACGGCCCTGGAGCTTGCAAAGGCAAAAGCTGTGCGCATGCATGCAGAGTCAGGTGCGTTGCACCCAGTCACTCAGTCAGCACTCTACACATGCCACTCTCGAGCTCCCAGTGTTCTGAGTTCCTACCCCTGGTTGGAGTCTCATCGCCCGGCTGTCACCCTGCCAGAGATTGATCTGCATGGTCAGCCAGTGACTCATGGGATTGTTATGTATGAAGCCACCCGGAGACATCATGTCTTCTTTTGAACCAATGTTGTCAGTCAGCTGTATGGTCTGGTGTTTATCAGCAATCAGGTCTGTGCTGAACTCAGAGTTTACGATGACCCATTAGTTCCTCAGGAGCTCTCGGCTGAACTATTATAAACTGTTGTTGAAAGGACATTATTTACATTTACACTATTTACTGTAGAGTGTCACCCAAATGAGGATGAGGTTCCCTTCTGAGTCTGGTTCCTCTCAAGGTTTCTTACTCTTATCATCTCAGGGAGTTTTTCCTTGTCGCCGTCACCTCCGGCTTGCTCATTAGTTATAGGGATAGATATAGTATTTTAAATTAATATTTAAAATTATTGTTAAATTTATGTATTCATTTATTCATTTTATTCTTATATATTTATTTCTTTTTTCTCTTCTGTTTCTATACTTTAGAAAAGCTGCATTGAGACAATGTGAATTGTTAAAAGCGCTATAGAAATAAATTGAATTCGCACCACCCAGATTACACACACACATATACACACACACACACACACACCCCACACAAAATCCATTTTTCTTAAATAGGTTAATTGAATCTAATGAAGTAATTGCATGAAAGAACAGCTTTAATAACCACAAATCCTTTGCTATGTCTTTACTCAGATGACTCTGGGGACGAGTGTGCCTCCTCTCCACCGATGGCAGGTCAAGGTGTTGGGACTCGTAACCCAGACTCAGTCCAGTCCACGCTTAGAACTCTGGGAAGCAAAGTGGAGGACCTCAGTACATGCAACGACCTCATTGCCAAACATGGCTCTGCCCTCCAAAGGTCAGCCCTGTCTCTCCGACCTGAATGTTGTTATTTTGATGTAGTCAGTATGAGTTGACATGGTTTCTCTCAGGTCTTTGTCCGAGCTGGAGAGCATTAAACTGGGTGGAGAGACGAGTGATAAAATCCGGCAGGTGACGGAGAGGGCCACTCTGTTCCGCATAACATCTAATGCCATGATCAATGTAGGGTGGTTTATAGTCTCTTTTCCTGTTTGAGTTTACACTGTTAAAGTTAATCGACCGCATGAATAAATCATCCATTTCTTCCAAAAATTCATTATTACATGATTATTTTGCCCTCTTTCCTGTGTGTGTGTTCAGGCATGTCGGGACTTCCTGTCCTTGGCTCAGGCTCACAGTAAGCGGTGGCAGAAAGCTCTTCAGGCTGAGCGCGAGCAGAGGGTTCGTCTTGAGGAGACGCTGGAGCAGCTGGCCAAGCAGCACAATCACCTGGAGAGAGCATTCAGAGGAGCAACCGTGCTGCCTGCCTCATCCAGTAACACCACTGCTGATAGCAAAGGTATACAAACACACACAATTGAAGTGAAGTTAAGGGCTATGTAATTTATTCTCAAAATATATGCTTTTATGTAGAATTAAAGAAATCAATTTATTTGTACAATCAATTAGCACAACAAGCAAAAAGTGTGCACACACACACACACACACACACACAGATGAAAAAAAAACTCAGCTCTTAGATGCACCAAATTTTGCATTCAGATTTTTACATAATTCATATTTTCATCTTTAATAATGTAAAACAATCCAGGCTCAGCTGCAGCAAAGGGTGACGCCAGTGATGATGAGGAGAACGAGTTTTTTGATGCATATGAGGAGTTTATCACCGTCCCAGCTGACCCCAAATACCACAGGTCTGTATTTACCCCCTACCTGCTGTTTCTATATCTCACACTGTGGTCTGGACCTAAGTGTCTCTCTCTTTGTGTCTCTCTCTTTCTTACTCTCTCTCTGTGTGTGTCTCTCTCTGTCTCTCTCTGTCTTTCTCTATTACCCTCAGGAGGTCAGGCAGTAATATCAGTGGGATCAGCAGTGAGATGGGGATGGATGACGGCACCACATCGGTTAGAAGTTTAGTTTTGTCTCTGTCCTCCTTTTCTTAACTGACTTCTGATGTTTGTTACAGTGTCTTGTCTTTTTTTTTTCTCGTCTCATATTCTGTTGTTTATCCTTATTTCCTGTGTACAGTTGGATGAGCAGTCTCTAATGTCCAATGCGGAGTCTCCTCAGTCTCAGGAGGTGGAGCCCGTGAGGAAGAGGAGAACCCGTATCCCAGACAAACCCAACTACTCTCTCAACCTCTGGAGCATCATGAAGAACTGCATTGGCAAAGAGCTCTCCAAAATCCCCATGCCTGTAATGGAGCTTTCACTCTGTGCATGTCACTGCTAATGTAACCTATATAACAAGATTAAATCATTCACTTGCACTTATTTTGGAAATATTTTGGATATTCTTAATAAAGATGGATTTTAATTAATATTAACAGTAACAAGGCAAGCTGTTTTTGTCATATATGAGGCAACATATTAGTTTAGTCAGTGATGTCACATAAATATGCAAAATATTTTGTTCTTTTATTGGATATCATATTTAAAAGCTTTAATCCACAGAACCTCTATTCTAACTGATTTAGAGAAAAGGAGGTTTACAGGTGCATGAACAGTGTACAATGCAGAAGAATGTTTCATGTTGTTTTCCTGCTGCAGGTGAACTTTAATGAGCCGATCTCCATGCTGCAGCGTTTGTCGGAGGATCTAGAGTACTCTGAGCTGCTGGACCGAGCCGCTAAGTGCCAGAGCTCACTGGAGCAGCTTTGTTATGTAGCGGCCTTCACAGTGTCGTCTTATTCTACTACCGTACACCGTACAGGAAAACCATTCAACCCTCTGCTGGGAGAAACGTTCGAGCTTGACCGCCTGCAGGAGAGTGGTTACAGATCCCTCTGTGAACAGGTACAGAGAGAATGGGGGAGAAAAGAGAGAGAGAGAGGGAGGGACCGGGAGGGGGGTGTTAGTGGCTGAAGAGAGGGGGGTGGGTGTGGAGGAAAAGAGAGAGGGATGTGAAGGAGGGAAGCATGAGAGTAGGTAGAGATCCCTCTGGACAGGTATGGAGAGTATGGGAGAGAAGTGAGTCTAACTTTGTTTGTGTAGGTGAGTCATCATCCTCCTGCTGCAGCTCATCATGTCATCTCTGAGCGAGGCTGGACCCTGAGGCAGGAAATCACTGTGGCCAGCAAGTTCAGGGGCAAATACCTCTCTATCATGCCTCTCGGTACAGTATACACACACACACACACACACACACACACACACACACACACACACACACACACACATGTATATATTCAGGTCTATTCAGTGTTACGGATCCATTGTGTGTTAGACATAGAGAATGAGACCAAGGTAAAAAGACACAGCAGACAGAGAGCAGCAGCAGTGACAGATGTGTGTGTATAATAATATTTTGTCTCCAGGGTCTATTCACTGCATGTTTGAGAAGAGTAATAATCACTACAGCTGGAAGAAGGTGACCACAACGGTGCACAACATCATTGTAGGAAAGCTGTGGATAGACCAGGTGAGGTGTGTGTGTGTGTGAGTGAGTGAGCTAGCACCTGAGAGCGAGTGTGTGCGAGAGTGTGTGTAACCGTGTGTGTCTGCGTCCGAACTATTTAAAGTTCTACACCAGAGGTATTCAACTAAAATTTAAAGAGGTCCAGTAAGAGAAAGTTTCTTGAAGCAAAGGTCTGGAAGATCTTAATGTCTAGTTAGTGATCTTAATTGATTAAGATTAAGTGATATAATGATCTTAATACTAGTTAGTGTGATATACAGTGAGGAAAATAAGCATTTGAACTGCTATTTTGCAAGTTCTCCCACTTGGAAATCATGGAGGGGTCTGAAATTGCCATCGTAGGTGCATGTCCACTGTGAGAGACATAATCTAAAAAAAAGAAATCACAATATATGATTTTTTAACTATTTATTTGTATGATACAGCTGCAAATAAGTATTTGAACACCTGTCTATCAGCTAGAATTCTGACCCTCAATGACCTGTTAGTCTGCCTTTAAAATGTCCACCTCCACTCCATTTATTATCCTAAATTAGATGCACCTGTTTGAGGTTGTTAGCTGCATAAAGACACCTGTCCACCCCATACAATCAGTAAGAATCCAACTACTATCATGGCCAAGACCAAAGAGCTGTCCAAAGACACTAGAGACAAAATTGTACACCTCCACAAGGCTGGAAAGGGCTACGGGGAAATTGCCAAGCAGCTTGGTGAAAAAAGGTCCACTGTTGGAGCAATCATTAGAAAATGGAAGAAGCTAAACATGACTGTTAATCTCCCTCGGACTGGGGCTCCATGCAAGATCTCACCTCGTGGGGTCTCAATGATCCTAAGCAAGGTGAGAAATCAGCCCAGAACTACACGGGAGGACCTGGTAATTAACCTGAAAAGAGCTGGGACCACCATTTCCAAGGTTACTGTTGGTAATACACTAAGACGTCATGGTTTGAAATCATGCATGGCACGGAAGGTTCCCCTGCTTAAACCAGCACATGTCCAGGCCCGTCTTAAGTTTGCCAATGACCATTTGGATGATCCAGAGGAGTCATGGGAGAAAGTCATGTGGTCAGATGAGACCAAAATAGAACTTTTTGGTCATAATTCCACTAAACGTGTTTGGAGGAAGAAGAATGATGAGTACCATCCCAAGAACACCATCCCTACTGTGAAGCATGGGGGTGGTAGCATCATGCTTTGGGGGTGTTTTTCTGCACATGGGACAGGGCGACTGCACTGTATTAAGGAGAGGATGACCGGGGCCATGTATTGCGAGATTTTGGGGAACAACCTCCTTCCCTCAGTTAGAGCATTGAAGATGGGTCGAGGCTGGGACCCGAAGCACACAGCCAGGATAACCAAGGAGTAGCTCTGTAAGAAGCATATCAAGTTTCTGGCATGGCCTAGCCAGTCTCCAGACTTAAACCCAATAAAGAATCTTTGGAGGGAGCTCAAACTCCGTGTTTTTCAGCGACAGGCCAGAAATCTGACTGATCTAGAGAAGATCTGTGTTGAGGAGTGGGCCAAAATCCCTCCTGAGTGTGTGCAAACCTGGTGAAAAACTACAGGAAACGTTTGACCTCTGTAATTGCAAACAAAGGCTACTGTACCAAATATTAACATTGATTTTCTCAGGTGTTCAAATACTTATTTGCAGCTGTATCATACAAATAAATAGTTAAAAAAACATACATTGTGATTTCTGGATTTTTTTTTTTTTAGATTATGTCTCTCACAGTGGACATGCACCTACGATGACAATTTCAGACCCCTCCATGATTTCTAAGTGGGAGAACTTGCAAAATAGCAGGGTGTACAAATACATATTTTCCTCACTGTATATTTAAGTAGCCTAGTAGTTGTATCAACATCTGCAAGCAATCAATACCTGACTGTCAAATCAAATAAATTCAGTACAAGTCAAAAACTTTTTGACAATATTTGTCACGTAACATAGAACTGAACTAATGTATGATTGGGCTACATTTATAAAATAATAAAAGTTGGGCTACATTTCAAAATAAGAGAAAATAAATAAAATGTGAAAATTGTGTATGTTTAAAGTGTTTAACTTTCCCTTTTATATCTCACTCCCCCACTATTTTGCTCAGTGAGAAAACTGAGCTCTAACTTGGCTTGGCAGGATTTTAAACCTGGGCTTGAATGGAGTCAGGGCCGTTCTCATACACATGTGGAGGTGCTCATTAGTGAGCCTGGAACCATATTTAGTTTGGATTATGTTCAAACATGCCAAACATGGTCAGGATGTATAGGGCTACTTCCCTCAGACCTGGGAAAGCTGTCTCAGGGACGCTGTCTTCAGATTTGAGTGGATATGTTTGTTCAAAACCTTTGTGTTTTGTCTCGTAATGGCATTTCACATTGCCACTTTTAATAAGTGCCACAGTTTCTGAACATATGAGACACACTGGTGAAGTGGGAAGTGTGAACACAAATGAGTCTGTCTATTCTGGATTAAATGTTTTCGCTGTCCCCCTTTTCTTTTTTTGGAGAGCGCCATTTGTTCTTTATTCTCCCTTTCTCTGTCTCACTCGTCTGTTTCTCTCCCTTTCTCCGTCTCACTCGTCTGTTTCTCTCCCTTTCTCCGTCTCACTCGTCTGTTTCTCTCCCTTTGTTTTCTACATGTATCGCTATCTTTCTTTCATGTGTAACTTTACTCTAATTCTCTCTCACCTGTCTTGCACTGTTGAGTCGCAGTGTTTACTTCAGTAATGCACAGACTTGATTGGCTGAGTGGTATCATGTGGGATGGTTTAACTCGCATGCAATTGGTCTGTGCATTTCCACTACCACTACCGTAAAGATTACAAAAGCTGCACTGATTATAAGCGTCCCGTCAAGTTTTAAATCATAACCTTTTGTTTTGGCTGTAGGACCGGGTCCGTATTGGACAGCTTCTGGGTCCGCGGTCCGCCTGTTAGTGACCTATGCTCTACACCCTTCCCTGTTTTTTTTACATGAGGAATTATATTTCATAACTTTACATTAGATTCTAAATAATATTTGTGCCATTTAATAGTTTTAAGAGAATATTGCATTTTGGAGAGAATAAATAAAAAATGATCATTAGACAATTCTGTGGTCTTTGTTAGTGGTTGAGTTGATTGTTATAGACATTAATATTTTATTATAAACATCACCCTGAGAAACGACTCGATTCTGAGAGGAGTTTGGGGTTGTGAGAGACACGGCCACTGGATCCATCATCAACGTTTTCATTTTAAATTAAAAGTGAATTTTTCTACATGATCTTAATACATCATTGTTGGAGATGTGCAGGATTCACCTGAAGTCTTCTGTGTATGTCTGACCTACTGGACTCTTCTGTCCTCTATGTTCTGTCAGTCAGGAGAGATTGATGTGATAAACCACAGAACAGGAGATCGCTGCCACCTGAAATTTGCTCCTTACAGCTACTTCTCCAGAGATGTGGCCAGGAAGGTGAGACTCCAAACACCATCTGAACACTTAGCTTATTGATGAACAACAATAAAACTGTATGAAACATCTGAAGTGTCCTGCTCATGTAGTCTCTCTGTGTCTCACTCCATGTCTGCAGGTTACAGGTGTGGTGACAGATAAGGATGGTAAAGCTCACTATGTGCTCTCTGGGACATGGGATGAGAAGATGGAGTATTCTCGGGTAATGCAGAGCAGCCGAGGAGGAGAGAACGGGACAGAAGGACGCCAGAAAACTGTCTACCAGACGCTCAAAGCTCG
The DNA here is from genome assembly GCF_030014155.1 of Tachysurus vachellii. NCBI lineage: Eukaryota > Metazoa > Chordata > Actinopteri > Siluriformes > Bagridae > Tachysurus > Tachysurus vachellii. Next base: position 26,067,822 of record NC_083461.1, on the reverse strand, counting down.
AGAGCTATGGAAGAAAACTCCTCTGCCGTAAGACCCGTTTTCTTTCCTCTTTCTGTGCGATCTACTATTCCTCTTCACAAAAACGATGTAACATGTCCTGTTGTTCTTTGTTTCTCTTCATAGAGATGGAGCAGAGAACATGTACTACTTCTCATCACTGGCATTGACCCTGAACGAGCCTGAGGAGGGTGTGGCCCCCACAGATAGCCGGCGACGCCCAGATCAGAGACTGATGGAACAGGGGCTCTGGGATGAAGCCAATGCTGAGAAACAGCGGCTAGAGGAGAAACAGCGCACTGTGAGGAGAGAGAGAGAGAGGGAGGCGGCTCAGCTCGCCAATACTGAAGACAGTGAGGGTGAGACACAAGGGCATGGGGGGTGTTGGTGTGTGGGGGGTATGTTTGAAACATGCTGGGGCGTTGTGACCCCGGGGTAAGAGACTGAGAGGGGTGATGAGGGAGGGCGAGAGAGGGAGAAACATAAGAACCAGTCTTCTGTGTTTGAGGACAAAATGTCTGTTGCTTTTTGTTTGTTTGGTTTATTTATTGATTTTGTTTTTCTTTTTTTGTCTCCTGTTTTACTCTCCTGTCCGTCTCTCTGTCTGTCTCTCTGTCTGTCTCCCTCAAGCTCTCATTGAGGACTCCATAACTGACTCGCCTCTAAAAAGCAAGTACTTTCTCCATGTTTTCTCTATCCTTCTGCTGTCCTTTATACACACACACACACACACACACACACACACACACACACACACACACACACACACACCACTCCTACCATTTTGTCACACATTTCTTCTTAGTATTGCTACTAATCATTTCTGTTGTATAGTTTTACCTGTGAAAGTAGGTGGAGTTTGTCTGGATGGTGTGAGGCGGAGTCTAGTGGGGTGGAGATTTGATTGTGCAGCAAAGACGATCATGCCGTCGCTCATTCACTCACAGTTTAAGCATCAGCTCAACAGTGGAAAATATCTCTTTCCATGAGGGATGTTAGACGAGTGATGTGTAAAGGCAGGAATGGTGTGTGTGTGTGTGTGTGTGTGTGTGTGTGTGTGTGTGTGTGTGTGTGTGTGTGTGTGTGTGTGTGTGGTGTAAACTTACACACACATATGCACACATACATACACACACACATACACACACACACACATATACTACCCCTGGCAAAAAGTATGGAATCACTCCTCTCAGAAGATGTTCATTCAAATGTTTAATTGTGTAGAAAAAAAACACAAGCACATATATGCCACAAAACAATTATCACTCAACAATCCAAACCTCTGCCTGTATAAAACACTTAAAAAAAACAAAGAAAGATCTGAGGAAAACAAAAAGATCCGAGGACACAAATCTGAGGAAAATTATATGGAATCACCAAATAAAAACACTACTAATACTTTGTTGCACCACCTCTGGCTTTTATAACAGCTTGAATTCTCTGAGGCATGGATTTAACTAATGACAAACAGTATACTTCATCAATCTGTCTCCAGCTTTGTCTTATTGCAGTTGCCAGATCAGCTTTGCAGGTTGGAGCCTTGTCATGGACCATTTTCTTTAATTTCCACCACAGATTTTCAATTGGATTGAGGTCCGGACTATTTGCAGGCCATGCCATCGACATTATATGTCTTTCCTTAGGAATGTTTTCACAGATTTTGCCCTATGGCACAATGCATTATCATCCTGAAAAATGATGCTACCATCACCAAACATCCTTTCAATTGATGGAATAAGAAAAGTGTCCAAAATCCCAACATAAACTTGTGCATTTATAGAAGATGTAATGACTGTCATCTCTCCCATACCTTTACCTGACATACAACCCCATATCATTAATGGTTGTGGAAATTTGCATGTTTTCTTCAGGCAGTTGTCTTTATAAATTTCATTGGAACGGCACCAAACAAAAGTTCCAGCATCATCACCCTGCCCAATGCAGATTCGTGATTCATCACTGAATATAACTTTCATCCAGTCACCCACAGTCCAAGATTGTCTTTCCTTTTTCTTTTTTTAGATGTTAATGGTGGTCTTTGTTTGGCTTTTCTGTATGTAAATCCCATTGCTTTTAGGCGATTTCTTACAGTCCGGTCACAGACATTGACTCCACTTTCTGCCCATTTGTTCCTCATTTGTTTTGTTGTGCATTTTCTGTTTTCAAGGCATATTGCTTTAAGTTTTCTGTCTTTGCGCTTTGATGTCTTTCTTGGTCTACCAGTGCACTTCCCTTTTACAACCATTCCATTTGATTTGTACTTGGTCCAGATTTTAGACACAGCTGACTGGGAACAACCTTTTGCAACATTCCGTGAAGATTTACCTTCTTCGAGAAGTTTGATAATCCTCTCCTTTGTTTCAACTGACAATCTCTTGTGTTGGAGCCATGAGTTATGTCAATCATCTTGGTTCAACACATCACTAATGTGTGCAAGCACTCTTTTGTACCTGCAGACTAATTAGCAGTTGTAATCAGATACAGGTGTTTGTTTTACAAATGCAAAGTGCATGGTGATTCCATATCATTGTCCTCAGATTTGTGTGATTCCATGTTTCTTTCCTCTGTTTGATCTGTAAAAACAGTTGTAATTGACTATAGTTATCTTTCTTTGTTTTTTTTAAGTGTTTTATACAGGCAGAGGTTTGGATTGTTGAGTGATAATTGTTTTGTGGCATATATGTGCTTGTGTTTTTTTTCTACACAATTAAACATTTGAATGAACATCTTCTGAGAGGAGTGATTCCATACTTTTTGCCAGGGGTTGTACACACACTCATACACATACATACACACACTTACACATACACACACACTTACACATACACAAACATACATACACACACTTACACGTACACACATACATACACACACATACACATACATACCCACATACATACATTCACATACACACACATATACACACACATACATACACACATGCATACCCACATACATACATTCACATACACACACATATACACACACATACACATACGCACACACATACACGCAAACACATGCACATACACACACACACACACGCATATGCATACACACACATGCACACATACATGCACACACATACATATACACACACATACACGCACATACACCTATATACATACACACACATACACACATATACAGACACACATACGCACACACACACAACCGCGTGCGCGCACACACACACACACAATCCCCCTCTTGATATTCTGTTTCTCTTTAGAGTTTCACTTTCTTCTTGTCTGTGTCTTGTTTGTCCTCAGAGGTTTTTAGGCAGAATTTTAATGTACATTTACGTGAACTGGGTTTTTGTGGGGTGATTTTTCAGATGATGCAAACCCACTTATGGTTATAACAAAAGTCCTCGTCTGTTAGTTTGTATTCATGTTTTTTATGAATGTGTTTCTTTTTTATTTATTTAGCTCTTGGCAAAACGTGTTTGTTCTTTTTTTCATTGCACATATAAACATCATTTATTTCTCTGCACGGTTTGAGCAGATCTCAGTGACTACTATTTTATTTATTTTTACTTTTCTTCTTAATTTAATGTAATTGACAAATTGTTAATATTTAGTTTTTACCTACATTTTTAATTAATTCCTTTAATTTTTTTTAACCAGGTGTCCCACAGGATTCCTACAAGGCCCTTTGGTTTGATCAGCATGAAGACCCAACAACAGGAGAGCTCACACATGTCTACAGGGGGGGGTACTGGGAGGCTAAAGAGCAGGGCGACTGGCACTTCTGCCCTGATATTTTCTGAGTTAGCAGCCTGTCTGGACTGGACTGTTCCTGCAACCTTTAAAGCATACATCAATTTGGCCTGCTTTCTCTCCCCTATGTTGGGAAGCTGGATGCTTGTATGAACTGCCACATCTGTCTTTTCTCAGAAACACTAGATCAACCCCACCATAACCCACACACGACCGTGCAAAGGAAATACCAGTGGGCAGCCCGGACCATCGCTCCACACCCTGCTGTGATTTCCTGTTCACTTCCTCTTCTGTCCGTCAGTGTTAATGTCTCTGAAGGACGTGTCTTCCACAGGGGGCATGGCCTATCGGGGCATGACATATCCAGGCAGATTCTAGAATGATTAGTTTTATCTACATTAAACAACCTGAAGATATTGAAGGATGAGGTTTTTGGCTTTAATGGGTCGATATTTCTGTTTTTCACACAATCATATGTTAAATAAATAAATTCACACATTTCTGTTCCCACATGGTATAGAAACACAACTTGCACTAAAGTGTGTAGCAGAGTTACACAAAAACTAGTGCCTGTGTGGAGTCACATACACACTCCCTTCACGTTCACACTACTGAGCACATTGGTGTGCGTGTGTGTGTGTATGAGCGAGTGTGTGTGTGTGTGTGTATGAGCGAGTGTGTGTGTGTGAGCGAGTGTGTGTGTGAGCGAGAGTGTGTGTGTATGAGCGAGTGTGTGTGTGTGTGTGTGTGTATGTATGAGCGAGTGTGTGTGTGTGAGCGAGTGTGTGTGTTCTAAAAGCCCAGGAGGGAGCTCTTCATATCGACTCACACGTGTGTGTTTTGAGATTTATGGTATGTTCTGTTTTGTTAATTGGGGAAATAGAGATCATTTTATTTTGAAGTGTACTTACATATGAACACTGAATAAACTCTCAATGATCGTGTGTATGTGTCAGATAATGAAGTAATGTTAGTGAAGATAATTAACACTGGGAGTTTAGCAGCATGGGGAGTGGGACATGTTTTGAGGGACAGAATGATGTGGTGTTGAAACACAATAATGTTTTTTTTCTGTTTAAAACTACAGGAGTGCCCTGACCTCATGTTCGGGGACAGACACGCGTACTAACTTTTCTTAATGTCTTTTCAATCTTACTTTAAATTTCAGTAGAATTGTTTAAAATGTTTTTAATTTTTGGTGTAATCTTTTTTTCCTAGCTGTAAATTGTTGGTAATGTTCCCCTCTTTATTTGCCTTGTTCATTCTTTTTTTTTTTTTTTTCGGTTCTTGACCTCTGCTGTAGACTGAGCGTAGAAATGCTGCAGGATGTAATAAAATCAGACTGAAACAAATTGTTCTCTCCTTTTTGGTTGTTTGTAGTGTTGGTGCTCGTGTAAAGATTTAAGAAGAAATGTGAAGAAATTATTTTAGCTAGTAATATAGTTGTGTGAAAGTGGAAAAAGTGCACTGTGTTACTTGACCTGTACACTACAGCTACGTGTAAGAAAAGAAACTGTAAGAAAAGAATATACAGTAGATAAGAAACAGCTAACAGGTTCAACATGTTATCATATACAGTGGAGAAGAAGTGACAATCATGTTAATTCCATCAGAGTTTAAACCCTTATGACATTGTTGGTCATCAAACTTGAATTCGGAAAAGAAAAACATTTTCCACCTCTACTGTCTTCATGTGTGTGTGCACGTGCGTGTCTGCATGTGTGTGTCTGGGTGTGTCTGTGGGTGTGTGTCTGTGTGTATGTGTGTGTCTGTGGGTGTCTGTGTTTGTGTGTCTGTGTGTGTATCTGTACAAGTGTCTGTGTTTGTGTGTCTATGGGTTTATATCTGTATGTGTGTTTGTGTCTGGGTGTGGATGTGTGTGTCTGTGGGTATGTCTGTGTTTGTGTGTGTCTGGGTGTGCCTGTGTATCTGTGTGTCTGTGGGTGTCTGGGTGTGTCTGTGGGTGTGTGTCTGTGGGTAAGTGTGTGTGTCTGTGTGTGTGTGTCTGCATACATACAGTACAGTACATGTGTAGGTGTGTGTCTGCGTATGTCTTCATGCGTGTGCATGTGTCTGGGTGTATGTGCGTGTCTGTGGGTGTGTATCTGTATGTGTGTTTGTGTGTGTATCTGTATGTGTGTCTGTGTTTGTGTGTCTGTGTGTTTGTATGTTTGTCTGTGTGTGTCTGTGGGTGTGTCTGTGTGTGTGTCTGTGGGTTTGTATCTGTATGTGTGTCTGTGTGTGTCTGTGGGTGTGTCTGTGTTTGGGTGTGTGTGTCTGTGGGTGAGGCTGCGTGTCTGTGTGTGGGTGTGTGTCTTTGGGTGTGATAGTGGTTGAGTCTGTGGGTGTGTCTGTGGGTATGTGTCTGTGTGTGTCTGTGTGGGTGTCTGTGTGGGTGTGTCTGTGGGTCTGTCTGTGGGTGTGTCTGTGTGTGTCTGTGTGTGTCTGTCTCCATCACATGAAGTTTCCATCATGAACACAGAGACATGTAGAACTACGACGACAACTAAAACTTACTGCAGTAATAATGAAGTGAATAAACAGTGTGTGACTTCCTGAATGAGACGGGATTCAGACCCACAGTTATCCCTGTTCCAGAGATTCTGCTCCACATCAAACCCCTGGGATTACTGTGGAACTGGATAATACTATCTACTTCTTTAAGTGGTGTGTGTGTCGTGTTCAGACTGAAGTTCATCCCTTAGTGAGGACTGAGATCAGTGTTCAGCCTTCAGATGGTGTGGGCGGAGTTTGTCTGAAATGGAGGCGTGTGTCAGTTACACTTTAATTACACTATAGTTGGTCAAAATAAACACCACAAATTCAGAAGGAAACACTTTCCATGACCAGAGCTGAAGTTCTTTATTAATGTAGTCCACGACTCCAGAATGTACATTAGAAACCAACAGCAATCAGAATTTAATGAAAATCAGTGAAAATGTTTTAGGTTAAAATTTATCATAAAAGGTATTTTTTTTATACTCTTCATTTTGTCCTGGAGTGTACAAACTTTTGCACTCTTCACTGAACAGTAAACAAAGACAACGCATCACTATTTGAAGTAAACACACGTATGTTTGTGTCTGTTTTCTGTAGCTGAAGTATGGAGCAAGTCGCACTGATGGAGGAGATAAACTGGGATTTAATCCTGCTGGAGGTAAACCAGAGAAACCATTTCTCAGCTTTAATTAAACACTTCAATTACACACTTTATTAAACAATTTAATCACACAATTTAATCACACACTTTAATTGAAATCAAACAATCGTTACACGAATATTAAAGTCGAGATTCATTTATATTTCTGACCAGTTTTTATTGATTTTATAGATATATATTCAGATTTATATTGTTCTGTGTGTAGAGATTATTTTCTTGTTTGTTTGGTTCATATTTCTTTTATTAAATCTTGCTGGTATTTATTTAATCTGAAATGAAGTGATTAGTTTTATTTTGTTGTGTCTGTGTTAATAGCTGAAATTAGTGTGAAATTATATCAAGTTTAAATTGAAGGGTTTTTTATTGAAATAGAATTTCAGACTGAAATCATCTTCATTTGTCTAAAAGAAAACGTAATAACTAATAATTCCACTTAAAGATGATGTGCTACATATAAAGCTAACGTTTAATAATCTATTTAATGCTTTATAGAAATAAAGGCTGAAATAAAGAGAAGTGTGTTTTAATGTCTTATTGTTGAACTATTTACTGCCTTTAAACTGTTCTTGATGTCTTCCAGTTGGTCCTGAAGAGCAAGTCAGATTCCTCAATCATCTCACACTCTGACTCCACCTGCAGAACATTGAGTCACAACATCACAATATACACTTTATTAAAGTCTAACACTCTCCTCACAGCAGGTACAGTACTCACATATACACACACATACACACACACACACACAGACACACACACACACATGTACACTCACATACACACACTTGTACATACACACACACACACACACACACATACAAACACTATCACACACACACGTACACACACACACGTACACACACATGTACACACATACACACACTATCACACACACGTACGCACACATGTACACACACACACACATCTTGCAGGAGTGATATATATGAGTTTGATTTTTTGATGAATTTTAAGTTTTGATGATTTTTGAATTTGATGAATTTGATTTTTGATATGTTAAATATTTGTGTGTTTATTTTTAAGGTGTTCACCAGCAAACACATTTAAACACTCCAATAGAATTAAAATTTGACTTATTATAAGTTTATTAGCTGTAATTCTGATTATTCTGGTTGTTTACTGTTCTGCTTTATACTTTACTGCAGGGTGAAGAACACGACTAAAGATGATAAGATTTATTTAATATTAGTATAAAATTATTGTTTGTGTTTAAACTTTGTTCCTTTGTTAATTAAATCTGTCATTGTGCCACTTTGAGATGTTTATTTTGATTTTGTTCCCTCAGTGTTCGCCCATGTGCAGAATCAGAACCCTGAGCAGCCTGGCTGAGCTCCGGTCCTCGGGTTTCGGTCAGCCGGCTCCTCGACACGGACTCCGCCTGCTCTACTGGTTTGTTGAGAACTGTGTGGAAGTGAATCAGCAGAATCAGATGATTCTGCTCTGCATTCCGTCCACAGGAGACTTTGGATTTCGAATCTTCCACAACAGAGAAGAAGGAGGAAAAGGCCACCTGCTTCCAGACTCCAGCAACCTGCTGTACTACGAGCTTGGGAACTTAAGTGGAGCCGGATCCCTGCCTGAGTACGTCCGAGAGAAATACACCGGCTTCCAGGACAAGAGCAACACTGATCGCATTGTGGTCAGCTTGGAGTCCGGAACGTTCCACAGCATCTATGTGACACGTCATGAGACGCGGATAAACTTTGACCACCGACACACGTTCTGCATCGGGCCAGAGCTTGTGAGAACCATCAAGAAAATGCAGAGAGAAGATTTCCTAAGAGCAGCTAAACGACGTCGGAACACCGGGCCTCGGTGCAACACGAAGCTCCTCACTGAACAAAAGTCTGAGTTCCTTGCAGCTCACAGAGCTCCATCACATCAACCTTACAGCCAGGATTTACAGCTACATGCTGCACCACATCTCAGACACCATCCTCACAAAGACACCAGAAACATCTCCATCTTCTGCTTCAGCCTGCTGTTCCTGTTAACCTCTGCACTGTTACTGGGTTTCATTCAGTGAAGATAATCTGAGTAGACGAAAGTCCTGTCAGGATTCAGAGCTCGTTATTTTGTCATGAGTTTCAAATTGAAATTCAATTTATTTGTATAGCACAATTCACATTGTTAAACTAGGGGTAGAACTTCAGGGGTATGTCTCCTACTAGGGGTAGAACATCAGGGATATGTCTCCAACTAGGGGGAGAACATCAGGGGTATGTCTCCAACTAGGGGTAGAACATCAGGGGTAGGTCTCCAACTAGGGGTAGAACATCAGGGATATGTCTCCAACTAGGGGTAGAACATCAGGGGTAGGTCTCCAACTAGGGGTAGAACATCAGGGATATGTCTCCAACTAGGGGTAGAACATCAGGGGTATGTCTCCAACTAGGGGTAGAACATCAGGGATATGTCTCCAACTAGGGGTAGAACATCAGGGATATGTCTCCAACTAGGGGTAGAACATCAGGGATATGTCTCCAACTAGGGGTAGAACATCAGGGTTGATGAAGTTTCCACTTCTGCCTGTTGATTGCTGCCAGTGGTGTGTCACGTCCTGTGCTGGAGTTGCTGGACCTTAGTTCTGTTGCTTGATGTTTCACGTGGCTTGGACAGTTCCTCATGTCTCATGTAAGTTTCTCAGACTTGTGCCTGTTGCATGTTTGGAAGCTTTGTGATGCTGCTTCCTTTTTTCTTGAAGCATCTAGTTTTGTAGTAATGCCTCTTTAAGGATTGTTTGAGTTTCGCTGACAGAACATCTGAGTCTCAGGCTGCTGATCCCAGGTCACGTCCCTTTCCTGACACCAAGCCTGCTGTGGAGAGATGCTCGGCACTCAAGAGGTCTCCACCTATTGGTCAGACAGTCCTTGGTTCAGCACCATGAGGTGTTAGAATTTTGCAGCTAATATTCAAATTGTCCTTGTCCAGTTTCTCTGTCTGATAGAACCCTGTCTGCCCCACACCACAATGCTCACCATCCTTTCTGTTCTTGCTTCTCCGCTCAAGTGGGTCTTGGATCATTCCATCTGATTATCCCAAATACTATCTTCCCTTTCCCACATGTGTAGTTTATTTTATTTTTACACTAATTTATTCTTAAAATTCTATTCTTTGTATAATTATAATATTTTTTGTAAATCTTTATGGTATTTTATTCCTATTAATCCTATTGTTATGGCTTGGACTGTCAAAGCACTTTACTCTGTGTTGTACTGTATATTATTGTGTGCGTGATAAATAAAATACGAATTTTCTTCGTTTTAGTTAGAGACATGGAACCCGGTTGTGTGAACGATGTGGTGCTGAGTCCAAAATAATCACCAGAAAAACACTGATAATATTAGAACCCCAGATCAGAATGAAGAACAGTTCTAGAGCAGAACAGACTCGAGTGTTTATATCGGTTATAACGTAAATAAGATCGGACTCTTTTCAGACTTTCTACATCATTAGACTATAACAAGAATTTATATGTCTTTAAATCTACTTTGTGACCTGATATCAGTTTAACTGAGTAATTTACTGACTCTAAAGTTTAACTGAGTTAAACTGATTTACTATAAATGAATATACAATTATGATGGCATTTTATATATTAAAAACAGAACTTTCACAAACTGTAACATGGGAAACGCAGAGTGAGAGGTGATAAATCTGAACGAGCACTGAGGAAGGTGTTAATACTCAACACTGATGCACCTCCCACACACTGGGATTACATTATAACATAAAACATCTGTAGACTGAGAATAATTTATTATGAACTTTACCTGAAAAGAGCTTTATTAACTGAAAAGTGTGTGTGTGTGTGTGTGTGTGTGTGTGTGTGAGTGAGTGAGTGAGTGAGTGAGTGAGTGAGTGAGAGAGAGAGAGAGAGAGAGAGAGAGAGAATGAATAAAAAGACATGTTTTAAAGATGGCTTTCCCTTTGGGATTTAACCACCATTTATGAAGTGAATTCTGAACCTTTATGAGCTGTTTATTAAGACACATTTGAACATGTAACAACCCCTGACGCTACAGTGGTGTACTGTGTGAGATTCCTGGATCAAGTCTGTGTGTGTCTGTATTAATCACAGCTCTGGAATGCTTTATGCCATTTATGCCATTCCAGGCAGCTGCCACCCCAGAAACAGAGCAGGAGAAGGAAGGGGTTATGAAGCTTGAAGAGAGAGGTTTGACTTAGTTTTTGCATAATCGAGAAACTGCTATAAAACCTATCAGCCCACTTTTTCCATCTATTCTAGTGGGTTTGATTTCCCCAAGGTTAGGGAGTAGAACATCAGAGAGAGAGAGCATGTTTTTGCATGTTTTTGCATTGCACCTCTGCATGTTTTTATAACATTCAGTGGAAACCATGGGAGACAAATGTGAACTAACAAGCAGGAATAGACAAGTTATTGTTACACTGAAGAACGAAGGCATTTCCTGCAGAAAGATTGCCCAGAAACTCAAAATACCAGTGAGTACTGTAGCATACAGAACTGGAAGATCTCAAATCAACAACAAAATCAGTGAAGTTAATAAGAGTCTCCAACATGCATAATTACATTAATGCATAAAATAATAATGCATTAATTAATAAATTAGTGCAACTAAAGCTGTGCCACTTTGTCATATTTGACAGTGCAGAGGAGAGTTCAGGAAGTTGTCTAAATGGGGTGTGTATCTGCAAAGAAACCCCTGCTGAGAGCACAGAACATGGTCAAAAGGCTTTTTTTGATCAAACACACACAAAAATTGGACAGTCACTGACTGGAGAAATGTCTTGTGGTCTAAGGAATCAAAGTTGGTTCTAAATGAAGATTATACATAAAACTGATCTCATAAAACTGGTGAGAGATGATACCTGACGGTGTTGTACCAAATGTCAAGTATGGAGGCAGAAGTCAAGTCAAGTCAAGAAGCTTTTATTGTCATTACAACCATATATACCGTAGCTGTTACAGTACAGTGACATGAGACAACGTTTCTCCAGGATCAGGGTGTTACATAAAACACACACAGAGCTATAACGACTTAGTAAGTTAGTCCTAGATACATAAAGTGTATCTGTTTAACCTGGTGTACACAGTGCAGGACAAGACAAACAAGACAGACAAGACAGTGCAGGACAAAAGTCAGTACAAACAAAAAATACAAGACAATACACAAAAGACAGTAGACAGAAACAGCGCCAACCAGTGTACATACTTTATGTTCAAACAATATTGCAAGTGCAGAAATACTGGAATGAACAGTGTCATAGCAGCAGTTACCTGAGATAATGTAAAGTATTGACCAAAACAGCATGTAAACAGGTTGATGGATGTATATTGGAAGTGTGTGTATATGGTGTAGGTCTGTACAGTCCATACAGTTGAGTGTGTGTGTATGGAGCTCGGTACAGTACAGTTCAGTTATTAAGGAGTCTGATGGCTTGTGGGAAGAAACTGTTACACAGTCTGGTCGTGAGGCCCAAATGGTTCGGTACCCTTTTCCAGTCGGCAGGAGGGTGAAGAGTGTGTGTGAGGGGTGTGTGGGGTGAAGAGTGTGTGTGAGGGGTGACGAGTGTGTGTGAGGGGTGTGTGGGGTGACGAGTGTGTGTGAGGGGTGTGTGGGGTGACGAGTGTGTGTGAGGTCCACAATGCTGTTGACAAAGACTCCAATGATCCTCTCTGTCCTCCTACACGTTAAACTTAAAATTTACTAAAACGTAGTCAGGGTGGGGGGGCTTTCCTCAGCCTTTGTAAGAAGTAGAGATGCTGCTGGGCTTTCTTGGTGAATGAACAACCCCCCTCCTGGTAACCCTGGTAACCAGGTGCTCCTCCGAACCAAGCTGTTGCTCATTTCTGTGGCGGTGCAGCATTGAGAGTGGGCCTCATTCCTGTTTTACCACTACCACACACCCTGATCATGTTTGAGTCCCCCTGGCCCTTGAAGCACAACCCTCAATTTTACTGGTCCAATGGCCAAGTTCAGAATTGGGCAACCCTACTACCTGAGCAACCCGCGCCATGCCCTAGTTGCTGATAAACCTCTTTTTAATTCCTCACTGGTAATGGTTCTGACATCACTGTTGGATAACAGATAGTATCCAAGGTTCAGTGGACATGTAGAACTTGGTGGTGTGTCTTGTTAAAACACAGAACAACTTCATCCCTTTGCTCACATTTATTCTTGTTGACAATAAAGCTGGATGCACAGTACACAGGTTTCACAGGATAAGCGGAATGCTTAGGATACACAGGATGGTAAAGATGGTTTTCTGGTCATTACAAACAATACAACACAGACATCAGACTCACAAATAATAATAAAGATGGAAGTCATACAGCATCAAACATAATATCTATAAACCTACTGATGACCAGTATACAACCCATCAGGTTCAAGTAAACAACACAATGGAAAACTTACATAACACATCTTATGGAAAGGATTCAAACACACATGGTTGAGTGCCCATCCTCAGTCCTCAGGCCACATCTTACCAACACAAAGGGACAAAGAAAGGAAATGAGGTCCATTTATAGACCTCAGCTGAGAATTATGGGTAATGAAGTGCACTGAAAAATGGTGATGCAGTCTGCAGAGGATTGTGGGAAATGTAGTATAAAGGAAAAAGGAAGAACAAGTCTAATTCACAACAATCACCTTCGCTAATTTACACACCTCTACAATATTACTCTTAGTAATCTCTGACTGACGAAGGCATATATCGTTCATTTTTGACCTTGCCTGTTCTCAGTTCCTGATTCTGTTTGCCCTACGCCTGCTCTATGTGGATGTGACCCTTCCTGTTTCCATTAATGTCTGTCCTGGCGCCTCATTTAGAGCCAACAGAAATGCAGCTCTGTGCAGTAAGACTCATGGTGGTGTGTGTGTGTTTACATCAACACTGAGACTCACGGTGGTGAGTGTGTGTTTACATCAACACTGAGACTCGCGGTGGTGTGTGTGTATACATCAATGTGTTGCATACAGGTGATCACGACCTACAAGACAGCTTCAGCTGCCTGTGATAGTGATGCCCCCCAGATGCACTGAATGACCTCGATGCTCGGTTTGAGATGCAGAACAATGTAACGGCAAGGAAGACCATCCCTCCCCCTGACGACCGGGTACTCTGTCTATCCACGGCTGATGTAAGGACTCTTCACCAGACACACCCCACACACCCCTCACACACACTCTTCACCCCACACACCCCTCACACACACACTCTTCACCCCATACACCCCTCCCAAACACTTTTCACCCTACACACCCCTCACACACACTCTTCACCTCACACATCCTTCAGACACACTCTTCACCCCACACACCCCTCACACACACTCTTCAACCCACACCCCCCCACACTATTTTTATAGTGTTTTTATTTATTTTATTATTATTTTTTATGCTTTTTAGTTCTATTGTTTATTTTATATTGTTTGTACAGCACTTTGGTGAACACCTTCTGTTTTAAAAAGGTGAATACAAATAAACTTTCATTTGATTTGACCAGACTGTGTAACAGTTTCTTCCCACAAGCCATCAGACTCCTTAATAACTGCAACTGAGCACAACACACACACACAGAGGCACTAGTGTTAATTTCGTCACCTATTTTTAATTTAGTCTTAGTCTTGTGCCAAATGTTAGTTTTAGTCATATTTATTCATTCACATATCTTTTTTTGTTAGTCAAGTTTTAGTCGACTAAAAGTTTTTAAATTTTAGTCTAGTTTTAGTCAAAAAAACTGTAGTCTTTTTTTAAAATAACATTATTACTGAGATTATTACTGATAAACATTTCAGTAAAAAAAAGTGTTTCACATCTCAAACATTATATGATTAAATGTAATAATTACCTGACAAAATACACTTGTTGAATGATTTTTGTTGAATGCAAATGTTAAACGTGTCTGGTTTTCAATTTCTGATTTAGGAGACACATTCACAAATGATGAACCTGTTCTGAAGAGTATTTTATTTTAACCAACACAATTCAAAAGCTGGGGCCCAACAGACTCCGACTGACAACTTAAGTTACAAAGGTTTTTAAAACTGTTTTGGTTGCCTTGTGTCTCATGTTTCTGTTAAAATCAGAAATAAAATAAATATACTCAGAAAAACTGAAAAGAATAGGACTACTTTACTGTGGGCCTAAAATACAACCTATTTACAGTCCGCGAATCACAAAAGTATCAGTGAGAAGTTGAGAACACTCGTTTAAACAGTGCATACACTCAAACTTGACTGCACATCACATTTTTTACTTTATTGATACTGCTTTTAATCGTAATGCAAAGACCGGTCATCGGGACATAAGCTGTCATGTACAATAAAAGAGCCTGTGCAGTGACAGGAAATATAATTTTACACAAAAAGCTGCCTAGACCAGGGGTGGACTTGCGCTCAGACGAATTCTTTCTACACACACTAAACAGCGCGAAGCCGCAAACTCGTTCTGAATATTTTAAAGGCGTAACAGCTGATGAAAAAGCAGAGATTGTAGATGAATTGTAGACAAAAATGAAAGACGAAAGACTTAGGTTTTGAACTGTCTTAGAATTGTAGACAGTAGAATTGTAGACAAAACATTTTCGTCTCGTCTTTTTTCGTCACCAATAATGCATGTTAATTTAGTCTTAGTCAGCGTTTTTGGACAGTGGTGCAGTCTTGTCATCGTCTCGTCTTAGTCATGAAAAAAAAGGTTGTTGACGAACATACAGTATTTCTTCTCGTTTCGTCTGACGAAATTAACACTAACACAGACCTACACTAAATACACATATTTCCAATATACATCCATCAACCTCTGTTTGCTCTTTGCACATTTATTTCTTTATATAAATGCAAAAGACAGGGAAAGAGAAGTGCAGGTTTCTGGTTTGCACAATCCTTTACATTACCTCAGGGACCTGCTGCTATAACACTGTATTCATTATAGTGTTACTGCACACAATATTGTTGAACATACAGTATTTACATACAGTATTTACACTGCGCTGTTTCTGTTTATTGTTTTTTGTGTATTGTCTTGTAACTTTTTGTCCTGCACTGTCTTTTTTCCTGCACTGTCTTTTGTCCTGCACCGTCTTGTCTGTCTTGTCCTGCACTGTGTACACCAGGTTACACAGATACACTTTATATATCTAGGACTAACTTACTAAGTCCTTATAGACCCTGATCCTGGAGAAACTCATTGTCTCATGTCACTGTGTACTGTAACAGCTATTTGAAAGTGAAAGTGACATGACATACAGCTAAGTACGGTGACCCATACTCAGAATTTGTTCTCTGCATTTAACCCATCCAAAGTGCACACACACAGCAGTGAACACACACACCGTGAACACACACCTGGAGCAGTGGGCAGCCATTTATGCTGCGGCACTCGGGGAGCAGTTTGGGGGGTTCGGTGCCTTGCTCAAGGGCACCTCAGTCGTGGTATTGCCGGCCCGAGACTCGAACCCACAACCTTAGGGTTAGGAGTCAAACTCTCTAACCATTTGGCCACGACTTCCCCCACATATGGTTGTAATGACAACAAAAGCTTCTTGACTTGACTTGATCATTGTCTGCTACTCAGCACCACCTCACTGGACTGTCACCACCTGGTCACTTGGTCCCCTCTGTGCTCTATACTGCCAGGTCTGTGCTTTTTGTGTACTCGTGTGTGGTTATTGACATTTTCACTGTTGCTTGCTCTCTGCTGGCCTCAGTGACTTACAGAGACTCTACTGTAGCCTCTGTTCTGTGAAGTGCTGAGCTTTTTCTTTCATTTATCTTAAAAGGTAAGAAATGCAAAGAAAGGAAGAAAGACGTGGCTCTTTCAGATAAAACATAAGATAAAATATAGTTTATTTTATAGTTGAAGTTGTATTATTTTTCACATTAAACATTTTTCACATAAAATTTATGACACTTTGTAACCTCATTTATTTATTTTTATCTACAAGTGTGAAAAATAAAAACAGGAAATCTGAGCAATCACTGTTCTGCAGTAAGACAGAGAATTAAGTGCAATAAGCAGAAAGTTAAATGAGAAATATGTCAGAAAACAATACATAACATTACACTCACGTCTGTGTCTTACTGCAGAACAATGTTCAGATTTCCTGTTTTTTACCTCACTTGGGAGGAAGACACTGCCAGGATTTACACTGCTGGCAGTTTTGATAAAGGGGGAGTTTTCCATCAAGTTCCTTCCTGCAGGGTGGACACACACACACACACACACACACACACACTGCATTGGGCAGCGCAGTCTTAACTTCTTTAAGACTTAACTGCACAGCTGAAGCATGGTGAGTGTCAAAATGTTCACTGATTTTTCCTTCAGTTTCATTAATTTCATAATGGGGTTGTGTTCCGTACACAATGTTCTCGTAATATTTTCACTTTTTATTCATTATATGAAAGTTCTGTATAAATCATTTCATTAATATTAACACTCTGTGTGTGTGTGTGTGTGTGTGTCTGTGTGTGTGTGTGTGTGTGTGTGTGGTGTGAGCATTTCAGTATCTCATGCATACAAGCACAAGCTTTACACATAATGCTTATTCCACATAACAGTACAGTGCCAATATCTGTGTGTTCACACTGTATTATTTTCACTTCCTGTGTCCAGGCGAGTGAACCGATGGTGCGACTGGAATGTGAGGGAGTGAGTGTGTTCCTGCTGCTGGTCCTTGCTGCACTTCAGCACACTGTGAGCTCTTTATACCTCATTATTGCACACAGTCTACAGTACAGACATTAATTACTGTCTTTTTTTCTGAAACCTACAGCAGTTTTATAAAGTGCTCATTAGAGCCTGAGCTCAGGTTATTCTGTGCTTTAGAAAGTGATGTGATATACGGCTAAGTACGGTGACCCATACTCAGAATTTGTTCTCTGCATTTAACCCATCCAAATTGCACACACACAGCAGTGAACACACACACTGTGAACACACACCCGTAGCAGTGGGCATTTATGCTGCGGTGCCAAGGGAGCAGTTGGGCGGTTCGGTGCCTTGCTCAAGGGCACCTCAGTCGTGGTATTGCCGGCCCGAGACTCGAACCCACAACCTTAGGGTTAGGAGTCAAACTCTCTAACCATTTGGCCACGACTTCAAGAAAAATTTGCTTTTAAATATTTCAATAAAATATCAAGCTTTACAGTATATTTAACAGATGTCAACAGACCCTGATCATGAAATTAAGAATTTTAATAAATTGAGATGAATGTCTCTGCATTTATGTTGAATTGCAGGAACTTATTTTAAATTGACTAAATTGTTGTGATTCAGGATGATAATAAAATATGTGGTTGCTTTAGTTATCAGTACAAACACTGACCCAGTAACAGAAACTTTTAATGCTGCTTCATATTCTGTACTTACTCCAGTTTGGTTCTCCTTCCATATGAGTTATTGGTTATTATCTCATTTATGTCATTAAATCATTATTATATTGTTTGGGCGGGGTTTAGGTTATGATGTTATGTTCTAGTTTATATAAATTCATTCATTCATTCATTTTCTACCGCTTATCCGATCTTCTCGGGTCACGGCAATCTCAGGCGTCATCGGGCGTTTATATAAATTTAGGTTAAATATTTCCTTGTTTGTATTCTGCAGGTGAAAGCGAAGGTGAAGATGTTGGACATGGCTCCTGATGCAGTAGATGACGACTTTTTAGAGTGTCGAGACAAAATGCTGAAGGTTGTTACAGACAGTCTGCTGCAGGAGGAACTCGACTCTGAGAAAGTGTTTAAGGACTTGTGGAGTAGATACAATGGAACGTGCAGGAACAACATAATTGGTGGAACATCTCTTCACATGGATGCTCTCCAGGCTTATGGAAATTCTAGGGTTAAGTTTAGAACAAATTTCAACAGTTTGGTTTATAGCAATGGCACCAACATCACAACCTACAGAGATTTTCGCTTCAAGTCTCTTCACTTTCTCCTATCCGACTCCCTGAAACTGCTGAACCCTACAAACACCTGTAGAATCGTGTACTACGGCACCGATGAAAAGTACAAAGCAGTTCTCGGGAAAGAGGTCCGATTTGGGATGTTCCTAAATCCTACAACCTCAAAGGACACTGCAATTGAAGATGTGCATTCAAATGACGGCTCCTTGTTTATCATCAATTCCTGTTCTGTGGTTGATGTTGAACAGAAGCTGTGTAACTGTGAGGAACTTCAGTGTCTTCTTTCTCCAGCTGAGGTCTTCACAGTGCAGAAAGTTGAAAAAGTTTCTGAGTATAAAGAAATCACTTTAAATCACTCAGGCTTTCTCAGCAATCATCACTGCTCCTTCTTCCAAAGGTAGGATGATCACCTCTATAAATTCCAGTACTTCTATTAGATTTAGGGTATGTTTTATTTTTTTTATGAGATTTCCATGTTGCTTCTAGATTTTTAATCCTGAACACTCACTCACTCACTCACTCATTCATTTTTGCCCGCTTATCTGAACTACCTCGGGTCACGGGGAGCCTGTGCCTATCTCAGGCGTCATCGGGCATCAAGGCAGGATACACCCTGGATGGAGTGCCAACCCATCGCAGGGCACACACACACTCTCATTCCCTGAACACTTATGTTAAACACTAAACAGCGCTGAAATGGACAGAAATGCTGAGTGGATGTTTCTTCTAAAGTCTCTTTCTTTCTGTTTCCTGTCTCTCTGAAGGAATGCGGCGGATGTCCAATCCACCGTCTCTCGGACTCTTACTCTTCTGGCACTGATGGCCTGCGTGTGGAGTTACTGAGACGGCGTAACTCACCTCTTCATTTATATTAGTAATATTAGTAGAACTCCCTTTAATTCTCTCCATGATCAGAAGTACAGGACACAGTGTCACTTAATGACAAATAAGAATGAGATGATGTATATGAATAAAGCCTCGTCTTGTGTTATTAACACTGCCGTCCTCAGTCATAGTGATTCCTCAGAGAAACAGATGTTAGAGCAGGAACACATGAATGGAACAACTCTACTATATATCGTTATTTGTAAAGTTCTCAATGCTGGTGTGTGATTTGGAAAACACTGCTAACCTTTTGAGTTTAATGACTCATTTCTTTGACGTAAGAAGACAGGAAGTATGGAAGAGAAGAAGGAAAGAGGGAAGGAGCTGGTCACAAGTTATTTGATACATTTCATAACTGAATTGAATTTTGTTTAAGAACTTTTTGGTGTATTGAGACGTGTCTCAGAAATTAAACTGAAAGAAATTACAATAAAACACATCATCATATCTTCCTTCAGTGTTTGTTTAATACAAGCATGGGAACTTCCTGTGGTGGTGAAATATTTCATCCAGTCACTGAGATACAGTATGATCTTCTGGATGATGTGGGCTTTCCTGATCTTATTTAATAAAAAGTTCTTGTTTTTCTCGTCTGTCTGTTATTCTGCTTTTGATTAGTTGGTCTGTTTCAGTTCCTGTGTATAAAGGACATTTCTGCAGTGACTGAAACCTGCCTGTGTCTGTGTTCTGGTTAACACTCTCTGGTGAGAGAAAGTGTTGTAATAAATGATCGCACTTTCAACAGGTCCAAAAAAGGGACATTTTGGACCATATTACAGTATTGACAGGATGTTTCACAGCTTGGAGACATGGAGCTACCACAGGAGGAGACACCAGACCACTGTGTGCTGGGCCTCTAGTACCAGACTAGATGGATGGACTCACTGGAAATAAATGGATGACCAAAATGTTCTGAATAAAAATCTACAAATATTTTAGGAATTCACTGTGTTTCATTTATCAAATCTTAAAACAGACCTGAAATAAACACAGATCTTTATGTGTATGTGTGTACTGCAGTAAGATTGACAGGAGTGTAGCCCCACCCCCTTGTGCTGATTGGTCGGAGGTTGGTGTGGTTTGGACTTCAGACTTTCTAACCAGAAATGTGAGTGGCTGGGACACGTGTTTGTTTCTGCCAGAAAGTGAGTCAGATCTGTGTCATTTATTCCAGCTGAACTTTCTAACTAAAAGCTGGTTCAGTGAATGTGAGTGAGTGAATTCTTTGGTTCAGCTGTTAGGTTCCTGTAATGAACCTTTCAGAACATTCCAGATCCTGAAGAGTGAAAAGCTCAGCTGTGGAACTGGTGCTTTAAACCTCTAAGTAAAAACAATCAATAAACACAACACACACAATAAAGGTATTATTTTCTATAATGAATAAAGAGTGAATGAAACACTTTAACTTTAACAACATTGAAACTGGGGGGCACGGTGGCTTAGTGGTTAGCACGTTCGCCTCACACCTCCAGGGTTGGGGGTTCGATTCCCACCTCCACCTTGTGTGTGTGGAGTTTGCATGTTCTCCCCATGCCTTGGGGGTTTCCTCCGGGTACTCCGGTTTCCTCCCCCGGTCCAAAGACATGCATGGTAGGTTGATTGGCATCTCTGGAAAATTGTCCGTAGTGTGTGATTGCGTGAGTGAATGAGAGTGTGTGTGTGCCCTGTGATGGGTTGGCACTCCGTCCAGGGTGTATCCTGCCTTGATGCCCGATGATTCCTGAGATAGGCACAGGCTCCCCGTGATAAGTTCGGATAAGCGGTAGAAAATGAATAGGTGACTGACCAAGTTCTGTGGGTCAGTTCTGCAGATGGTGATTAAATCATGCATGATAATTCTAGCAGTAGTGGATGTAAATGTGCATTTAACACGGTGACATGGCCGATATTATAATATTGATAATATTGTGTCCGAAGCGCAATTTAAATGAAATGAGATAGTGGTCAGAGATAACTTCTGTTTGAGGCACTGTGACTATATTTTCTATATTTAATCTGAGGGTTAGAATGAGATAAGACTGACCTCCATCATGAGTGGGTCCTATTACATTCTGGTTAAACCCTACTGTATCTAAGATAGAAACAAATGCTGTTCTCAGCGATTATTCTAACTTATCAAAATGAATATTAAAGTCTCCAACAATTACTGCTTTGTCTAAAGAAACAACTGGGTTTGAAATTAAATCTGCAAATTCACAGAGGAATTCAGATTATGGTTCAAGAGGTCTGTAAATAACAACAAGAGGAACTGACTCAGTAGTCTTATTATTTCTAGCTACATATATGTTAGTATGAAGAACTTCTAATGAGTTAAACATGTGTCTAGATTCTTGCTTGACATCGAGCTTATCATCATGAATAACTGACACTTCCTCCCCTGTGTGTTAGGTGTGGCTGATGTATATACCTATAACTGGGAGAAAAGCGTTTTGCACACAACTACAGAAAGAATATGAGCTACAAACCTGGAAGAAGAAACCAGAAGTTTGATGTCACAGAGAGAGACTTGCATTTAAATTTAGGACATTTGGCAGACGCCTTTTCCAGAGCCTCATACAATCAGACTTGATGCAGTTACAAGTGAGTGAAATGCAGCCAAATATTATATAACCAAATGGATCAGAGCCACACTGGAATACTGCAGAACTCTGAACAGAATGTTCTCGCTCGCTGGGATTGCTAAACTTGCCTCTGAGGTGAGGATTCCTTCTCCTTATTAATGTCATAATGTCATTAAAATCTGCTCTTACACTGTTTCTTTAAATATTTTAATCCTGATGGAGTGATAAAAAATGACCTAATATAAAAGTTGCTGTATATTTTCTACCACATTTTGCTAGTCCTTTAGCCCTGGTCTCTCAGTCCTCTGACACATGGTGTTGTGTCGCCGTATCAGACTCTGATCAGACTCTTGCTCATCTCAACATTCTTGAGTTAATATAATTGGACAACTTACTTGCACATTCTTTGTTAATATTTATTTTGTCTTTTCTTCAAAGCAACAGCATGCAGCAGATGATTTGCACAAGCAAGTCAAAGAAATGGTGGAAGTTTTACATCCTGATGTTTTCTTCATTTACAACACAAGCATGGGTGAAGCAGAGCTGTCTCACACACAAGTACGATGGAAGATCTCTGCTTGTGTCCTAATGAAGGAGAACTTTATCTGATTGGACTTTACTCCTGAAGAGGCAAGCAGTCTCTGGGCACCAAGGCACCAAGTGTGGCCAAATATCCATCAGATATTCGTAAAATCAGAAAATTCTATTAATTCATGTAGTCGAGGGATAAACTGTGTGAGCAGGAAAATCAATGAAATAAAGTTTGTGTAACATTTTAGCTCTCAGCTTGTTTACTTACAGTTTACGTGGTCCTCCATCTGCAGGTCTGCTGTCTCCCTCTTGTGACTGTAGCTGGATATTTCACCTTAAACACTACAGTTTACACCTTCGGAGTTCGTCATTATTCTGTGTTGTTATTAAATTATAAAACCTGCACCATGTTCAGTGATGTTCAGTGTGTTTGCTTTGTTAAAGGTGAGGACGTGTGAAGGTGCTCCTCATTGCTCTACTGTGTCTTTATCTCAGATCTTTATTTCATTCACTTTCTTTATGCCACGGTTCTGTTCTTCTGAAGATGTGGATTCAGATGAAGGCTCCTTGTTTATCATCAATTCCTTTTCTGTGGTTGATGTTGAACAGAAGCTGTGTAACTGTGAGGAACTTCAGTATCTTCTTCCTCCAGCTGAGGTCTTCACAGTGCAGAAAGTTGAAAATGGTTCTGAGTATAAAGAAATCACTTTAAATCACTCAGGCTTTCTCAGCAATCATCACTGCTCCTTCTTCCAAAGGTAGGATAAAGAGATAGCTAGAGCCTGATGAAGAACAATTGTGAGAAGTAAAATGAAGACGGATCGTTTTCTTCTAAATATTGTTTATATTGTTTGTAATATTGTATTTAACTTTTTGTTTATTTCTAAAGGTTAGGTCTTCCTCATGATAGTTCCTTTGCTTTGCCACTGAGCTGTTGCATTCTGGTAGCGGTGGTGTCCTACATTCTGGTCAATCTTCTGCGCATGTCCCTGCTGTAAATATTATCTCTGTTTTTATGGTATTTAATTAATTAATATGAGCATGTAATCTTTTTTTAGTGTTGAGCATTTTGTATGTATTTGTTGAGCAGATGACTGTTGATCAGGTGATTCATCCCCAGGTCATGATCTTACAATATTCCTGCATAACGATCTGATCTCTCCTTCAGTCACAGCTCACAACCTTGGCCGTGGACAGGTAACTGTCCTTTACTTCTTATGTCTTTAATGTGACTCGCTCGTATCGGATTCTTCTCTACAACATTAGAAGGATTTGGCCAATTTTCTCCACACAGGCTGCTCAGGTAATCATCAGGTTGTCATCTGAACACTGGACTACTGCAGCTCTCTCTATCAGGTCTACATATGAACACAATTCATCCTCTGCAAATGATCCATAATGCAGCTGTGTGACTTGTCTTCAACCTGCCTAAGTTCTCCACACCACCACACTGCTGTGTTCCTCCACTGGCTCCTGTAGCTGAACACATCAGATTTAAACACTGATGATTTCCTACAAAGCCAAAAACAGACCATGTCCCTCTTACCTCAAAGCCCTCATCACTCCACACACTGCACCTCACACCCTCAGATCTACCAGCACTGCTCCACTGGTCCCACCGTCTCTCAGGGTAAGAGATAAGTTTACTACAACACTCTGTTCTGTTCTGCACCAAGGTGGTGGGCTGAAATTCTCCTAGAGGTCCGGACAGCTGAGTCACTGGATATCTTCAAACCATAGGAGTTTTGAGACTATTTTGTGACAGAAAGCTGATGAGTAAACATGATGAGTTTTTCTCTGCGTAAACAAATCAGACATAAATCTACAATCATCAAAGCAACTTTAACACATCATCTTATGTTTCTGAACTCAGAGATGAGAAGACACCATCCCAGAGTTATAAAGCAGCTCAAACACACTCCTTTCATTCATGTTAACATGCAAGAATAAACTATAAAAACTAATAAAAATTACTCTGAAAAATCTCTCTGTCTTTTTATTAACCAACATCATGTTTTATGAAATTCTTTATTCACCTGCTGTGAGGTTTGCAGAAAGGGCACAAGAAAAAACTATTTATAATAAATTAATTTCTACATAAACGTAAATGTAATTATTTTAAAGTCAAGCGGTTAAAGTGTGTTAAAGGCAGAAGATCCAGTGATCTTCCCAACACCATACATGTAATACATAGTGTGTGTGTGTGGTGTGTGTGTGATTCTGATGAAGATCTTCCAGTAGCAGCTCTGTAGGACGTCTTCACACAGTCACACTAACACTTCATTAGAATATTCTCCTCATTTGTTTCTATTTTGTCCTCCTTTATTCTCGCTCTGTGTGTCTGATCGCCGGGTGGCTTAAATGGCAATGTGGTCCATCAGAAGATGAAAAGATCTGACCTCGTATGGTAGAAAAATAGCAGAGCCAACTGTTTTGTTTGGCTTCCAGGATGTGAAAGCTGTTTTACTGTTCAGGTCCAAACAGTGAATACCATTCCATTTAGAGAGAGAGAGAGAGAGAGAGAGAGAGAGAGAGAGAGAGAGAGAGAGAGAGAGCGAGACAGCGAGAGAGAGAGAGAGAGAGAGAGAGAGAGAGACAGAGAGAGCGAGAGAGAGACAGCGAGAGAGAGAGCGAGAGAGAGACACAGAGAGAGCGAGAGAGAGACAGAGAGAGAGAGACAGCGCGAGAGAGAGAGAGACAGAGAGAGCGAGAGAGAGAGAGTTAGAGGGAGAGAGAGTGAGAGAGATAGAGATAGAGAGCGAGAGAGACAGCAAGAGAGAGAGAGCGAGAGAGACAGAGAGAGAGAGAGACACAGAGAGAGCGAGAGAGAGACAGCAAGAGAGAGAGAGAGAGAGAGACAGAGAGAGCGAGAGAGACAGCGAGAGAGAGAGAGAGAGAGAGAGAGAGAGAGAGAGAGAGAGAGAGAGAGACAGCGAGAGAGAGACAGAGAGAGAGAGAGAGAGAGAGAGAGAGAGAGACAGCGAGAGAGAGAGAGAGAGAGAGAGAGAGAGAGAGAGAGAGAGAGAGAGAGAGAGAGACTTGGCTAATTACATGAACTTTAATGGGGAGGATTGTTGAAGAGGTTCTGAGAGCTCATCACTAACAGAACTTACAGTTAGCTACAGGCTAGTGTTTATTTCACATGCTACAACTGCTGAAGCCCTAAAGTTGTTTAATTAGCAACTTATTATTGTTATTATTATTATTATTATTATTATTATTATTATTATTATTATTCAGCTCATTACATTCTCCACAGTTTGGCTGTAAAACACTTCACCAAATAACATTACAGTGTAAAGTGTTTAACAACAGAGTTTATAACAAACAGTTTAGTATGTGTACAAATACTTTCTCTCAGGGTTCTCTCTCAGGGTTCTCTCTCAGGGTTCTCCTACAGTTCTCTCTCAGGGTTCTCTCTTACAGTTCTCTCTCAGGGTTCTCTCTTACAGTTCTCTCTCAGGGTTCTCTCTCAGGGACCTCTCTCAGGGTTCTCTCTCAGGGTTCTCTCTCAGGGACCTCTCTCAGGGTTCTCTCTCAGGGTTCTCCTACAGTTCTCTCTCAGGGTTCTCTCCTACAGTTCTCCCTCAGGGTTCTCTCTTACAGTTCTCTCTCAGGGTTCTCTCTTACAGTTCTCTCTCAGGGTTCTCTCTCAGGATTCTTGTGGCTCTATCGTCCAGTCTGTCTCAGTTGTCTATATTAGGACATGTCAGAGCCCTTAGCTGTGTGCACACGTCTCTCGCACTGTTTAATGTCTCAGAAAAGGTCAGAGATATTTGAAAGGTTTTCTTTGACTTCTTGTTTCAGCTCGTTATAAACATTATGAAAATCTACTTTTATTATATTTTTAATGAACCGTGCTGAACAAACTATATAAATGACACATTATCACATCTAAACAAGCTTCTGTGTCTATTACTCTAAGGGTAAATCAAGAACCTTGAGAACACAACAGAGTGTTTTCTCAATCAGAAAAAAGAAATCCCTTAAATATCAGCTCACTAAAGTTTGGGGAAAATTTCAGTGAAAATTTGGTATGAAGCAAAAAACGGAGGAAAATTCCAAACCTATACCAGGAGGTTCCCCCAACACACACACAGCTCGAGAACTGTGAGGAGATTAGAACTGATTTCTATTTTGGACATGTGCAGAACATTTAGGTGTCTGGTGGTTTTTGGCTAAAAGTTTTCTAAATCTTTTCACAGTCTACAGAGATATATTGTAGCTCTGTCACTAATGGACCCTGCTATAGATGATGCAGATATCTTATTTGGTTCTAGTGAACTTGCACATCATTAGTACTCCCAGTATGACTCTCAGGATGCAGAACAATGAGTTTTGGCGTTACAGGTGGAGAAAAAAGCACTTATATTTAAGAACAACAGGACCACAATCACCCCAGGAAGCGGATGCCTCAGGAGGAGCCTATAGACCAGAACTCTACCTTGATCCTGCATCACATAGCCATTGTTCTTCGAACCATCTCAGAGAACTAGAGAAGTCCATTCCCTACATCATGGATAATCATGGAAACCATGACTCCTATACCTCTGGATTATCTCATCCACGTCCTTACTCTGGCCAGGAAACAATCCGATTAGGAATGTGTGGAAGGCGGTGAAGGAGGAGGAGAAGATGGAAGAAAAGGAAAAGGAGGGAGAGAGGCAGCTTCTGCCGTGTCATGTATCTTGAGTGAAATTCAAACCCAGGGTGCTGAGCAGGCAGAGCAGGGGCTCGGCTTCACTCACTGAACTTCACAGAGTCAAAAGACCACAGACGAGACCAACACCAACACGTAAGTACATCTGCTCACTCATGACTACCTAGATGTGTCCTAGATGTGTGTAGAAATCTATCTCTCACTCTAACTTTTTATTTTTGATTCAGTATGAACACAAATTAGATACTAAATTTAGACATTAGAACATAATTTTATATATATATATATATATATATATATATATATATATATATATATATATATATATACAGTACAACTTTTTAAGCTCCACACATCCTTATGATTGAGGTCTTGAAGTCTGCATGTTTCTGAGCCATAACATGAACATGGGAAGTTTCTGTTTCTCAAGCTACTTTATTAGCAGGTTTTATCTTCTTTCTGCTGTTTAGCACATGTTTGATGATGCAGTGCACTATACATGTGCAAATCCCTTGTGAGTAGAGGGCTCTACTGTGGAAGTTTACATAATCATCAGTACAGATCATTTTGCTTTGTGTTTATTAATATCCTGTGGATGATGAAAGCTGATTCAGATCCACCAGTCAGAAGGTGATTTTCATGACGTAGCAAGATTCAGACCTTTAAATCTTGCTACATAAGTGGCTTTAGTGTTTGTGTGAGATGTTCACAGATCTGTGTTCGGAACTCTGAATCAAAGTACTCTTCTGCAGAGCTTTGAGAGACACCAACATGTGCAGTTTGTCATCTGATCTTTCTTGGCCAGGACTCGACTGATACAAAGTGAACGTTTCTCTCTCCACACCATCTATAGCACACCAAATCCAGCCAAGGTTAGTGTTACTGTCTGAGAGCAGCTTCACTTTTGCTGGAAGATTTTCAAATCCTTTACATACAATAAAGCTGCAGAATGGGCAAATGAACCAGACTACCTTGCAAAATAGAGTGTTTCTTGAGTGGATCTCAGATGATTTATGCACTCATCTACAGGAACAACAGTACGAGCACAAGCTAATCATGATTAAATAGGGTTCACATGCTAATGCTTTTAAACAAGATGATCTGCTTCATGCTGTCTGGAACCTTCCTGATTTATGTAGATCTAAAAATTGACCACTGCAGGCTAAGGCACATCTCCATGTCAAATGCATATCTATGTCCTGATGATTGTTGTATATCCAACCAATAACAAGTGTCATTAGCATGTCCATTATCTGTTATTATATTATACATTTGTACTGTTATTTGTTTTAAATGTACAGTTCAGTTTGTCTGTAAATAACATATTTCAGTCGTCTCCTTTTACCCTTTTTAGGATAAAGACCAGCAGAAATACATCTGAAGAAGGCTAAATCTGAATGTACCCACATTGCTTAGTTCTTGACTGCTGTAATAAACCTTAAGGAGAAGGAGGTGCTGATTTTCAAGAACTGTCAACAAATGTTTCTTAAAGGTAAAGAAGAACCACAGATAAGTGTTTTGAAAACAGAGAACGATTTAAAGGCAGCGTAGCAAGTAAAACATGAAGAAGAATATTCTTATTTTACTTTATTAAAACTAGAATCAAGATCAAGAAGAAAAATCAATAAATACAATATAACGGGAAAAACATGGAGCACCTTCCACAGACAAAAGGCAAAGGGGTCCTGATGTTTGCAAGACGCCGTCAAAGGATTGATGAAATAGCTGCAGAACATGAGGATCTGAGGAGTAAAGGCATACCCGTGGAAGCATTTGTGGAACCTGAGATTGACACATCATTAAAGACTCAGGTGGACATTCCTCCAGTCCAACAAAATGAACAAGGCAAGCATCAACTAAAGTATCAGGATCATCAAACACAACAGCAGATCTTTCTGCAGCCAGACACTCGTATAAATGGTCTGGACTCCTGTCAAGATTCTTCAGGATCCAAACCGCTCGTGCCCAATAGAACAGCTAAGCCTTTTCTGAGTGGTCTGACTCAATCTCAAGCTCAATTTTCTCCTGATAGAAATGCCCCAAGTCCAACAATAATGAAATCTGAAAGTTTTTTCAAGGTTCCAGTTCCAGTAAAAACAAGCCCACAGGTGTGGTCACCTACAGGAGATATAATCGCCTCTCGTGATGAACGGATTGCTGTACCAGCTATCAAGACTGTAATTCTGCCTGAAATGAAAAGAAGAGGAAAAAATAAAACAAACTCTAAAGAATCTCCAGAGGAAGACTACTTTAGTCTTGGTGCAGAGGCTTGCAATTTCATGCAAGCTCCAACCATCAGACAGAAACAACCACCACCAGTCCTTCCCAAGCCTACAATTAATCCACTTTGCCCATCCTGGTCTCCAGAAGTTCAGGCCAATCGCAGTCCCCTTACACCATCAAGTCCTCTTCCTGCACAAGAGAACTGGGCTGCACCTCATCCACTTCAATCTCAGCCAGCTACCAAACCCTGGGGTCATTCAACAGCTCGATCCACGCCACAGCAGCAGGCGTCTGACTATTTACCATCCAAACAATCTGCTTCATATAAACCAACCTGGTCATCAGAACAAAAACAGGCACTCACTACTGCATCTCCCTCACAGCCAAGGTTCCCACAGGCTAAACCCCAAAGTATCAGTTCTGTGATTTCCTGCCCACCCCAATCAGCAAGCCCATATGTTCGTCCGTCCAAAGCTCCACCCATTTCTTCAATCTCAGAAATAGGGTCCTCTGATGGCCCAATGCTTAAGGGGAAGGGTGCAGAACTTTTTGCTAGACGACAGTCTCGTATGGAGAAGTTTATAATAGATGCTGAAACTGTCCAGGCCAACATAGCCAGATCCCCCTCACCCACCCTGTCCATGCCAAGCACCTGGAAATATTCTACCAATGTCCGAGCCCCTCCTCCTCTCTCCTATAACCCCATAGTATCACCTTTCTACCCTCCAGCAGCACAGAAGCCATCTCTTCCTGCAACAAGCTCAAGTATGAAGCACAGAGGAAACAAAGAGAAACCAAAGACTGCACCCAAAACTCTCACTGTTATGGATGTGATGAAACATCAGCCATACCAGCTGGACTCATCCCTCTTCACCTACAGCTCCAACACCGAAACGAAGGGCTCAAGCCTCAAAACATCTCCTGTCCCTCCTGCAGAGTTAAAGCAAACCCAGGGCTTTCTGCATGCTTCGTCCCCAGCCCCTTCTACAGGAAGTGGCAAGTCTTTTCAGCAAAGTGCCAAACCCAGTGGACCGGTGAGTGTTCCTTATCCCTTCAATCGTCAGTCCACTTCAGCTGAGGCTTGTCCTGCTGCACAGGCTACAGTACCATCACCAGCACCATGCACAATGTTTCCTGGCCCAGTAAGCAAAGCCTCCAGCAGCCGATCAACACCTCACACTAGGACTGGGTGCAATGCTTTTCTGTCCACTTCCTCTTTCCCTGTAAATAGTGAAATTATTTCTAGATGTGGCTTGCTAATGGCTCCAAAGCCTAAGTTTTCTGCAAAAAAACCAGCTGTTGTAGGAAAGCAGTGGAAACCAGTCGTAATGTTGCACTAAAAGCAGGGTTTACACTCAAAAAGCACCTGCAGGACGTTATTGAAAATAATGACAAAAGAATCAAGATTATTTTGCGAGTGTAAAAAGCGATAGTTAGATGGTTAGTTACATAACAGGACTACTTTGTGGTTCCAGCTGTGGAAATTCCAGCTCCTGTGTTGGTAGACGTAACGTGCCATGGAACTGTTCTTCAGCTTAATGAGATTAATGAGATGTTTTTGATCTGAAAGTTAAGTATTGGTGCAAAATATTCATACAATGAGAAACAAAGGTTTTTTTATTTGTTTAAAAGAAGACATTTAAAGACTCCTTTACATACTGATTAAGACAGAAATGGATTTTTTTCTAATCTGGAGGAATATATACATTGTTATAGTCAGGTGATGAGGTTTATATTAAAATATGTTATATTAGATTGTGTTGTTATTGTCTTTAACTTGTGAGGCTTGAATACAGCGTGTCAGCAAAGTCAGGAGAGATTGTAAAGGTGATACGTGGCAACCATTTCACCTGGTTATAAAAGGACTGGTGGAAAATGTAAAGGGTGTGTTTGTGTCTCATTCAATTTGGAGTTTGTTTTGGTCATGACAAACTGAATGACTGCTAACCAGAGCGCAACCTTCTGAAGTGTTGCTTCTTCAGTCTGTTGTTTGTTATTTTGTTTTTCTAGCTTTTTTTTTTAGGTCTATTTTCCTTTTTTTCTTCATTATAAATTCATTACAAGTTTCCCTGCTGAGCAGAATGTGTTTTTTTTTTTTATAAACACAAACCAATACATGAAGAACAGCTCTGTTTCTCATCTTGTGTAAAAATAATAATTTACATCATCTATCATTTGGTCTCTTCTTCTTATAATTGCACTTCTTCTTGGACATTTTCTTTACCTTATTAAACATTTCTGTAAACTCTTTCTTTCTTTCTTTCTTTCTTTCTTTCTTTCTTTCTTTCTTTCTTTCTTTCTTTCTTTCTTTCTTTCATTTATCATTTAGTCTCTGTCTTCTCTGTCTTCTTTTTTGCTTTTTTCAATACCATTCTTTAGCCCCTTTCTCTTAAATATAAAAATTATTGATAACAAAAATAGAGAGAAATTCATTCTGTGTCCAGCTGCTGAAATCCAGTAGGATCTTGAACTCTGACTCTGAGACTACAGCAAAAATTGATCCACCATTTCATCATTTTGATCATGTCATGAACAAACAAATTGTCCTGAAAGTAAACTACTTATACTTCATTACTTTATTTATTTCTCAAATTCCTAGACTCATAGACACATGCTTTCAGTCTTAATTATCCTTTTTTGACAAACACTAATATTGGCCACTTTTACTATTATTGTTAATAAAAATAATAATCTTTTTTTGACTTATCTCAGTGATAATAAAGGAATCCTGCTTAGATATTTCATAGACGATTTGTTTCGTACTCTTTGGGGTTTTGGACCTGTTTGTCACATGGACGCTGAGCTTTATTCTAATCTCTGCCTGCTTGTTGTTCACGTTACACTGCAACAGAGTTCACTGCTTCCTAAATATAGCACTCGCACACGTCTATCTTTACAACACGCTCTCCTTATTAAACACAGCTTCTGCTCAGGAGCTCGATAAGGCCCACAGCTGCCACCTCACCCAGGCTTTTATAAAACAGGTAAGTGCTGAAAGAGTCCAGAACAGAGCCAACACTCTTTCAGTGATGATGGAGTTTTTCAGAATTTAATGACAGATTTGATTTTTTATTTAAACTGACATCATAAACATCATAAATAAATCATGTGTGAGTTCCACAGTGTTCACTGAACAAAACATACAAACAATTTTGTATTAACATCAAGATGTTTTATATTACTATGTTATGGCTCTGTGTGTGTGTGTGTGTGTGTGTGTGTGTGTGTGTGTGTGTGTGTGTGTGTGTGTGTGTGTGTGTTTGGTTAGTTCTTGTTTTAATCAGCAGTCTCACATTTCAGCTGGTCATATTCTACAGTTAACTGCTCTGTTCAGCTGTATGTGTTCAGGAAAATTAAAGACTTCACATCAGTTTAAGGCTAGTCATTCTCTCCAGCAATACTATAGACAGACATTAGGTGGCAGCAAAGACAACAATGAGACCATGAGACACTTAAAAAGAAAACACATGAAGAAATCTTTGTTTCTGATCCATTCTGTTCAATTGGTCTTCCTTGTGTAGATCTACAGCCGGAGCCGCTCCATGTCCCTGCCCCGGAGACACTCCTCCATGTCCACTGTGTCTCCGGTGTCCAGTCCACGTTTCCATCCCAGCCATGGACCCATGGACAGGCAGTTGTCCTGGGCTGAAGCTCCTCAGAGCCCCCTGTGCCTAGTCAGTGAAGTCTTTGGCTCAGAAGATTTCCAGAATCCGATTAGAAACAGTTTCCACTCTTCTGTGCACAGGAGGTCGGTGACGGAGGAGAAGCCGATGGTTTACGGCCCACCGTTCAGACCAGCTCAGCCTCTTCCACTGGGCAGCAGATACACCACCAGCTGCTCTCTTCCCAGGAATTTCTCCCCTCTCTCACAGAAAGTCAGCTGGAGGATGTAGAGAAGAGTGATGCTGAGATCCCCCTCAGCATCACTTTTTAAAGATCCAGGACCTTACAGATGGATGCACTGAGAGATGTAGAGTGTGATTACAGACTAGAGCTGGTGCTGTTTAGGAAATTAATTGAGGGATGTTTGTAGATTTTATGGACTTTAAGGGGAGAGTGGGTCACAATCTCACATGGGGCACATAGTAACAGACTTTATTTAGTAGTTTCCACACACAGCTATGATGAAACTTTCTCTATTTACTGGTTGCCATGCCAACACTGTGTTTAAAACATCACACCAAAATTCAAAAGAATTGAAGATATTAATTCTTAATTATTAAAATTCTATAGTAAAATTAATTTTACTATAGAAAACATTTCACACAGGTGTTAATTTTCAGCTCTGTGTTTCGTGTAAACAGAAAATGGGGTTCAGATTAAATTTAAGGTTATTTGTATATGTTCACACCACTGAGGCACAATCTAATGGTTTACTTATTCTTTCCATGTTTTTATTCATAAAACATTATCGTGTATTTGTAATAGACAGATGAAAAAATGTGAAATTAGAAAAATAAGTCCCTGTCCACAATCTAGAGAAAACTAAAGGTGTTAAATGTAAACTGAACACTGAATCTTACAGCTGGGTGAAGTTTGTTTCAGAAGCTATTAGGCTAATGATGCTAACAGTTACTTGCTATCTGATGTAAAACCATTTATCTGTACATCTGCATTAAACCACATGAGGCTTTTAGAGCTTTTACCTCTAAACCCCACCCCCTGTCCCACCCACCAGGCTCTGTGTGCTAAGCCACACCCACCGGTCCCTGCTGTCTAGTTGGTTTGGAATGAATTTATTTAGATTAAATAAAGAAAGTGTGTAAACGACACTAATGCATGTATGTCCACATACAGAATGTTCCTTTATTTTGTGTTTTGTTAAAGTGAGAATTAAATACATGCTGACTCACTGCTGCTGCTTGAAGACAGAATGTTGTATAGAACACACACACACACACACACGAACTGGACTTGAGCTGACGTTTGAGTTTCTGCTGATTTCACATCTTCTCACAAGTTCATTTTAAACTTCAGTGTAAAAAGTCACGTGAGCTTCAGATGCTCTCACATTTACTGAGTTTGTTAATGTGTAAAAGTTTAGCTTTTATGTTTAACTAAAGTGGAAAATAGAAGCCGGCACTTGATTTCTTCTCACTGATGTGTGTTTAACAGATAATCATTTAGCAGGAAAAACAAACAAATAAAAACAAGTGCAGCTTAAAACACAGCTGACTTTGTTATTAATGTAATAATAATAATAATAATAATAATAATAATAATAATAATAACAATTGGTAGCATAATGCATAAAATCAAATGTGCATATTTTATATATTAATAATGTATAATAAATAATACTTAAAATAGTAAGATTTAAAAAATTATAATATCATAAAGTCATTACTCTGAAAGAAAGAAAGTAAAAAAGAAAGAAAGAAAGAAAGCCTTGCCACACACACACACACACACACATACACACTCACACACACACACACACTTCTGTCTCATGGCACTTTTGGGATGTTGAACCCGCTAAAATTAGTCTATTGATGTAAGCTGCCTTTCCAACACACGCACGCTCTCACTCACTCACTCACTCACTCACTCACTCACTCACTTACACACACACACACACACACACACACACACACACACACACACACACACACACACACACACACACACACACACACACACACACACACACACACACACACACACACACACACTCCCCCAGCTCTGAGTGCTGAGTGTAGAAAGGAGGACAACGAGTCTGTGTGTGAACTGGACTCTGAGGTGACCTCATAGTGTCCAGGTGGATCGTCACACGCACACACACACACACACACACAGGTAAGAAACAAAACTTTATAATAAATATTATAATATAAATATTCTGGCAACCTGTGTGTGCATGTGTGTGTGTGTGAGTTTGACCTTGTGACGTTCTGCTGAAATCATCTTAGCTTTTCTTAGCTCTGGTTTGTGTCACTTTCTTCTTTCTCTAAAACATTATTTATAATTTATGACTCCACTGTCATGAAATAATAGATTTCGGATGTCTTTTTTAACAGTGTGTTAATGAGGGAAAAGGGGACGAGCCAAGTGTTGTGAAAGGTCTGAACCCTAAAGGTCAAGGTGTGTCGTGTGGTGGTATTTCATGATAACGTTAACTCCACATTTAAAGTTGAACAAAAAGTAATTTAGATCTGATAAATTTCTGAATGAAGCTTGAAGTTTGAATGAGCGTCAGTGGGATCGGTGAAAGTTCCCCACAGAGGACACAATGTCCATCAGCAGCACTTCACTGCTGTAAACACGTGACACACTGTGACGAGCTCGGCTTATTTTAAAATAACCTTTAACTTTTTAAACAAGAGCTAGTCAGAGCCACGAGGATGAGAAATTAAAAAACTGAAGCAGACGTAAGAGCTTATAATAAATATAAATCTGTCTGAAGTGAGAGGCTGCGTCTGGGCTGTTTTCTGATCTTATACAAAAAAATATCAAAATTTATAATGGCTCATGGAGATTTCTTGGTTAAACAATAAAAAAGCAATTAATAAAGAAAGAAAGAAAGAAAGAAAGAAAGAAAGAAAGAAAGAAAGAAAGAAAGAAAGACTGAAGAAAGAAAGTAAGAAAGATAGACCAATTTTTGATAGTGTAATAAAGACTTTTATTCAAACACTAAGTTTAAATGACTAGAGTTTATTTTTATGAACTATGCTAATTTACACAAAAATAATTATTTTTATGAATTAATGTAAAACTTTGAAAAGAGATGAAATATAAAAATGACTAAAAATATCAGCGTGTTTAACTATTGTTTAAGTAAATTTAGCTGTAGAGGCTTTAACGCTGGTCTGCTAACAACTGAAGAATGAAGCATTTTTATTCCCTCGCTCTGAAACTGATGACGACTCTCAGTTCTTTACTGAAGGGGTTTTCAGAAGCAGACTGAGGTTTTAAGAAGGTGGTACAGTTGTGTGGTATCACACATTACTTCTCTCAGCAGTGATCCATGTATTTGCTGTGTAATTCTGTGACCTTCTGAACCTCATGTGTCCTTTCCATCCTTTCCAGCTCATCTCCATCTCCCTGAAGCTCATCATGTCACGCTTCAGCACACTTTCAGCTCAGGAGAGAAAGAAACAAGCGGCGGCCATTTGCAGTGAAATCCACGGCACGACCAACGGTAGACACTTCACACTAAAACTAACCACACTAACAACACTAACCATATTAACAACACGAACAACACACACTAACCACACTAAAACACTAACCACACTTACACTAACCACATTAAAACACTAACCACACGTACACTAACCACACTTACACTAACCACATTAAAACACTAACCACAATTACACTAACCACACTAACCACACTTACACTAACCACACTAACAACACTAACATATTAACAACACTAACCACACTTACACTAACCACATTAAAAACACTAACCACACTAACGCTAACAACACTAACCACACTAACTAATGACACTAGCCACACTAACACTAACCACATTAAAAACACTAACCACACTAACACTAACAACACTAACCACAGTAACCACATTAACCAGACTAACGACACCAACAGCACAAACCATATTTACAACACAAACCAAACTAACACTAACCATATTAACAAGACTAACCACACTAACACTAACCACACTAATAACAATAACCACCCTAACACTAACCATATTAACCACACTAACCACACTAATACTAATCACACTAACCACACTAACAACACTAACGACAATAACCAGAATAACAACACTAACCACACTAACTATACTAATCTCACTACCCACACTAGCAACACTAATTACACTAACCACAATAACACTAACCAACACTAACAACACTAACCACACTAAGCACAACACTAACCACCATAAACTTAAACATAAACATAAATTAATGAAAGAAAGAACTTCCCTGATAGCAGATGAAGGTGAATTTTAGAACACAATGCCACAGTTCTTAGATGAAGTGATAGAATATCACGTGGCCAGCACAGTTTCACCTGGTCAGTGCTATTAGCCAGTGTGATTAGTTAGTGTAGTTAGCTTGGTTCTGAGATTCATGGACTTCTCTAGCCAAAAATACACTAGCCTCTGTGCTAGCAGCAGATCCCTTTGTGGCTGGTGTTTGTGGAAAAGTTTATTTTAGAGTTGAGCGGTCATGTCGGGGGAGGGGCGACTCAGTGGACGATGGACAACTGGACTGAGTTCAGTATGAAGATAATGGACAGCTGGGAGGCTTTCCATCTCCATGGCCAAGCAGCCCAGTGTTTAAATCTGTCCTGAGGTCCACAGTGTTCTACACACCATTGTGCTAATGTAGACACACAATCATCCTCATAATACACACACACACACACATGCACACACACAAACACAAACAAACAAACACACACACAAACACGTACACACACTTACACACACAGACACACACACAAACACACGCACACCCAAACACACAGACACACAAACACACATGCACACACACACACACACACACACACACACACACACACACACACACACACACACACACACACACAAATATAAGAGAGACTGGTGAGGGACCTGTCATTTATAACAGAAGTGACAACAGGATCTAACACCAACATGCCACTACTTCAAATGTGCCACAGATGAAACGTTGGATCTGTCGTACTTACATAAGTAAACAAATGTACTTGTACTTGTTGGTAAATCGCTGTGTTGTAAGAAGAATAAGTCACTTGGACATGCTGTTAAAGTGAAATAATCAGCTTCAGGATGCTAACACTAACTCTGATGAAGTGTTTTAATGCTTTTATCTGTACATGACTAAACACTCAGTCTGTATCTGTAGTGTTTTATCTTCTACATTAATCGATTGACAATCTCATGTAATCCTTAGTGATTTTATCCCTGTATTTTTAGGTGATACAATGGATCTAGGTAAAAAGCTCTCTGTCCCTAAAGACATCATGCTGGAGGAGCTCTCTCTCCTCTCTAACCGCGGCTCACGCCTCTTCAGAATGAGACAGCGCAGATCTGAGAAATACACCTTCGAAAGTATTCAAAATGAAGCTAACACCATCTTAAATGTAAGTCATTGTAACACACACGATTAGTTTTGAGATGACCTTCTGCTTTGTTATCGGTGCCTCTGTTAGCATTGTATTTTGAGATGCTACCTGAGGTAGTGGTTAAGGCTAGTGTAGTCTCTGAATGGCAGTAACATGTGTGTGATAGTGCAGGACACGTGGCCATCAGACCATTCCAAATGTTCCTCTGAGATATCACAAGGGCTTACTGTTCACTTCACTTATCAGAGCCAGAGAATGTGTGTGAGATTTGAAAAATGTGTGTGTGTGTGTGTGTGTGTCAGTGTGTGTGTGTCTGTGTGTGTGTGTGTTTGTGTCTGTGTGTGTGTGTGTCTGTGTGTCTGTGTACGTGTGTCAGTGTTTGTGTGTGTGTGTGTCAGTGTGTGTGTCTGTGTGTGTGTGTCAGTGTGTGTGTTTGTGTTTGTTTGTGTGTGTGTCAGTGTGTGTGTGTCAGTGTGTGTGTGTGGGTCTGTGTGTGTGTGTGTCAGTGTGTGTGTGTCTGTGTGTGTCAGTGTGTGTGTCTGTCTGTGTGTGTCTCTCTGTGTGTGTGTCTGTCTGTGTGTGTGTCAGTGTGTGTGTGTGTGTATGTGTGTCAGTGTGTGTGTCAGTGTGTGTGTGTCTGTCTGTGTGTGTGTCAGTGTGTGTGTCTGTGTGTGTGTGTGTGTGTGTGAGAGAGAGAGAGAGTTTTTCTTCTATCTGTCACAGAAATGCACAAATACTTTGATATTGCACAGAATCACTCTATCACATTAAACTGATTTGTTTATATTCATCACTGCTCTTTGTTCTAGAGTGAAGGTCAGACTGAAAATGCAGAAAACAAAACTACAAACACTTCAGAAGCCAGAAACTCAGCTAACCCTGAGGAGATTGCACCAGGTGGGAAATCCTTCATGTCAGCCACTTAATAATAAACCAATTACCTTTACCACATCTTACTAGATGACTAATCCCGAGAGAACATATCATAACAGTGATGAACTCTGTAGAGATGTGAGGATGTGTGTGAGGATGTGTGTGAGGATGTGAGGATGTGTGTGAGGATGTGAGGATGTGTGTTAGGATATGTGTGAGGATGTGAGGATGTGTGTGAGGATGTGAGGATGTGTGTGAGGATGTGAACTGAGAGTGAAAGGAGATTTGTGAGTTTTTATGCCAGGTTGGTTCTATGTCCCAGGTTATGGAGGTCCTCTGAAGAATGTTCCTCCAGAGAGGTTCAATGCTACGGCTTTGCCCAAATCCTACCACTCCCCCTGGGAGGAGGCCATCATTAACGACCCAGCTCTGGCTGACACACTGAATCTCCAAATGCCTGCTCCAGAACCCAGACCTGAGATGCCTGATTACAAGAGCTTTAACAGGTTCCACATCCTTCTCTGCTTCTACAACACAAAAGTCCAGTCTACCGTCTCATCAAGTTCTGTTTAATACAGTAAGAGAACAGAGCTTGTAAAAAGTCCCACTGGTGACTGATACAGAAGATCTGCAGATCCAGTAGGTCAAAGTGATGAGGTTTCAGCTTTCAATTCAACAACATGAGCTCCTTCCTCTTTATTTGGATTATTATTTATACTGTGATAAACAGCAGATCAAGTAGAAATGTCAGTAGAATTTTCTGTAACTGAACTCAGATGAGGACTTTAGACTGTGACCATATACACAAACTTAAACAAGAAAAAGGATCAAAATAGAAAACCTATTTATTTATATATATATTGTTTTTATACTCTTGTTATTATTTGAAGTGATGAGTTTGAAAAAGACTTTAGTACATTTATTATTATTATTATTATTATTATTATTATTATTATTATTATTATTATTATTATTATTATTATTATTATTATAAATCTCTTAATAAGACAACTGAGATTTTAATTAGACTTAAGTGGGTAGTATGTTGAGTATTGTGTGTATTTCTGTGCACTAGCTCCCTCTAATGGACGCTCAGCGTATCTTGAGTTTGCGTCTAAAAATCTAACAGAAAAGAAACCATTTTAATTCCATTTAATTCCAGTCAAGTAAGCTGATTACCAATTAATAATTGTATTACTTTAAATGTTTTCATCTCAGCTGCTAACCTTATAATCAGATAATAAGATAAGCTTGAAGCTGACAGTGATGGAGAGAGTGACGAGAAATAAAATATCAGGAAAAGTCCATTTAAGAATAATGAAAGTGTTTAAAAGCTGAATGTTTTGTACTCAGGGTGGCCATACCGTATGGAGGATTTGAGAAAGCTCCTCGAGGTATCACCTTCAAGGTTCCAGAGATTGACCTGAACCCACCGAGGTACCCAGAGCTGCAGGACCCTACAGCCAAGAGGCCAACCTTCAACCGCACAGCTCAGGGATGGATCTCTGATGGCGTTCCTCTCATCTTACCCACAATCCCTGTGGAGCCGCTGGAGATGCCTGAGTCTGATGACCTGTAAACACTGAACACACGAGTCAGCTGGCATTCACATCACTTCTACAGTCTGAGAACATTTCGCTCCAAATCTCCAGATTTTAGTGGATGATCTTCAACCACACGAGTCTGCAACAGCTCTAACAATGTGATCAAAATAGAAATACTTATATGACAAAGTTGTAAAAGTAAAAGAAATATAAAAATGTTAGAATAATTATTATTTTAGATTTGGTTAGAATGTAGTCCATTAGGATCAGGATCAATAAAACACAATAAAAATATCTAACTCACTGCATCAGAACATTTCTGTGTTCAAACTATTCACACTGAAACCTGAACACATTTATTTCTAATGAAATCACATGACATGAGTTATGAGCTTTATTTTATTTATGAAATACACTAATACCTTTACATAATAAATGACATTTAAATACAAAAATCAGAGAGAGAGAGAGAGAGAGAGAGAGAGAGAGAGAGAGAGAGAGAGGGAGAGATGTAAATATGATCTGATATGTGAAATATGGTTTTTATTGTAAAAAAAAATACTTCTTGTGAAATATGATGTTATTCCTGACAGAACTGTGTGTGTGTGTGTGTGTGTGTGTGTGTGTGTGTGTGTGTGTGTGTGTGTGTGTGTGTGTGTGAGTTCTGGTTTGCATTTAGTTTCATCTTGTGGTGTACTCCAAATTAAAGATATTTATCCCAGTGACATCACAGTAATTTGATTCATTGCTTATTTAAAAAAAGACAATAATCAGAATTTAGAATTACAGATTCTGATATTTTTATGGTGATTTTTAAAAAGTAAATAGTAGAAATGTAAAGTTAGAAATTTTAGTTAGTAATAAGTAATCTAGTGTAATGGTAATAATAAACATAAACAAACAAATACATATATATATAGATACAAGATACACACACACATACACACACACACACACATTCACTCTCACACACACACACACACACACACACCCACACACACACACACACACACACACACACACACACACACACACACACACGTATTTGTGTGTGTTTGTGTCTTGTATCTTTATATATCTCTGTATAGCTTTAAAATGCCTTACATTTAATCAGCACTTTTGGAGCTCTGATGTAGTTTTAAAGCATAAAGCTGCACCACACACTGAGAGACACACACTAAAGCTACAAACCTCTTTATATCAGCACACATTGTGTAAAAGTGTGTATCCCCTTCAGTGTAACGTTATAGTGCACTCTGTGCAAGAGGAGTCCTTCCCAATCTGGCATCCTTCTTATGAAACGCGCTCCGGTGCCCAGTTTATTCTACCGGGACTGCAGTAAGCGGTCAGCACAGTGGGCGGGGCTTACATGACGTCATCGGCACCGTTATCCGGTAAGCGTTTGGTTCATCGCCGCTTCCGCAGAATCACATGAACAGAACCGACAGAAGAGAAGAGAAGTGATCACTCCATCATTCTATCAGTTCTCTCTCAGTGCTGCTGCTGTCCAGTGCTGTATTGTAGAGATGACATGAACAGGTCAGAGCTGGACTGGGATCTAAAGGGACACAAATGGGTGAGGACTTTATTATTACATTCATTTTCTGGGCTGTTCATGTTTTATTAAAGTCACAGTAATGTCAACAACCTTCAAAAAAATAAACACTAAAGAAGGAGGATTTACAGCGGATTAAAATAAAGACCAGATAATTTAATGATTGTTAAATCATGTGCAGATATAACGTGTGACTAACTCATGTAGCTGTTCATTCAGGTATTATTGTGTGTGTGTGTCTGTGTGTGTGTGTGTGTGTGTGTGTCTGTGTGTGTCTATGTCTGTGCCTGTGTGTGTATTTGTGTGTTAAGCTGCAGTGTTAAGCTTCAGTGTGTTAGTGTTAAGCTTCAGTGTGTTAGTGTTAAGCTTCAGTGTGTAAGTGTTGAGCTTCAGTGTGTAAGTGTTGAGCTTCAGTGTTGAGCTTCAGTGTTAAGCTTCAGAGTGTAAGTGTTGAGTTGCAGTGTTGAGCTGCACTGTGTTAGTGTTGAGCTTCAATGTGTAAGTGTTGAGTTGCAGTGTTGAGCTGCACTGTATTAGTGTTAAGCTTCAGTGTGTTAGTGTTAAGCTTCAGTGTGTAAGTGTTAAGCTTCAGTGTGTAAGTGTTGAGCTTCAGTGTGTAAGTGTTGAGCTGCAGTGTTGAGCTGCAGTGTGTGTGAGGGACAGTGGAAGCCTGGACACTGCTGTAAACTGACGTGTCAGCACTGCTATTTTACTCTGGGTTGCCAGATTTTACTATCTAATCACTTCTACATTAATCCGTGTGCTGGATCGTACCTTTTATTCCTTCTTTTATTCATTAAAAAAAAGAAATATTTCACTGTAAAATTCTGGGGTATAATTAAAGTTCCCTTATAGTTTCCTGTGATGAGTCCTGGCAACCCTGCAGTCTGCAGTCTATCTCTACTTGGCCATGCGTGGAATGTGCACATGAGGCTCTTTGTGTGAAATCAACACTGCAAAATGTTAACTCCCCAAACTCTAATTTTACACCTTACAAAGAGATTCATCTGAATTCTTTTCCTACTTTAGTTTAAATCTGTACAAATGTTTTATAAAGTCATGATGTAAGGGAGTGAAATCCGACAAAACTGTCTTTGTCTAATACAAAAAAGGTGTTGCCTTCACAATTAAACTGACCTGCTGCTAGCTGTTCTGTGGTGAGGATCTGTGTCCTGTGGAATCCGTTCTGTGCTCGTGATCCTGTTCCAGAGTCTGATTTTAACAGTAATATACTGCGACACTGCAGCACTGAAGTTCTCCACTGTCTCTGACCTGAGAGTTAATGACTGCTGGATCTGATTCTTTTAATTGCTCAAAACCATCAAGAGAAAAAGCATGAAATGTCTCTGAGATATTTTCTCCTGCATCTGATCTCATTCAGTCTCGTTCTAAAGCACTGCAAAGGAATCTCCGGATAAAATAAAACCTGAAATCTGTCACATTCCTGAGGGAAACTCGGCACAGTCACAGCTTCATTTTCTATAAAAACTACATGCTAATGTTGTCCAAAATCACAGTAACCGTCGTAACAATCAGAGAAAATGAAACAAAAGAAAGAAAAACTAGACATCAGTTCAGAATGCACTCTACGGGGTTCTGTAGTGTTCTTTCATGAGAAAGAGAAGTTTTCTAATATTTATAAAATTATTTTACCTGGAAAACTTTCTGTTTAAGAAAAGAAAAAATCAGCTGTAGCATTTCCTAAGAAGAACCCGCAGAAGGACCATTCTGGGTTCTAGGTTTGACTCCACAGGCGTTTGGATGGTTAACAGATCCATTTCCTCTTAAAGAATCCTTTTAAAAATGAAAATGATTTTTTGAATTTTCATAATGGAACCATAGATTCTATAATATTAGAAAAAATGAAGTTAACTGTTTACACAACAGCAGATGAACTCATTCTCCTGTTGTTTTGATAAACAGGAATAAAAGGATCATAAATCTTTCACTGAAAGTGAGCTTGAAGTCGAGTCATATGCAGTGACTGG
This sequence comes from Tachysurus vachellii, assembly GCF_030014155.1. Taxonomy (NCBI): domain Eukaryota; kingdom Metazoa; phylum Chordata; class Actinopteri; order Siluriformes; family Bagridae; genus Tachysurus; species Tachysurus vachellii. Next base: position 26,023,160 of record NC_083461.1, on the reverse strand, counting down.
ATCTGGTGCTGCCTCTCGCTAGCGCTGAAACAGCAACATTATCCAGAAGCTCAGCAAATGCTTTATAGCGTATTGATCCCAGGAGCCAGAGGGATGATCAGGAGAAGTGCAGAAATGTGAGGAGTCCTGAAACACAAGCTGGGTTTTGGTCACACATCATTTTGCTAAACAGTTTGTGTAGATTGAAGTGACGCTCTGTTTAACAATCATTGATTTTCTTCTCATTTGTCGCTCTATCTCTCTGTCGTTCACTGTAGGTAGGTCATCCTTTGTTGGACAATGTTCTGGCCCAAAGACCTTTCTGTTATGGATGGGGTTCTCAGTGATACTCGGTGCTGATTGTGTCTGGAGTGCCCTGGAGAGGAAGTGATTTGGTCTGTATTTCTCCTTTGCATTCCCAGTGCCATGGTTCTTTCAAAAAAACATCTTTTTGATATCATTCATTGTCCGAGCTGTAGGATTTGCAAACACAGCCGGTGGCTAGACGAGATGTTTTCCCTTGCTTCTGCATGGGGCTAGAAGGTCCATAAACAGTGACATTGTCTCTATATCAATGGTTTGAGCTCAAATTACGGACCTCCTCATAAATTAACCTCCAAAGTACTGAGGGATCGCCTCATTCACCAGGCTGCATGAGCTACACGTATTGGAGATAGACATGGCGTCCTTGTCGTTTTATAAATAAGTGACTTGCTCTGAGCTCTGGAGAGAGGTGTACTCGTGCTCCATGGCATGGGTGAAGCTGTTCAGGAAGCCGGGAAACGGTGGCTTTGGTGCTGGTGCAGGAGGGGTCACAGGTCCAGGCTTGGGGAAATCATATCAGCCAGGAAGCATGCTCTCACTGGCGCTCACCAAGGGTCTGCTGAACGAACCAGGCCAGAACAGCTGCTTCCTCAACAGTGCTGTGCAGGTGAGTGCTGGGAGAACATCAGGGCAACATGCTTAGTGTTGTTGACTCACAGAATAAGAACAAGTAGCCATTACTTTCAATCAATACAAATCAGTTCAAGCCGTATTCTTATTCAGCATTTTATATTTCAACCAGTTTGGTCTGTTTGTTTCTGTAGGTTCTCTGGCAGCTGGACATCTTCAGGAGGAGTCTGAGACAGCTCTCAGCTCATTTCTGCCTCGGGGATGCATGCATCTTCTGCGCTTTAAAGGTTACTGATCTGGCCACATAGGGGGATTTGATTCTGTAAACTGATGTAGTATTTTACATTATTTGTTTATAAGTAGTCTGTGAAAATAAAAATCATTGTTAAATTGTTCTTGGTTTTCTTCTCATCTCTGCAGAGCATCTTCAGTCAGTTCCAGCAGAGTCGGGAGCGAGTGTTGCCCTCAGACTCGCTGCGGCACGCGTTGGCCGAGACTTTTAAAGACGAGCAGCGTTTTCAGCTTGGACTCATGGACGACGCTGCTGAATGTTTTGTATGTCACTTTTATATTCACATTACTCAATATCATCATCCTTTTTAATCAGTCTATTTAATGTGACATTAACTGTAATCTCTCTCTCTCTCTCTCTATATATATATATACATACATACATACATACACACACACACACACACACACACACGCACATTATTCCTGATTTTTGTTGCAAATGCTCAGATTTGATCATGAACTCTTTCCACACTGATTCTGTGGTTCTGCTCAAAAGTGGAACAAGGTTTCTCTTTCCGAGCCACTTATATAACGTCTTCCTTTCTTTCTCACTGTGCGAGACAGGAGAACATCCTCGAGAGAATTCATCTGCACTTAGTGTGTGATTCAGGGGAAAGTTGTACCTCCAGGTCCTGTATCACGCACCAGAAGTTCTCCATGACTCTGTATGAACAGGTACAGCATCCTGCCTGTGGTGTGAGTGACTAGATACAGACACGGGAACCTTCCCAGGAACACTTTCAGGAACTGGGGAACACTTTCCTTAACCTTTTTGGCTCCTGATGCAGCATTTGTACTTTAACGCAGACTAGAACTGCAGGGTGTGGAGCTTTTTGTATTAAATGGTTCTGATTAGACAAACTTTAAGTTATCATAATGAGCAACTTCATTTTTATCACTGTGATTAAGTGATAAAGTTCAGAAACGGTTCAGAAGTTGGTTGTAGGGGATAGAGCCACATGTACTGTAGTTTCATGCAAACAACATGAAAGATAATAAACAAACAAACAAACACACAAACTAATGATTAGTAGTAGTGGTTTTAAATGTTAAACAGGTTTTAAAGCAGACTGTAGATGTAACTGAAGGGTCGTGTGGTTTCACATGCAGCTCGTTAGAGAATGTGGTGTTTCTTCAGTGTAAATTGCTGATGAATCTCTAGCTCAGTGCTGACTGTAGTGTTCTCTCACTTTGCAGTTTGTGTGTCGCAGTTGTGGAGCATCGTTGGATCCTCTGCCCTTCACAGAGTTAGTGCACTACGTGTCCACTACGGCCCTCTGGTGAGCTATTGATCTGCTACAGCGTCCTGCTCTCTGAGCTACTTTACACTTTATTTACAGCAGAAAGTCCTCACTACAGTTCCACAGAGACACACTGAATGAAGAACAGCTGATGGTTGATAACAATAACAGTTCTACACTTCTTCTGACAGCAGGTGTTAGCTCAGTCATATGTACATTATTACCATGATTCCCTTTAGGAACATTAAAGGTTCCTTACTAAAAAGAACAGCATGCTAAGAACCTTACCTCTTATATAAAGAACCCTTTTAACCAGATTTAAGTAAACATGTATTTAAGTAAACACCTAGTTTGCTCCAGAATTAAAAGCTGTTCCAAAGCTGTAGTTTGTGAATAAAATGAAAAAAAAAAAAAAAAATCATGTAGAAAGTACTTACAGGTTGTGGAAGAGTATCTTAAATAAAATTATTTACAATAAAATAATACTATTTTTTTCACGTGTGTGTCTGTGTGTCTCTGTGTGTGTATGTCTGTGTGTGTGTCTGTGTGTCTCTCTGTGTGCATGTCTGTTTGTGTGTGTGTCTGTGTGTCTCTCTGTGTGCATGTCTGTGTGTGTGTCTCTCTCTGTGTGCATGTCTGTGTGTGTGTCTGTGTGTCTGTCTGTGTGCATGTCTGTGTGTGTGTCTGTGTGTGTGTGTCTGTGTGTCTGTCTGTGTGCATGTCTGTGTGTGTGTGTGTGTCTGTGTGTCTCTGTGTGCATGTCTGTGTGTGTGTCTGTGTGTCTCTCTGTGCATGTCTATGTGTGTGTGTGTCTCTCTCTGTGTCTGTGTGTGTGTGTTTCTCTGTGTGTGTGTGTGTCTCTGTGTGTCTCTCTGTGTGCATGTCTGTGTGTGTTTGTCTCTGTGTGTGTGTCTGTGTGTGTCTCTGTGTGTATTAGTCAGCAGGTGGAGCGTGTGTTGGAGAGGACAGACAGATTGCGCTCTGATATGTTCAGTGAACTGTTGCAGGCAGCAAACACCATTGGAGATCTGCGCAACTGCCCTGTAGGTCTCATATTCCTCTAAAGTCATTTATTATATCACATTTGTAGCTCATGTGTAAATAAAAAATAAATATAAATAGAAAAGATCACATTGTGATGGCATCTGTGTGCCCCCTGTTCTGTACGCTCACTAAATACAAACCTGTTATTACATTAATCTCCACTGTGTTGAACAAACTCATCAGATTAAAATGATTTATTTATGATGCTTTTTAATAAACTTGTTGATTCTCTATGACATTAAAGTTGTTTCTGGTTTGCTTTTGGTTGTTTTGATTGTTTCTTTTGATCATTTATTGATTTGTTTAGTTGTTTAAAATGATTGATTTTATTGTGTAGCTGTTTTTAAATCTATGAGATGAGGTAGTAGATGAACACAATCATGAAACCCATCTTTTGTAAGAGAAAGAGATCCGTCATTGTGTGCATGAAAAAGAAACACACTTCATCCAGCACGTGTTTAGTTCTTAATACTTAACCTTTACCCTGTGAACTAAAATACATTAAATGCTAAGGAGCTGAGCTCTAGACTCCTAATCCTGAAGTATAATCTGAAGACTAGAGGGTAAATGAACACACTGTCATGTTTAAGACTCTCTCTCACACACACACTCACACACACTCACACACACAGTTTCTATCTGCTGATTCAGGCTTGAGCTTCAGCTCTGTGCCAGTGATGACATAACAGCAGGGCATGTGACAGTCTATATTTACTGGAGCTCTCTGGGGGATGAATACGTGTTTCTGAGGACATTTACGCGCGCGTGTGTGTGTTTATTTACAATATTGGTGTAAAACTGATTGTCAGTGGTTTATTCTATAATTAATAATGCAATAAAGATGCAATAATGAACTCTAACATCACCGCTGCTTCACCTGTCGTAGTGTTAATTGTATTTGTTGTTCCTGCAGGGTGTAAATCTCACCATCTCCTCTGTTCCTCAGAGTAACTGTGGGCAGAACATCAAGATCCGCAGAGTGCTAATGAACTGCCCTGAGATCGTCACCATCGGCTTCGTGTGGGATGCAGAACAGTCTGATCTGACCGAGGACGTGATCCGATCTCTCGGCCCTCATCTCAACCTGTCAGGGGTCAGGACACACACACACACACACACACACACACACACACACAGCTGACAGACACAAACACGCACAATCATTTAGCCTGTATGTCAGCAACAAGTACTGGTTCAGTCTTGAACTCACGTGTGGGTTCTCTCAGGGTTCTGCAGTTTCTACAAAGCTCCAAAATACGTCACTAGATAGACTGACTGTGCTAAATGACTGTGCTGTGCTAAATTAAGTTACAGATAAATCTCAAACTTCTCATCCATTATTCCGATAGTAAACTTTACTCTCACATTCCTCCTCACTGCTCTGGTTAAAGCTGCAGATGGTGATAGAGAGATTAGAGGGTAGTGATTGTCACATGTTAAGGTTATCTGGAAGTGTAACTCAATGTGTTGATCATATTCCTCGCTCATTCCAGCTTTTCTACAGAGTTATTGATGAAAATGCTAAGAATCGAGAGCTTCACCTTGTGGGAATGATCTGCTACGCAAGCCGTCATTACCTCGCCTTCGCCTACCACAGCAAGTCTTCCAAATGGATGTTCTTTGATGACGCCACAGTGAAAGAGGTCTCATTTATTTACTCATGCAATAGAGTCTCCACTGCTCAGGTCTGGATTTATTTACCAAATTGTTTTATTATCAGTCAGCAATGTGGCGGTGAAAGAAACTGTTTATTTGCTGCTTAAAGAATTTGGATAAAAATGTGAATTTTTGTTTACGTCAAATTTGCAAATAATTTTTTTCTAATTGTAAAGTTATTACATATTCAACAATTCCAGTTTGTAGAATAAACACTTGAACCCATTGTTGTGTTTATTGACTCATATTTGTGAGAATTTTGTGTTACATTCTTTAGATTGGCTCAAAATGGAAGGATGTTGCATCAAAGTGCATCCGAGGACATTTCCAGCCACTTCTTCTGTTTTACAGTGACCCTGAGGGCAGCGCTGTGTCCAATGAAGATGCCCCGCGACAGACCACCATGTGGTCCCAGTACAAATCTGCCCTCAATGGGGAAGGGCCAGGTAATCAGGCACTCACCCTTTAACTCAGAATTACATCTTCATGATGACTTCATGAGTTCAGTTTATTTGGTGCTAGTTTTCCATTTTTGTTTATGTTTGTCCTCGTGATTATTTGGTGGTGATATATCTGTGTGGCAGTGGAGTAAAATAAACTAGCTGGAAACCCTATAATGTGGTGGTTGTGTGCTGGTGATGTGGTGGATGTGTGATGGTGAAGTTGTGGACGTGTGATGGTGACGTGGTGGATGTGTGAGGGGGAAGTTGTGATTGTGTAATGGTGAAGTTGTGGATGTGTGATGGTGACGTGGTAGTTGTGTGATGGTAATGTGGTGGTTGTGTGATGATGACCCTCCTGTCTGGTCAGGATGCTTGTGATGAAACTGCATGATTAGATCAGGGTCAGCGGGATAGCCAGAACCTCTGAGCAATGCGATAAGGGGGTAATGGATGGCACTTGCGAATGGCCCACCAGTATGACCAGTTGGACTATACAAGCTTTTCTCTGAACACATTAGCAACGCTTGACCAAGGCAAGGGCGGAGGGGACCATAGCCTCCAGTTCCTGGTTAGAGATCAGTGGTGGCTGGTATCCGTAGGTGGCCTGGAAGTGGGAGAGACCCGTTCCAGATGATGGCAGGAAGTTGTGTGCATATACTACCCACACAAGGGGGACAGCAACAGTGCCCTAGCCCCTGATGAATTTGCGATAAAATGTTTGTGAACCCCAGTGAACACTGGAGCTGCTGCCTGTTGTTCGGGTGTGGCCAGTCCCTCACTGCCTTTATCTGGTTGATGTCCATCTGTATGCTACCAGCCAAGAGAATGAAGCCCAATACGGTGGTGCTGGAGGTGTGGAATTCACATTTTTCAGCTTTCACATACAGATGATAGTGGACAAGGCCTTGAAGCAGGACTCAAACATGGTGTCTGTGTTTTTCCAGGGTCCAAGATAAGTTGAGAATGTCATCAAAGTACACAAAGACAAATTTGTTAAGAAGGTCCCACAGGACATCATTAACCAAGGCCTGAAAAAGCACCAGCGCATTGGTCAAGCCAAACAGCATGACCAGTAGAGTTATTGAAAGCTGTCTTCCACTCATCTCCCTATCAAATACATATAAGATGGTAGGCATTATGGAGGTCCAGTTTAGAGAAGATGGTGACTCATTGGAGGAGTTCAAAGGCAGAGGTGAAGATAGGCAGGGGGTACCGGTTCTACATGTAAATATATATGTAAATGGTGATGACGTTAAGTCCTTGGTAATCGATACAAGGGCAGAGGGACCCAGCATTCTTTACTGTGCCATGGCTTCTCTCGGGGGTCTGGTCAGATGGTATAGGCAGCCATGGGGAGAAGTGGCTCCAGGCAGGAGGTCTATGGCTCAGTGTTAAGGCCGATGAGGATGAAGGGAGGAGGCTCTGGTCTTGCTGAAGACAATTCCCAGGTCGTAGTAGTCACAGAACTGAGATCTGTCAGGGGTTCCTCGGCGACTGGATGCTGAGTCTGGGTTCCGAGTCTATGCAGTGAATGTGGCAGTGGGTTCACCAGTCAAGGATGTGGCCGCAGTTCCAGTCCAGGTGGGGATTGTGTTTCTGAAGCCTGGGGAATCCAAGCATTATGGGCACTCACAGGAGAGCCCTGCCTTTCACTGGACATGAAGCGGCCATTTGACCAACCTCCTCATAGTAGAGCTCATCCTTGACCTCGGCTGCCAAACCGAGTGACTCCCCATTCACTATCAGCCATGGCCATCAGAAAGTCCACTGTATATTCGGCTACGGAGCAACTGCCCTGAGATACTGTACCTCAAAGAGTGACTGTGTGGCGTCCTGTTGGGGAGTGGTGGTGTCAAAAATCGTAAGTTCTCTGCTAAATGCTTCCTAGGATTGACAAAGGATTGACTGGCGTTCCCTCTCGGAGGTTGCCCACTGTCTGGCCTTGCCAGTTTGCATAAGCCAACTTGGAGCGATCTCCCAGAAAAACAGTGGGTTGCAACTCAAATATGACAGCACACTGTATCAGGCTGGCACATCCCGGGACTCAAATGCAGGACCCTGCTAAAGAAATCAGCATTGCTGGTCCAGCATAAGGTATGTTTTGCATGCTGGGACCAGCTTGGGATGGTTGTATGCTGGTCCAGCATTAGGTGCTGGTTGCTGGTGTGCTGGCCAACCAGCCTGGGATGGTGGTGTGCTGGCCGACCAGCCTGGGATGCTGGTGTGCTGGTCAACATATGTTATATCTGCAAGACCACAACAAAACCCATTTGTTACATATCACATTTCTTAGTGCATATTCATAGTTAAATAAAGACCAAGACAATTTTCTAGAGAATTGCAATTCACTTTTTAATAAAGAAAAACATTCTGGATGTTTTATATATATATAAATATTACATATATATATTACATTATATATATATATATATATATATATATATGTGTGTGTGTGTGTGTGTGTGTGTGTGTGTGTGTGTGTGTGTGTGTGTGTGTGTGTGTGTGTGTGTGTGTGTGTGTGTGTGTGTGTGTGTGTGTGTGTGTGTAAAAGTTTGTTTAAAATATTTATTGGACCATTGTTTCCATCACACTGTAATATACACACGTGCACAAATAACGTCACACAATACCTGTAAATGTAAATAACCTTTACAACACACATTTTTGGTCTTCACTTCCGCTCTCTCTTTTAGCAAGGAACAAGTAGTATGTGGTGGCGATGACCATGTTTTTGTAAGAGGTGCTACCCGGAGTCGTTTGCCTTTAGACAACTCCTGCTCTATGTCTTCTTTATTCTCTGAAAAATTACAGAAACAAAATAAGAAACAAAACTATATATCACTCATTTGTTTATACTGTGCAGTGAACGAGTTACGATAAAACAGCTACTGCTTAAGTTACATACCTTTAAGCATCAGTATTTGTACCCTGAAGAAGTCTTGCTTCCATCGTACCCAATAAACCTGAGTTTGGTCAAACATGTCGTAGTTAAAGTCCTTAATTTTGCTAGTTGAAACAACTGCTGTGCAGCCGTCATCCAGGTACCTCACATATGCAAACATTCTGATTCCCAGTGATCAGAAGATTCGTTGTGTAGAAGAGGAAGCTTTTTATTTACCCCAAAACAAAATCCTAATTACGGTGGCAAAAACATGATGATCTGGAACACGTGCACTTATACTAATTTCGATAAACACTGTAAGGTATATAATGTAGTCGAAAACATTGCGAGATTTATTTTTGGAAAGTGCAGGAACTACATTTACCTTCGTGAACATAGTTCAGGTTGCATACGCTGATGCTGGGCAGAGGTGGGAAGTAACGGAGTAAAAATACTTTGTTACTGTACTTAAGTAAATTTTTCTGGTATCAATACTTTACTCCACTATTTATTTCTCGCACAACTTTCTTTTACTCATTACATTTTTACACAAATATCTGTACTTTTTACTTACATTTTCAAAACAGACTCGTTACTTTTATTATTATTTCTTCTCATTGAGCGCTGTTTCCAGCCTGTCATCCTATCATTGTGCGGCTTTTTCACCACGCCACTGGTGTATTATTCACTGGCTATCGGACATAGACTAAGGATAGCGGAGCTAACAATGAGCAGCACGCCTACAGAAGGAATGGCTAATGTTAATTCAGAGGGAGTCACCGATGTTAAAATAACTAACAACAAGGACATTCCTGAACACCCATGGCCATATACTGTGTGAGGGATGTTTGAAATAAAAAAATAAAAATAAAAAATAAAAAAGGATTCCTGGCGAATGCGTTGCGAATTGTGTCAACCCAAAAAACACGAAGTGCTTAATTTAATTAACATTCATTTTGTCATTTGTAAAACATCACAATAATTTTGAGTTGTTTTCAAGGACAGAGCTGGAATCTCCCTACAGTTTGGGATATGGCCTTGGTGATATACGGTATACATTATATTTCCAAAAGTATTGGGTCACCTGACCTTTCCTGCTATATGTGGTTGTTTTCTGATCTCATCCCTACTGAACACCTTTGGGATGAATGTGAACGCTGACTCCACCCTACCTCACCTACATCAGTGCCTGCCTTTCGTAACACTCTTGTGGCTGATGAAAGTTATATATATATATATATACACATATATATACATATATATATATATAATTTTCATAATCAAAATTTTCATGCTGGTAACTGGACGTCATGTTTATATATATATATATATATATATATATATATATATATATATATATATATATATATATATATATATTTCAAATTTTGATTATGAAAATTATATATATATATATATATATATATATATATATAATTTTCATAATCAAAATTTTCATGCTGGTAACTGGACGTCATGTTTATATGTATATATATATATATATATATATATATATATATATATATATATATATATACACATATATTTACTTATAAAAAATGAGTATCTGTACTTCTACTTGAGTAAAGGATGGGTGTACTTTTGCCACCTCTGATGCTGGGTAATATCTGTTCACATTACCGCTTTACTAAAAAAAACAGACAAACAACTTAACTACTTCTTAATTGAGACAAATGGATTATATATATATATATATGTATATCTTTCAAAAACCATAATTCTGTATGATTTATATGCTGCTTCCCTCATGGAGCCTGGGAAGTCAACATTTGTTGGTATTACTATATTTAATTTGTGGAGACATTTTAATCCCTAATGACTCTAATTTTTAAATGTTTTTATTCTTTGTTATTCAAAGCTTTTTGAGCTTTGTTATTTCAGTTCTTTATTCAAAAGAGGTAGCAAAAGAAATAACACACTTATAATTAAATATAGTCCAATATATTGTGTTTTAATCTTATATTAATGTGTTACATAGAAACATACACAAGCAAAAATAAAGGTTGTTCCCATAAAGCTCATTCCAGAAAGATCATACTGGTTAACCAGCAACACCAGCCCCGTTTTGCTTGATAACACCATGACTATGCTGGCCACCCATCTATACCAGCACTATACCAGCACTATACCAGCACTGACCAGCATTATACCAGCATGAACCAGTAAAAACCAGCCTGGATTAGCATGGAATTCATGCTGGTTTATGCTACATTTTTCAGCAGGGGATGCAGATGTAATCAATTAAAAGTTTTTAATGACCTGTATAGATGTAAAAACTTGGAAAAATGTGGGTGGGGGTGGGGGGTGGGGTTGGTAAAGTTAAGGACAGATAAGGCAGGCAGATAATAGGGACAGGAGCAACATAAAAATCCTCACGCATACAGAGAGGGCAATGCAGTGCAAGCTGATAACAGAGTGCTAACAGTTCAGTAATCCGGTGCACAGACAGACAGAGCAATGCAGGACAGAAACAAAAACAAACAGTCAAACCAGGCAGGGCAGAAACAGTAACAAGGCGGGATGACTTCACAGGCACACAAGGCAAACTGAGGAGTCCATCTGGCAAGAAACCATGTGAAGGCAGCGTCCTTATATAGTGCCTGGTCACCAAAAATGGCTGCCGCCCCAGAAGTGAAAATCAAGATGGCCGCAAACCCAGGAGTAGTGTCACCGACACCGAAAGTGCTGACAGAATGTTTTCTATCTTTACTCTGTTTTTGACTTCATACTAATTATTATTTGTTCATTTTTTGATGTGATGCTTTCACCGTTTTATGGCAATTTTTGCAAGTTTTTGAATTTTCTCTTCATCTTTTCTATTCCTGCTTCTTTACTCTCGCTTTCTGATTCACAAGATGAATGTGTTGATGATCAGTGTTTTTAATGTAATTCAGTTTCTTCTCTGTGTGCATGTGTGTGTGTGTGTGTGTGTGTGTGTGTGTGTGTGTGTGTGTGTGTGTGTTGTCACCATCTTAGGGCCAAAGAGACTTGATGGAGGAAGAGAAGCTGCAGCATCACTGCGCATTAATCACAAACACACACTGCAGTCAGCCGGTCGATGTAAGACACAACACCCACTCACACACACACAGACACACACTCACACACACACTCACACACACACACACACACACACACACACAGACACACACACACACACACACACACACACACACACACACATTAAAAAACAGACACCATTAGAGCATGCTGTGTGTTTTTTCTTTTTGTGCTTTTAACCTTACAACACGGAATCTGCTTTGGGAAATAGAACACAGTGTTGAGTGTTCCTGAGTGAGTGATAAGGAAATAAATGTGGAAAGTTTCTGGAATCTTCTCCTTTCCAGTTAAAGTTTATCCTGACAGTCCAAGAGAGACATTAAATGGAACCGAGAGAGCGAGACGAGAGACTGACCGAGTCCATCGCAGAGCTGAGTCACTTCAACACAAAGGTAGACACACACACACACACAACAACAACAACAACACTGAGGTACACTTTTCCACATTTCTTTGTGTGATGTGCTGTTGTGTTGTTATGAGTTCTGTCCTCTACAGAAGGTCAGTCTCAGAGTAAGTTACATGATGATCAGGGTTTAATATTCTGGCCAAAGTCCAACATCACAGAGCTCCATCTGTGTCCTACAGCAGAACTGAGCTCACAGCAGCAACCATTCAGATCCACAGCAGGGACACACTATACACACACTAACACACACACACACACACACACACACACTCACACACACTAACACTCACACACACACACAAACACACACTCACACACACAGACTAACACTCACACACACTAACACTCACTCACACACACACACTCACACACACACACACTAACACACACACACACACACACACTCACACACACACACTGACACACACAGACACACACACACTCACACACACAGACACACACACACACACACACACACACACACTCACACACACACACACACACACAAGAAATAAGTAAATAAATTGTAATCATAGAGGGTAACAGAATCCTAATACCTTTAAAAACATCTCATTTCAGTTTAGTATGTCATAATTCTCATCCTTTAATATTCCAATATCTTGATTACATTTAAGAGATCAGCTGTATGAAGTTACACAGTTAATGAATTAGCAGAAGTAAAGGACTCTTCCATTTGAAATACGTTTCCATGTTTCACTTTAGATGTGACATATATAGCATCATCATCATCTTCTTCTGAGAACAGCACTCGACCCCACTCTGACCAGAGAACACAGAAAATGCCCTGCCCAGACCACTCAGATGGCTCTGCCCCCCACATGAGAATTGTCGGAGGATCGTTTGGAAAGCCAAAGCCGTCATGGCGTCCTGTGCGTGAAGTTCTGAACGTGGACAGAGTTCTGAGTGAACTGGAGCACAGACGACAGCAGCATCAAGTCCATGGAAGTCCACGCTGTAACCGGCATCAGGAGAGGGTACCTTCCCAGCACAGGCCTCGAGGACTCATGACCATCTACGAGGACGAGACGAGGCCGGAGACAGAGAGCCGCAAATCTCATGACTCTCGACGTGACAGAACCTCAGCGGTAAACAGAACAGACCACTGGACCATCCAGAGGACGGAGTCAGGGTATGAGAGCAGTGACAGGCTAAGCAGCGGTTCTGCAAATGCTGAGTCTCCAGGAGTAGAGAACCTGCTGGGGAAGGAGACACGAGGAACCGAGCGACATCAGCTCAGGTAGTGGACAAAAAGTCAAATCAGTTAACCAATCAGCATGAAGCTTTAACTCACCACTCACCCATAGTGGAGGTTTCAGCACTACACACACACTGTACTTCCTGTCTGCCTTCATGAAGAGATTCAATACAGCTGTTCTTACAAAAATATTTTACATGGAAAGACTAAAAGTATTAACTTTATCTTTAGTATAAGCACCAAAGTATTTATCTTAAATGTAAAACTGGTTAATGTTCTTAATATTTTAGGGCTCCAGGTCACACTCACGTGGACAATAAAGCAGAGGTGGTGTGTTCACCAATGATTCACAGTGAGTACACACCACACACACATACACGTGAGCACACACGCACAGGCACACAGACACATACATACACACGTACACACACTCATGCACAAACACACACATACACACGCACACATGTACACATAAATTAATATAAATTAATTTATTTCAATATATATCTTCTAATAAGGTTTATGGATAATATTGAAAGAGCTTTATAACAACTGCTCCTGTACTTTAATAACTGTGAGTCACTACATTTATAATATAATTCATTTATTTTTTATTTATAAACCTGTTCCCTGATGAGGAGCCACTGAGTCCCTGTTCGATGTGATCCTGAAGTCCAGTTTAAGTACTTGTTAGCAAGCATCTTAAAAGTTTAAAAACCACGAGCTGATGTATTTTATGTAAAATAACACAGACCTTACAATATTTCAGACTTTTACACAAAATCTCATACAAAACATCTACTAACGATGGAACCGGAAGTGTTAGTTAACTAAATGCTAATTACTTTCTGAATTGTAGGACTGATTCCTGCATCACTCTATGATGGTGTTTCATCTGCTTGTGTTCACACTGCAGCATTACAGCTGTAATAGCACATGGTTGTTGTTACTCACTCACTCATTTTCTACCGCTTATCCGAACTACCTCGGGTCATGGGGAGCCTGTGCCAATCTCAGGCGTCATCGGGCATCAAGGGCACAACCCATCGCAGGGCACACACACACTCTCATTCACTCACGCAATCACGCACTACGGACAATTTTCCAGAGATGCCAATCAACCTACCATCAACCTGCATGTCTTTGGGCCGGGGGAGGAAACCAGAGAACCCGGAGGAAACCCCCGAGGCACGGGCACCACTAAGCCACTGTGCCCCCGTTGTTGTTACTGATCAGTAAAAAAAGAATAAATGAAACTCTGCACTCTTATTTTCAGCTAAACATCTGCTGAAGTTTCCGGCCCGAAACGCTGAGAATCTGCTGAAAGGAAGTCCAAATGTGAGGTATGAGAGCAGACAGTAAGATTATGAATACATTTTTTCTAATACTCACAGAAACCTTCAATATCTTTGGTTTAAATCAACAAATTTTTATATTTTTACTAAAAGCAACAAGACTAATAAAGGACTAATAAGTCACACACATTATATTGATTAACTCCATCATTTAAGGTCAGCAGTATAAATAATGCACATTAAGTTATGAATGATGATTAATAATAATTCTAAGCCCAAAATGATCTGGTTAATATTTTAGCTGTTACAGCTGTATTCCTCTAAAATCAAAAGCCCTGAAACAAACTAGGATATCGATATATTTATTTATTTGTTAATAATTTATCTGTTTGTTGTGAAAGCTGTCGCTGTTTTTCTGTTTGACCACATTGTCTCACAGGAGGAAGCAGAGATACTCTTCATCAGAGTGTAACAGCTCAGATGAGACGAGTAACACGGCGTCTGAGCAGGAGGACAGCGCCTACCGCTCCAGCACCAGTGAAACTGCCCCCGCCGAGTCCTCCCTCACCCAGCACACGTCACCTTTACACCCTAAACACACCCAGAGGGCAGCAGAGGCTCGGAGAGAACTGCCTTTCCGACCTCGACTGCTTCAGATGTCGGTGTCTGATCTGAAGCATGGATCAGATTCTGAGCGGGGAGACGAGGAGACGAGCGAGACGGAGCAGAGCCGCTGTAAATCTGGAGTCGCTCTCACCACGTATTTCTCTGTGGACAACTGCATGACAGACGCGTACAGACTGAAGTACCATCACCAGAGACCGCTGGTGCTCAGCATGGCTTCACCTCCATCGGATCTCACCAAGATCCGATCTGACATGGGTACAGTACATCTCTCTAAGGAACCCTGGGGAAATGAACTTCATTGTTACTGGACACGAGACAGAAACATCAGCCAAATAAATTAGAAGAAAATTAGAGCTGGAGATTTTGAGTAGATTTTTACACAGTAAACAGTCTGATTCGTGTGAATTTATTTTGGTTTGTTTTTACTTGTATGTACTGTAGTGTTGTTTAAATAACCTGAAGTGTTTAACACTTAACTTATACATATACTTTTTATATTTAATCTTTTTGTTTCTGCTCTTCTTTATTTCAGTAATCACTGTTTTTCTTCTGCAGGTTCAAACAGCAATAAATCCATGGCAAAGTGGCACAAGGTAACTTCGAAAGGACTGGACGAGCACGGCTATCTGTGAAGGAGGGAGAGGGAGCGGGAGGGAGAGAGAGGGATAGAGACAGAGAGAGAGACAGACAGACAGACAGAGAGAGAGCGAGAGAGAGAGAGAGAGAGAGAGAGAGAGAGAGAGAGAGAGAGAGAGACAGAGAGAGAGACAGAGAGAGAGAGATCGAGACAGATCGAGAGAGAGAGAGAGACAGACAGAGAGAGGGAGAGAGAGAGAGAGAGAGAGAGACAGAGACAGAGAGAGAGACAGAGAGAGAGATCGAGACAGATCGAGAGAGAGAGAGAGACAGACAGAGAGAGGGAGAGAGAGAGAGAGAGAGAGAGAGAGAGAGAGAGAGAGAGACAGACAGACAGAGGGAGAGAGAGAGAGAGAGACATACAGACAGAGAGAGAGAGAGAGAGAGAGAGAGAGAGAGAGAGAGAGCTGTCCTCATCACCTCATCAGTACCAGTGTGTACACAGAAAGCCATGTGTTGAGTCTGAACACGCTGCAGCACTGTGACTGGGTTTCAGCACGTTTCTGTTTATTTATTTCTTTTTAAAGGGTCTTTGTTAAATATGCAGTTTTGAGCTGAAGGCCAAAGAGTCCTAGAAGAGAGCAGATCATCACAGAGTGGGAAACTTTTTCCTGCTTTAATGATAACTTTTGAACTCCATACTTTGCTCCGGAGCAGAAATGTAAAAGTCCACGCTGGTGTGTTGGTGCCTTCTGACTGAGTCGTCATACACAACAGCAGCATGATGACTCCTGTGAACTGACTGATCTACAACTATGTCCTTATATATATTTTTCCAACATGCCTATGCATTCATTTTTATTCTTGTTTAATAAACCAGTTAAAACACATGGATGCGTTATGGGTCTTTTTTCCCTTCATTAAAAATCAGATTTATTACAGAATACACACCTGTACACAAGTCTACACACCTGTACACAAGTCTACACACCTGTACACACCAATTGAAGTTTGTACCACACAACATTGATTTGTCCATTAAAATAAATTGTCAGAGAAAACAGTAAAATCAACATGAGACCCGAAAGACGTCTGAATAGTGACTTTATTTCAATAAATATGAAATGAATAATGAGCAGATGGACCAGTGTGTGTGAGTGATTGTATATGTGTTTGTGAGTATATATGAGAATGTGTGTGATGGTGTGTATGTGTGTATGAGAATGTAGGTGTGTGTGAATGTGTGTGTGAGTGTGTATGAAAATGTATGTGTGTGAATGCGTGTGTGAGTGTGTATGAGAATGTATGTGTGTGTGAATGCGTGTGTGAGTGTGTATGAGAATGTATGTGTGTGTGTGTGTGAGTGTGTATGAGAATGTATGTGTGAGTGTGTATGAGAATGTACTGTATGTGTGTATGAGAATGTATGTGTGTGTGAGTGTGTATGAGGATGTATGTGTGTGAATGTGTGTGAGTGTGTATGAGAAAGTATGTGTGTGTGAATGTGTGTGAGTGTGTATGAGAATGTGTGTGTGTGTGAATGTGTGTGTGAGTGTGTATGAGAATGTATGTGTGTGTGAATGTGTGTGAGCGTGTATGAGAATGTCCTGTTGCAGGTGATGATGGAATTAAGCTGTGCAGGTTCCTGAGAGAACGTGGGTTCTGACATGATGCATTTATGTCTTCTTGAAAATCCTCTTGGCCTCCACACCTTCATAGCTGTAGCTCTACACAAACACACACATTATGATTTTATTGTAATAACAATAAACAGTGAGAATCATGATTCATCTACACAAAACCCTGAAGATGGAGACTCCTTTCATACATGTTACAGAAAGACATTTCTCTTTACAGAAACCTTTGAGTGGAGCTCCAGAGTCAGAGCGGCAGCAGTCACAGTCTCATTAGCAGTAACAGTAGTGAACCCTGTGTTGTGTGCTGAGGTGGCGGTCCATTCTCACCTGTACCAGTTCATCACCCACAATGTTCCTGACAGTGGTCAGTGTTTTGCCGTTGTCTTTACGGACAAAAATTCCCTTCAAAACATCACCTTCCATCACCCAGGAACCCTGTGTGGTCAGAGGTGAGTAGTGAATGATCAGTGTTTTAATTACAGCAGGGTTAAATCTCATGTCTGTGAAGATTCTCAGGCAGGTGAAATGATCTGCTAGTCAAATGGACTTTACTTTAAATTTCAAAACATTTCACTACTCAGATGAGGTTAAAGGCATGTTGAAATTATATTACTTGTTTCAGCAAACACACCTTCCCCATCACACCTGCCCTAATCACACCTGCCCTCATCACACCTGTACCATCACACCTGCCCCAGCACACCTGCCCTGATTACACCTACCCTCATTACACCTGCCCCATCACACCTGCCCTCATCACACCTGCCCCATTACACCTGCCCTCCTCACACCTGCCCCATCACCCCTGCCCTAATCACACCTGCTCTCATCACACATGCCCCATCACACCTGCCCTCATTACACCTGCCCCATTACACCTGCCCTCCTCACACCTGCCCTCATCACACCTGCCCCATCACACCTGCCCTCATTACACCTGCCCCATTACACCTTCCCCATCACACCTGCCCTAATCACACCTGCCCTCATCACACCTGTACCATCACACCTGCCCCAGCACACCTGCCCTGATTACACCTACCCTCATTACACCTGCCCCATTACACCTGCCCCATTACACCTGCCCTCCTCACACCTGCCCCATCACCCCTGCCCTAATCACACCTGCTCTCATCACACCTGCCCTCCTCACACCTGCCCTCATCACACCTGCCCCATCACACCTGCCCTCATTACACCTGCCCCATTACACGTGCCCCATCACACCTGCCCTCATCACACCTGCCCTCATTACACCTGCCCTCATTACACCTGTACCATCACACCTGCCCTCATTACACCTTCCCCATCACACCTGCACCATTATATCTGACCCTATATAATATTAAAGCTAAAGTTTTAAATGTTTAGAGTGTAGAGAGACGTACAGAGAGCTCGGTTCCGTCTGCGAGTGAGTATGTGAATGTGACCCCCAGTGTGAAGTCCAGCTCCAGTGTGCGGAAGGTGCTGATCTCCATCACATGGAACTTATCTCCATTCTGTTCCAGTGTGATCTTCAGGTTATCATGAGCTGCGAGTTTCCTCTTCACCAGACTAATGCCTAAATACACACACACACACACACACACACACACACACACCACTTTTATACCACGGTCTTAATAAATAATGTTATTTTTATACAGATTGTTTATATATATATATATATATATATATATAAAATCATACTGTGTGTATGTGTGTATCACAGAGAAATTGTTAATTTGGTTCTACTCAGAACCCTGAGCAGCAGAACCTCTCTGTATAGAACATTTAATAGAAAAAATAAGCTCAGAAAATTGTTAAAGGATGAACTAACTTTAGGATCTAAAAAGTAATTTCTTTATCTGAATAATCTTTCATTAATCCTCAGTAAGCACAGTAAGTGATGATCTGGAGACTCCAGAGTGGATTCCTGTCTGATATTCCTGGGATTAACAAATCCTTCTTTACTCACCTGCAGGATGCTGTGTAGAAAAGTCATCGTATAACAACTATACAATCCACAGATCACTTTTTATTAAACTGCTTATTTACACCATTACACAAGTTACACCTTTACTCTAGAGACACCATTACACAAGTTACGTTATATAATGTATAATTAATAATACAACTCATTAACTAATCCCTGAAGTTCAGATATGCAGAGTGAATAAAGTGTGTGTGTGTGTGTGTGTGTGAGTGTGTGCGTGAGTGTGGGTGTGTGTGTGTGAGTGTGTGTGTGAGTGTGTGTGTGTGTGTGTGTGAGTGTGTGAGTGTGTGTGTGTGTGTGTGTGTGTATGTGTGCTCACCCATTTGCTCCATGAACTTGTCATAGTTCTCATTGCGGTCCACTTTCCATGTTCCATTAAATGCCATGATAACAGAATGTCTTCAAATAAAGTGTGTGTGTCAGTGTGTATGAGTATATGTGTGTGAGAGTGTGTGCAAACTCCTCCTTATATACACACACAGATGTACACACACCCTTTTTATGGCTTTATCTTCATGCTGATGTGGCTGAGTAAAGCTGAATCTCTGCATGCAGTATTCAGAAGTCACATGTGATGAACTCTTCTCTCAGGAACTGTGGGACTAAAACAGACAAGTGCACACTTGTGTTATAGAAATGTCTCAGAGCTGTGTGTTTAACTAAAGAGGGAGGAGGTTGCAGTACCTGTTTGAGTGAGGAGGGTGTAGTGAGAGGAGTGTGTTGTAAATGCAGTGTATGGGGTTTGTGTTGTAACAGTACAATGCAAAGTAATCATGAGTTACCCAAGTAGATATATTATTATACTCTACATGGCTAAAAGTATGTGCACCCTTATCCATCACACCCTTATGTACTTATTGTACTGAGATTTAGTGGCCTTTGCTGTAACAACAAGCTCCACTCTTCTCTGAAGGCTTTCCATTAGATGTTGATTAGATTTTGGAACATGGGTGTTGGGACTTGTGTTCATTCAGCTACAAGAGCTTTAGTGAGGTCAGACACTGATGTTGGGTGAGGAGGTCTGATGGTATTTAGTGTGGTTGATGTCAGGGCAGGACACTCAAGTTCTTCCACTTTAAACTTAAAAACACAACGTCTTCATGGAGACTTGTGGGAGCAGAAAAGGAACAAACACACACTAGTAGTGTTCATGCTCTCAGACATACACCACCAAAAGGTTCCTGAAGGGTTCTTTGTGTCTATTAGAAGATGTCTGATACTCTAAGGGCAGAACCCATTAGGGTGCTAGATGAAAGCTGCACTGCATGTCACTGGCAGTAAGGATGAAGTCCTATGATTATGTCTCATGTCCTGTTCTGTGGCTTTGTGGAAAATTATGAAATGTAATGTCGTTATTAGGGATTAGATCATTACTTCTTAGCCACTATCAAGACCAATTGGATTAGATTCAAAAGCTTTACAGTCATAATTTACTCTTTGAGGTGGAGGGTGTGTCCAGCTTCATGGTAAGATACTGTCTCTTTATATCAGTATACAAGAAATTGCAGAATGTATTTAACTGAATCATGCCTTAGAATGAGTTGCAGCCTTTTACTAATTACTCACAAAAATAACACAAATATTTAATTTTTTTATTTAGTAATGTTCAATGTGATTGTTTTTATTTTACCCGTCTCACTCACTTCTGGGTCTGAGTGTAAATTATTAACAGGCTAAAGATATTACTCAAGACATTTTGGAGGAATGTTATTTAAAGTGCAGTGCACATAACAGTGTTCATTAATTACAGATAATTCAACAAAACTCAAACAGAAGTTATGAATGAGTTTTTAGAAGGTCTTTGTTGATTCCTTTAGTCCAAATCCCAATCACAGATTTACAGAAGGGTCTCTTTTATTATAGCACATAAATGTTAGAGCCAAAACTTATAAAACCAGAATTGTTATAAAAGTAATAATAATTTTATGGTCATTTGATTTCTGTCTAAATTTATCTATAATATTCGATACTATTATAACTCAGAAAGGTTCGATTCACAAAACAGAAACCTAAACAGCTGGTCAGAAACACATTTGTAAATCCATGCTATTAAAATCTGACCCGGGTTTGTTTGGAGTCTCGACCATCTTGATATTTCTTGACTGCATTGTTCTGTTATATTTGTTTCATCCTCATTAAAAACTTAATCATCACTCATCTCCTTTACTCTCTTTTACTGTAGCTGAGATGTATAGTCAGCATGGAGATTGAGGTTGACCTCACACTTTCAAGAAAGGTCAAAGTAAAGCAGGTAGATGAGATGATAACTCTAATCAGGCCTCATGAGTGCACATTTATGGCCTCAACCCATTTAGAGGAAGGTTTATCTGGAAAAGGTTTGGCATCTACAGTCATCTGAAAATAAAAATAAACCTTTGTACCTCAAGATCATTGTTTATCTCACTAGGTGTGTATGGGTTAGGAGAAGGAGTGTGTGATAAAGCAAAAACCTAGATCATGATACTTTCACATGCAGAAGAAAGTGACTTTATATGCAAGAAGAGATGGAAAGATCTGAAATAAATATGCCTTGAGTCTCTCTCTCTCTCTCTCTCTCTCTCTCTCTCTCTCTCTCTCTCTCTCACACACACACACAAACACACACACACACACACACACACATCAAACTTCTCCATCAGTGGTGTCAATAATCATGGAGAACAGAAGATGCTTTAGTAGATCAACACTAAAGGGAGTTGTTTTCTTTACATAGTGTATATTCTGGGTATTCCACTGCTTTTTTATGTTTTTTTTGTAACATTCAGATTTAGAAACAGTGGACTGTAATCCACATATTACTTACTGTACTTACTTGACCACCAAGTGTCGCTAACTGGCAAAATGTTAAAAGATTTGGGTGATGAGAAGTTTAGAGGCAGCACGTGTCTGAGTGTTTTAATAAGGCTTCTGGACTTTGAAATGATTTTACTGTGATTTGTGTTAAAGATGACCTGTATGATAAAAGTGAAACATCACTAACACTAGTGCGCCATTGATAAGCTCTTTATGATCAATATAATCTGTTTATATCTGTTGTTTAATCGTGCATCAGCTGATCTAAAGGTCCTCAGTAATATTACTGATGTCCTTCAGAGCCTGGGTGACATAGGAAAGATTACATTTATGAACAGTCATTAACACTTCTGATAGATACATAAACAAAGGTTCAATGGTGGGGGCATGGTGGCTTAGTGGTTAGCACGTTCGCCTCACACCATCACTCCAGGGTTGAGGGTTCGATTCCCGCCTCCGCCTTGTGTGTGTGGAGTTTGCATGTTCTCCCCATGCCTCGGGGGTTTCCTCCGGGTACTCCGGTTTCCTCCCCCGGTCCAAAGACATGCATGGTAGGTTGAGTGGCATCTCTGGAAAATTGTCCGTTGTGTGTGAGTGAATGAGAGTGTGTGTGTGCCCTGCAATGTGTTGGCACTCCTTCCAGGGTGTATCCTGCCTTGATGCCCGATGACGCCTGAGATAGGCACAGGCTCCCCGTGACCCGAGGTAGTTCGGATAAGTGGTAGAAAATGAATGAGTGAGTGAGTGAGGTTCAATGGTGACTAGGAAACATTTTCTAAAACAGTGAATTAAATATTTTAGTTTTAATTCAAAACAAAAATTTGAACAGACCAAATACCAGGTTTTATTTGGACGTCCATCCATAATTATGTTTCAGGCTCCAGTGCACTAAATATTTCAAAAAGTTTTTATTTCCGAACACACTGATTGTATCTGAATTAATAAACCCAACAACCTGCAAATAGTGTGAGAGTGAAAAAAAATGCAGAGAAAGAATCAGAGATTATAGAAAAGGACAGATTTGATTACAACATGTACAGACTGAGTCATTTATTTTCACTAGTTGATCAGGCTTTCCAAAATCTCTATAAAAACGCCTAATAAGTATAAATGTTTAAAAAGTTATTATACAATAGCTGATTGCACATTAACACACTGATCAGTTTTATACTCTGTTGTCTCCTCATGATTTGCCTGAATGTAAACACTGGGCATTTGCATCTGTTTGGATTGGACATATCAGGCACGCACACTCACTATGCTTGATCCAAATGACCTTCACTGCTTCACTCCAAACACATTTTTTTTGTATTTTTTAAGATTATGAATAATGACATAAATCATTTTAAGTGCTTGCAGTTAGCTGCTGTGATGAAGTGCTGAGGGACGTTGTGTTTCTTACTAAATGATGAATTCTTCAGCAGCACATTAGGGTTAAAACAGCATCTGTGTGTGTGTGTGTGTGCATGTGTGTTTGTGTGTGTGTGTGTGCATGTGTGTTTGTGTGTGTGTCTGTGTGCATGTGTGTTTGTGTGTGTGTGTCTGTGTATATGTGTGTGTGTGTGTGTGACATATTTTGCATTACCCTCATTTGTCAGGAACAGCTTTGTCACCTGTCTTAGCCCCGCCCTTTCACCTGTTCCCACCTCTGCACACATTGTTCATTGTCTCTAAATGATTGTTCTCCTTATTTATACCAGTTGTCTTGTATCTGTTTTTTGTGTTTTGTCCTTGTCTCTTTGTTTGTTGTCTCTTGTTTGCTGTCATTTTTGTTTGCATCAGTGTTTCTGTTCCCAGTGTTTCTAGCCTTGGTTATTTTTTACTTTTATGTTATCCCTGCATATGGGTCTGTGTTTTATCTATGAAGACACCTCCTTTCCCCGACATTATTGCACACACCAGCACATCTGCCCTTTATTCATAACAACCACACTGTTCTGCACCGAGCTGCTTTCATATACACTTGTATACATGCCAGTGTGACAGCCTGAGCCTACACTCATAAAAATAATCAGCAGGGTCTCCTACATCAGTTGTCAAGGCTATGTTCATACCACCTTTTCCAGGCTCTGTAGAGACCAAATTTCTCTTGTTGCCTTCCTGACAGGTGCTGAGTCCTGTGCAGTGGCGATTGCACCCCCAGGTGGTGGAACTCATATGGCAAAGGTTCAGCGAGAGACTTGTTCCCCTCTGAGGAGACGACCCACTGTCCTCTCTGGTTCCAGTTTGTCCAGAATGCAGCAGAGAGAGTCTAATAAAATCATTTATTTGGTTCAGAATACAAAATATTTTACTGAAAATGTTTCCTAAAAAGTCACCTAACTAGTTTATACCAGAATCCAGGCGCTATCTTCTCCAGAAGTTTGCGAAAGAACAAGACAGATTTTGAGAGTTATTTTCACATTTCACCTGGACTTTGTGTACAGAAATATTTTAATCTTTTTAATATAATCAGTCTAAGATTGAGTCTCAGGTGGACCACTGATCAGCTCCTTGGAACACTGCAGGCTTCAACAGAGACTTGATTTCCATCTGCTTTTATTAATCTTTTAGGAAAAGATTAAGCAAATAAGGTCAGATGTCTTGCAAAAGATATGGCACAGAAGAGAAACAGCAAACTCACTTTGACCAAGTTGTCTGAAGGACTAGGACACGTCTCGTTTGTTTCCCCCAAATTTCAGGTACCTTCAAATATTCAACTCCAGTGCATTTGTTATATAATCCAATTAATAACAGCAAAAAAATTAAAAGAGATTGGATAATTTTAGACTTTTGTATATTTTCAGACACTTTAAATTATTCTTAGAATAATGATAAAGACTTAATGTCTTATTCTCATCCTATAGGTGATTGTAGTATATCTGCTCTCGCTCCTTTGCTCTCACCCACTGCTTCCACTTTTCCATTCCTGGAGAAATATAATGTAATGCTATGTAATGTTATGTAATGTTATGTAGCTCTGTGTTATGACCTGCTCGACTTAATGAAGAGTTACTCTGTTGATTATGAGTGCTGAGGGATGTTCATCACATATCTTCTTTCTTAGTGAGTTTTACAGAGACACACCAGTGATGAAACAGAATCTGCTGATACTCCTGTTTTTCACAGGTGAGAAAAGTGTGTGTGTGTGTGTGTGTGTGTGTGTGTGTGTGTGTGTGTGTGTGAACCTCCTCAGTGTGATCTGTGTTTTAAAAATAACAATGTGAATGAAGACCTAGACCAGTAATGCAGCCACAATGGCTCATCTACGGCATCAAGGTTGAAGGCATTTTTATGGAAAAAAATAATCTACATTAAATCTCTGCTCCACAGGAATGATCCCTGTTGTCCAGGCTGTCTATCGTAAGTTCTATCTGATCCTCCAGGGGAAGACTAGGAGTGATGCTCTGGCTTACTGCAGAGCCACGTATTCTGACCTGGCTACCATCGAACACCAGTATGAAGCAGTCCAACTTCAAAATATAGCACAGAGTCAATCCTGCACTTCCAACGCTTGGATCGGACTTTACAATGATGTCAACAGCTGGCGCTGGTCAATGGAGAATGCGCCACTAGGAAGTTTCAGATATTGGTGTTGCACTAATCCTGACAACAACCATTCACAGGAATATTGTGCTGCAGTAGATGTGACCGGCTGGTTTGATTCTTCTTGTGCATCAAATTTTGCCTTTATTTGCTTTGATGGTAAGGAACAAGTGGTTTTTTAAGATGCCATTTATCCAAATTATCCAAATGTCCTCTAAAGTGCAATAAATGTTTCACAGTGGTGTGAATAGTGTGTTGTAGTGTGGCGTCAGATCAAAAATCATATGAGATACTTCATCATTTCTTGATTCTTCTTGATTCTTCATGTGCATCAAATTTCCCCTTTATTTGCTTTGACGTTAAGTTACTGTTTGATTGGCCATTTTGTCAGAAGACAAGACTTAATAAAAAAAGTACCTTTGGTTGAGGTAAACGGCTTAGAGCAAGCTTGAAATTTTTTTTCCTGCTTTGTAACACTATATAATATGCTGCTTTGTTTCTGTTAAATACACAGGAGCAGGAGCTTTACTGAAACTCCTGGTGCTGCTGATTTTCCTGCTGCATTATTGCTGTATTACTGTATTTTTGGCCTTATCTAAATCTTGATTTTTGGATCTTCACTCAAAATCATGTCCGAAATAGTGCATGGAATTGTTACGGTAACTGTGAACATTATCAGCGGTTGTAGAAGGTGTTGAGCCAGTCTAATAAAATGACTTTCTCAGAATCTCTGAACCATTGATTCTGAGAAAATCATTTTATTAGACTGGCTCACCACCAATTCCATTAGTTCAAGGTGGTGCCTCAAGACCAGCATCACCCTGAAGCTGACATGCTGTCATACATTTTTTCCTCCTCAACCATTTAGCAGCTCTTGATAAAGTCAGCCATAAGACTCTCTTGTGTGCCTTCATGGTACAGCATGGCAGTGGTTTGCTGTCATCCTCAATAGTTAGTCATATCAGGCCACATACTGTAGAGGGGATAGACATCTGTTCTATGCAGACTCTGACATTATTTTTTTCACACAGAAAGAACTAATTGTGTGTTTTTAAATCGTCATAGGGAACTTCACCGGCACCAGCAGTTATATTTATGTCTCTACTACCATGATGTGGTCTGAAGCTCAGAGCTACTGTAGACAGCATCACACAGACCTGGCCAGTGCAAGAAACACAAGTGAAAACTCAATTATAATGGCAATGATCCAAGGTCCAACTTGGATTGGTCTGTTCAGAGATTCCTGGAAGTGGTCAGACCAGACACCTTTCACCAGTATTACCTGGCTACCTGAAGAACCTAATAATTTGCTGGGGAATGAAAATTGTGTTGCTATTTTAAATGATATGGCTATAGATGTGATATGTTCACGCATAAAACCATTCTTTTGTCAATCAGGTGAGAAAAGTCAAAATTTTATACTACTTTATATTTTTTCTTTTGAATGTAAATGTAAGTGTGTGTGTCTGTGGGTGTGTGTGTCTACATCCAGTAATCAAAGGAAAAAAACAAATTGCAAGAGTGAAGGTCCAATCCAATCAGGATGTGAATGATCCTGCAGTTAAGGCGGCCATCTTGGATAAGGTGGGTCTCATCCTCTGCTATTAAATAGGCAGTTTGTTCCTCATTACTGCAGCCAGAACAAACTGTACAACATTAACTATAAACTTGATTATATGATTTTTAAATCATAATCATAATGTTGAACCTTATGTTCTGTTCTTCAGATTAACCAGATGTTCAATGTTCTTGGGAACATCACTGTGAAATGGAGAGAGCAACAAAATGGACAAGTGTTTAATAAGATTAAGGGAAATACCTGCAAATGATATTTGTTAAATTTTGTTTCTGTGGATGCTGGTCATTGCTGCGAGATATCACACATGAAGCACAACAATAAAGTTAGATGAGATATTACTCCTAGAAATCAATATATTCTGTACTGTGTAGTTGAAGAATAGCATGCTCTATGAGCACAGCACCTAGTTCACCATTTGTAATAGAATTTAGCATTGATACAAGATTCAAGCAATTCCAGTTACAGACAGACAGACACATAGATAGATAGTTAAGGTACTTTATTAATCCCCTCTGGGGAAATTGCATGAGCAGGAACACATAGCCATTCAACAAAAAGAATAAAAGGTATAGAAATTAAGTGGATACAGTAATTACAAGTAGATAAAAAAAAATTGTACACTGTAAAAAAATATGAAAAATATACACAACAAATATTAATGTACAAATACTTTTACAGTTACTTGGCTAATCCTGAGGTTTAGGTGTTGAGATGCATCCATAAATTCAAGATATGCCAGTAACCAGATCCCCGTAGATTTTGTAGCATAGATTTTTGATACACTCTTTGAGTGTGAACTTTCTTTCGACAAGTTTCTGTTTTTTTGCCTCCTGTGACAATTTATTTTCCCGTTTTATTTCTAATAAACATCTTTTGTTGCACCTTGCATGTGATATTTATGAAATCTATAACAGCTCATTACTTTACCTTCAGAAAATGAACCATTTGTGCCCATTTTTTATCATTCAACATTTACTGGAAAGTGGCTGATGGACAAATTAAATTATTTTGAATGATCTTTTAGGGTTTAGAGATGCAGCTCTAGATGCAATAAGAGCCTGTCTATAATTAAGAATGTTCTCTTTCCATGCAATATGGAATACAGAATTGGAATACAAAAGTAAAATCTAGTTACCTTAACAGGTCTGCTTGTTCACATTACTGGAAATATGTGTGGAAACGTATTTAAATTTCTCAAATTGTACTCAAAAAGTATGAATATAAAGACAGACAAAAGATTGTTTTACTTTTTTCATAAAGAGGTTAAATGTAGAATTGGACAACACTGAAGAATCAGAAAGTTTTCTGAACAAGTTTCCTAGATCCTATTACACTGAAAAATGCTCCAACTGTTACAGGGATGGCTCGGTACAGAGTGGAAGTGAGTACCAAGCAGGGCCCATTATCCGATTTAATAAAGAGGTGGGAAACTGGACAGGATAATATACAGATGAATCTGCTATGGACATATATATATCTATAGATATACAAGATATACAGCAGGTTGGGTTCTATAGACATTAAATATACATGGTGTTATATATTATATTGAAAAATATTCAGGTGCTTTTGACATAATATACAGAGGTGGGTGATCACCAGAAGGAGGAGTTCAGTAAGCTGAAGCTCCTGAAGCGCCCATTGGAGGGAAGAGGGACAAATTGACAAGCTTGACACAGACAGTGTTTCATTTACATGTCCTCAAAAGCTGGAAGTAAAGTTACTGTGATGCGCTGGGGCGGATTTCACCACCCACTGCAGTTCCCATTGCAGTCTGTGACACAGTTGGTCAGGAGACTCTGAATCACACAGCAAAAAAAGTTCACCAGGAGGCTGGTGGTGTTGGATATATGACAGGTCCACAGAGATGTGGATCCCCAGGAACATGAAGCTGGATACACGTTCAACTGGTAGCTTTTTGATGTGGATGGGGGTGTGTGTGCCTCTTCTCTCCCTCCTGAAGTCCATGATAAGCTCCTTCGTTTTGCTTGTGTGAAGGAGCAGGTTGTTGTCGGCACACCATGCGGCCAGATGCTGTACCTCTTCCCTGTAGTGACGTGACATACAGCTAAGTACGGTGACCCATACTCAGAATTTGTTCTCTGCATTTAACCCATCCAAAGTGCACACACACAGCAATGAACACACACACAGCAGTGAACACACACACCGTGAACACACACCCGGAGTGGTGGGCAGCCATTTATGTTGCGGTGCCCGGGGAGCAGTTGGGGGGGTTCGGTGCCTTGCTCAAGGGCACCTCAGTCGTGGTATTGCCGGCCCGAGACTCCGAACCCACAACCTTAGGGTTAGGAGTCAGACTCTCTAACCATTAGGCCACGACTTCCCCAAGGCTGTAGGCTGTAGGCTGTGTTGTCTTAATCAAACTTGATTAAAAAATTAGACACATGCACAGGCCTGCAGTCACGAGTGAAGTCAGAATAGAGGAATGGGCTCAGCACATAGCCCTGAGGTACACCTGTGTTAAGGATGGTGGTGGCAGAGCTGATGTGGCCTGACCTAACATGCTGGGGTCTCTTGGTCAGAAAGTCCATAATCCAGTTACATAGGGAGGTGTTGATGCCTAGATCCCCAAGTTTGGTGATTAACTTGAAAGGGATGATGGTATAAAATGCTGAGCTTAAGTCCACAAACAGCATTCATGTATATGTGTTGTTATTGTCCAGATGTATGAGCACAGAGTGCAGCGCTGAGGAGACTGCATCCTTTGTGTTTATGTTCTGTAAAGTTGTGTGTTTATGTTCTGTTTATCCTCTATGTTTATATTCTGTAAAGCTGCTTTGAGACAATCTTAATTGTAAAAAGCGCTATACAAATAAACATGAATTGAATTGAATTGAATTGTGCTCCTATTGCTCCAGTATGCAAACTGATGTATGTCCAATGTGGTTGGAAGGCAATTCTTTACGTATACCAGGACCAGTCACTCAAAGCAATTCATGATGATGTGTGTGTGAGTGCTACTGGGCGGTAATCGTTCAGATGATGATATGACACAAAATGGTGAAGCCGTGTGAGTGTGTTTGTGAAACATCAAAAGCAAGATTCGACCCAAGGTGGCTGCGCTCCTCACACAAAGGCCTGGAGCACTAACCATTTTGCTATGTGAATACAGAAACAAAATGCTTAAGGTACACAGAAGCGGGTCGGGACACTGCTCTAGCACGCTTGGCCGGCGTGGAGGTGGCAGTCCCGCTCACCCCATGTGGCTCTATGATCCAGCGAGGATCGCTTGCTAAACTGCAATGATTCAGGGTTAGAGGAACCCAAGACTTTGGCCTGAACCTCAATAAAACTTCTCTAAGCCCTAAACTGCCATGTGACAACTGGAGAGAGGGAGAAAGGGAAAAAAATATGGGGTTTAAATAGTGGCATGCACAGGTGCCTCATGTAATCGCCACTGATGGCCTGCGTGGAAACCTAGGGGCTATAAAAGCGTGTGTGTTTGGCCGCAGATTTGATTACGCATATGAAAAACTGTATGGTTCATATACAGCAACCATTTTCCTTACTTAAATTGGCCAGAACTACCTAAGAAAAAAATTCTATACATATATAAAACTATTATTTATATAGATGTATACAGTATTTATATATCTGGAGATCAGACTTTTATTTTGTACACCATTAATTGTGATTAATCGTTTCTTGAGCAAACTTATATTTGCTCAAGAAAAACAGAACACACCAAAAACAACAGAAGACCTTGAACACATTGTCATGGCAATCAATCAACAAAGAGCACAAAGAGAGGACGACGTAAACTCTTTCCACCTTCCAAGTTAGAGCTGACTGATGACACTGTTTAACCATGATTTAAAAGCCTTGATTGCTGACTACTGTAACTGCACCAATAAATGAACTGTAATAAATGCCTCTAAATATGTTGGCTTTGTTGCTATTACTTTTATAAGCGATCCGAGTACCAGTACTTCCGGTACCGGGTCTCAAAGTGGCCTTTTTTCCCATAGACTCCCAACTTATAAACTTTGGAGGTTTATAACTCGGCAAGCTTTCGAACTATCTACACCAAACTCGGGCAGCTCCTTTAGGGTGATACTCTGAACAAACTTTTAAATTGGTGTACCGGCTGGCCTTTCGATTGTGCCGTAGCCCCGCCCCCAATATATGCAAAATCAAAAAACTTTTTACAACATGGACATGTGACATATCAAAACACTCACAACAATGAGGGGAACTTCCTCACGTGTATTCTGATGATGTCACGTGATGTCAGGTGATGTCACGTGAAAATCAAAAATCAGCACAACATGAACATGTGACATATCAACCCAATGAGGAGAACTTCCCCAGGAGTATTCGGATGACGTCACATGCTCGTCTCCACTTGCCGCCAAATGTTCTGGCACCCTATCTTTCTGTCCACTTGCCTCCAAATGTAACACTGACCCTTATGTCCACTCGCCTCCAAAAAGCACCGGCCTTTGCGAATCCTTGCCTCGTCAAAGCCAACATCAAAGTTTGTCGCGACGAACTTTACAAATCTAGTTAGCATTGTTCTTCATTTTTTTGTTTTCCTCCTACATTTCTTTCAGCCTTTTCTGAGTCTCTGTCACGTTTGTGGCTTTATAGTCATCAACATGCATTTGGGCAACATTTCTCTGTGGTTTGAGAATCACTGCCCTTTTCTATTTGGTTTGTCAAGGGAAAAGATACAAGAGATGGAGATGATTTTTTTTTTGGAGATGATCACATTTGTCTTCAAGTTCTTACCTCTATAAATGTAAACAGATTGACACAAAATATAACATCACGACATCATAAAAAATAGGCCTAATCTACAATGTAGTTAATGTTACTTAAATTCACTAAGTAAAGTCAATCAAGGATGTGGCAGAGAATTCCTGGATAAGGTTCCGTTTAATAGATGAAGTCCGACAGACTGTCAGGATCTAGCCAGGATTTTTGCCATGTGCCTTTTGTTTACGTTTTATGTTCACGTGTCTGACCCCAATGTTGTTGGCAGCTTCGTTCTGTGTTCTTGCTCTCTGGATGCTGTTTGAAATGATCCAGTGCTCTTTGGCTTTTCATTGGATCCTGTGTAGCACTTTAAAATCAACCAACCGGCTTGTTTTATAGTGTTTCTTTTAATATGTACATTATTCACTTGCGTACACGGACCATGTGGGTAAAGGTGTTCAGAAAGTAGTGTACTGTTTTCACAATTGCAAAAGAGAAACATAATTATGGCTGTGTTTTTTTATGGCTGTGGTCCTCAGTCTGGACCAGGACCTTCTCGAATCGCGCTATAAACGTTAGATTGTATTAAACAAATGTAATTTTAAAAAATTATTTCTGATTATTATTTGTAGTTACCTGCCTCACACGGTGGTCACTAACACACCTAACTGTGCTGCGACTGGTGTGCTGACACACTGCGCATGCGCTTGATGAGTTGATTCTAAGGAGTTTATCACATTATCTATGACGTCACATATGATGCTGGAACTTAACAATTTATCACTGAGTCACTGCAGCTTGTGTGTCCACGTGTATAATTAGACTATTAACTGTTTGTAATTGTGTTCAGTATAAAACTGATATTAACAACAGTGGGAACATTTAACAAGGCTTTTGGTCCAATGTTCTGCGTCCACACAACACTAATCAGGTAACATTAGTGATATTTACACCAGGAGATTAAATAGTGCTAACACTGGGCTAAAACTATGTTCTGGCTCTGGTCACAACGTGTGCAAGTCTATTTCACTTACCGAAAGTGAATTAAAGTCGCACTAAAGACAGGCACGTCATTGAGCTTTGAATAGGCTTTGAATTGAGCCATTTTTTTAATAGGTAGACAATAGATAAGAACATGGTTTACATAAGCTGTGTGACAGGGTCACAGAGGACACCAAGACAACAGAGACACCTTCTAGGTGCTGAGACTGGAGATGAACAACACAGTGACATTTACACAATTTCCTATCAATACTCCGGTATGTTTGTAAAATAAACACACACTTTACACTGAAGCCCAAAATGTTCAGCTGATCAAGGTGTATTTGGTATCAATGTTCTCTGAGATGATCCACAGAATTTAACCAGACTGGTTTCATGGCAAGAGGCGACAGAAATGTGACGTTATTAGCGTTTTTAGAAAGATTTTTTTTTTAACACAAGAGGGCGCTGCCTCCCAAGAGTAACTTCAGGGCACAGTCACTTATTCTACTTTGTATGTTTTTGTGTTTTTAATTAAACTCTGCATATTAGATACACATTATTTACATTTTGTTCTTAAAAAAGCAAATAAGTTCCTTGTGCTGCAGCGGAATATTGGACAAATTAAAAACTCAAATGAATATTGCACAAATGTTTTAAGTCATTTCATTTGATTAAAATATTCTCAGGCAGTTTTGTTTGAACAGGAACACTGTGAGAACCAAAAAAACTGAAACCTTTCCTCATTCTTCTCATTTTCATGTCATTAGTTGTTGTTGTTGTTTACACTCATCATTGGCTTTAAGCTTTAACGTGCTGAAATTTATTATACTATTTTAAACAACAGACGGTTCTGTACACTAATCCTAATGATCTCATACAAAATCACCACACTAACCTTTAACAACTTTAAATGTTACTTTAGTTTTGTGAGTGTTACCAAGTAAAGTTAGCAAACAGGAAGCCTCAGATTTTATCCACAATGCCAAAACCTAGTCCTCTGTAGAGTTTAGTAAATCATTTTGTTTTAACACAAAGACACCTGTAATAAATCAGACCTTTCTGTGAAAACCCGGAAATCTTAGAAAGTAAGATCTGATGTGGACCTGGAACACCAGGAGGAGGCTTTTTACTGAGGACCACCGTGGAAGTTAAACCATTTGTCTGTTGTGTCGTACTTGAGTATTTAGCTAAAGAGATTTTTTTATTCCTTACAGAAGTGGTTGTATATTTCTCCTTAAATCTGCTATAGTAAATGAGATAAAATATGTACACATTTATATTTGTATCATCATTATTATAATTCTTTGAATGCCATTTGGGTGCAAAACAGATTGTTAAAGTCTCTGTGTTAAATATATTAAAATGACAAACCATTTATAATTGTTTAAATTACATTTAAATACAATTTTATTATAAACTGTGAGTAAAGCAGCACAATTAGACTTTACATGAAAAACACTGCATTTAACTTTATTACTATGTAGACAAAAATGTTATTTCAAGGGCTGCCTACATTTATCTATTTGTCTAAACATATAGATTTAGATTTTTATATAGATAGATAGATAGATAGATAGATAGATAGATAGATAGATAGATAGATGTGGTAGATGTAAATATAGTCAGTGATGTACTACATTTTTTTCATTTTATATTAATTTAAAATAGAAATAATTTAAAGTCATAACGATGACAAAATATGCTGCTTTATCATTAGCTGTGAACCTTGAGACTAAAAATGTAAATGTTTCATAATCTGCTGAAGGACTCCAGCCAGATGCCGAATATTAAACAGACTGTAAATTACAGTAATTACTTTTACAAAAATGCTTTTTAATTGAAGACTGAAACGACTGGCATCTTGTCGATCCGTGTCCTTCTACAACGTTTTTCGTGACAGGAACCACACCTTCATCGGCTCCTTCTTGCCCTTCATGGTCACTGGGCCTCGGAACTCGAGGTGGAACTGAGCATCAGCATTTTCCACGGATTGCAAACACCTGAGATGGAAAAACAACAAATAAACAAATAAAAAACCACAAATTCAATACATCTGCATCTACACAGTCTGAGGTTTAAAGTTAGAGATAAAATGCTCTGTGACTTTCCTACATGAAGGAGTGTTGATTTTCTTGTGCTGCCCCTCAGACACCTTGTTCACCCTGATAGCTTATTTTAAATAACATATCATGTAAAAACTCTCATGATGTCATGTGAGATCTCCAAGACTTCAAATGAAATGGGTCGAGATAAAGATTGTGAGTGAATCTGTTCTTGAATCCACCACTTTTCCTCTTTCTCATGATAAGATGCTCTTCTATAAAGTTAAATAAAGTCTGACGATCTGAAGTGAACGTCACACAGCCGCTCACCTGTACGTGTACTCCGACACGTTTATCTTCCCTTTCTCACCCGTGGTCTCTGTGCGGCTCGTCAGGTTCACCGTGTTGCCGAACAGACAGTAGCGAGGCATCCTCTGACCTATGACCCCCGTCACCACCTCTCCAGTATGGATGCCGATGGTGATCTGACAAAAAAAGATTATTCATGACATTGTGATATCTGCTAACATCTAATCAGAGCAGGAAGGCAAGCTGTGTGTGTGTTCAGACTAGATACAGGAATAAAAGACAGGGATGCTTCTGTTCTCCAGGTTCAGTTCACCTGTTGTAAATACCAGACAGAAAGAGAGAGAGAGAGAGAGAAAGAGACAGAGAAGGAGAGAGACAGAGAGAGAGATAGATAGAGAGAGAGAGAGAAGGAGAGAGAGAAAGAGAGAGAGAGAGAGAGAAGAAGAGAGAGAGAGAGAGAGAGAGAGAAAGAGACAGAGAAGGAGAGAGACAGCGCGAGAGATAGATAGAGAGAGAGAGAGAGAGAAGGAGTAAGAGTAATCTCCAGTGTCCCCTGTAGATACCAGGAACATCAGGAACATCAGGAACATTTCTCTCTGATCAGACTTTTAACATACAATCATTATTTCTGCTGCTGCAACACGATCAGTGTCCGTCTATGAAGTTAATTCTGTTCCTCTCTCTCTGAAGCCTGGAGGATCTTAAAAGTGAAACATTTCCCTTTAAAGGATTTGACAGCACTACGGCTCATGAGTCTCATCAACTTTCATCTGCTTCTAGAAGAACAAAAGACTTAAATATGTATTTAATTTATTTAAGACGAATTTCTATCTTAAACTGTAATTTATTTACACACTTTAATCATCTGTCACATATACAGAGCTGCTACCTGCACAGGTTCCTCGTCCACCTTCACCTGTCCTGCGATCTCCATCATGTCCAGTGCCAGGTGACAGATGGACTTGGCGTGATGAGTGCATGGTTCTGGAAGACCACTGACTGTCATGTACTTGTCACCAACCGTCTCCACCTGCCAGAAATAAATAAATAACCTGAATAGACTAAAATAAAGCTGTAATTCACCTGATATTAGTGATTGATTATAATCAGATGAGAAAAGGAGAAATATAAAGATACATCATCT
Source organism: Tachysurus vachellii (assembly GCF_030014155.1). Lineage (NCBI taxonomy): Eukaryota > Metazoa > Chordata > Actinopteri > Siluriformes > Bagridae > Tachysurus > Tachysurus vachellii. The sequence continues at coordinate 25,986,814 of NC_083461.1, read as the reverse complement.
CAATGTCTCACAACATGTGTGTGTGTGTGTGTGTGTGTGTGTGTGTGTGTGTGTGTGTGTGTGTGTGTGTGAGCAACATGTGGTTACGTCTGAGTTCTTCTGGCCTTCTGATGGTCTTCAACATTTCTTCAGCTAGAACTAAAACAGCCGAATGGCCTCCAGACACACACACGTCTTGTCAGAGAGACCGTAAACCCAGAGGACCTGAACTTCTAACGTAAATATTACTGTTTTAGGAGAGAATCCAAACTAACACCAACAGTTTAAAGTGCATTCCTGTCTGAAAGGGTGAGATAAATAAGGAGGCCATCTTTCTCTACAAAAAGCCCCTTCCTCCTCTCCTCTCTCTCTCCTCTTCACTCTTCTCCTCATCCCTCTTCCCTCTCTCCTTCCATCTTCTCTCTCTCCTCTTTTCTCTCTCCTCTTCTCCACGTCCCTCTTCCCTCTTTCCCCTTCTCCTCGTCCCTCTCTCCTCTTCCCTCTCTCCTCTTTTCCTCTTCCCTCTATCCTCGTCCCTCTCTCCTCGTCCTTCTCTCCTCCTCCCTCTCTCCTCTTCCTTCTCTCCTCGTCCCTCTCTCCTCTTCCCTCTCTCCTCGTCCCTCTCTCCTCTTCTCTCTATCTTCAGCCGTTACTTGACGTGTTGAAGAATCTGCCATTCTTCCATATGTGACTGAAGATATTTTGTTCTTCAGAACCTTCAGCTCTCAAACTTGTCATTTTCCTTCCAAAACACATTTCCTTTGTATCACATCAACTTTCACAAAAAGTGAAAAAAGCTTAAAGCTGATGACTGAACACAGGAAGCTCCTGAGGTCAATTTCAGCGTAAAGCTTTGAATACTAAAGAAAAACGATATTTCATATTGTTTGATAAATACATCAATGAATATGAATTAAACTGAAAAATGTAAAGTAAACTTTAATAAGCTTGTATTTAAGATTCTTGTGAGGTTTGAAGCTGTTTGTGCTTTGATGAGTGTGTATTACATTTTAACTACTGTATGTTGCACTAAACCTGATGTCGGTATCTTACCTTGTAGACGTACGGATTCTTGCGTGAGTCGGTCAGGATGTCAAACTTCGTGTAGATGTCATTGAGCAGGTTGACAATTTTGATGGCTCCCTCTGCTGAGGCATGTTTGCTGCAGAAGGTGTTGAATCCCACGATGCCACTGAACAGGATGGTGACATTGTCGTAACGTTTAGCTGGAACCGGACGTTTGTGTCTCAGTTCATTTGCTACTGACGGTGGAAGAACCGAGTACAACAACCTTAAAAACACAGACATGATTCAATACTCTGATTTAATCTGAAGCGCAATAAAAAATGACAAACTATTTTATAGACTCAGTTATAGTTTGTGGTGAAGTTTCCTAACATGGACATTCTGCTAATGAGGCCATATGAAATCATTCAGCATTTCATGAGGTGAATGAAAGAAATTAATCAGCCAAAATGACAAGTACTCATTATCCTAAAGATCTTGTTAGACATCATTGTATGTTCAAGTCTTTTCTTCTCATCAGTTTCATGCACAGGAGCTGATGTTCAAAAGATGAGTTCATTCCAGAAATAAGCTGCAGCCCATCGCTGAGTTCCTCTGTGTAATGGTGAGGAACTGCAGCCTGAAGAAATCCTCTGAACACAGATGAAATGTTTGTGTTTCATGACTCGAGACCGGCGTCGTGGTTACACGCTGTCACGTATATTGGCGGTTTATGATAAAAATGGGGGAACAGGTTGCTATAGAAACCATTACAGGTCAGCTTGTTAGTCTAAAATGTCCGAAATGCATTACATAATGAGCTGGTATAGCAATGCAGAGCAGGCGAGGAACATTTCAACAATCCACTTCTCCTCCTGAATACAAATCAGCTGCTCTGTGTGAGGAGCACTGATCAAAACCAGGTCTTTTTTCTTATATGATAAATTTTGCTGGAGCAGAGCCTCACATTCTCCTTATCAACCTGACTGCGTGAAAGAAGAAGGAAGGGAATACAAGCAGTGATTACATTCAGTCATAGTGATCAAATCTCACTAAACTAAACCAGTGTAATTACTCAGGTACTAAACACTTCAGTTTGTGAAACGGCTGCTGAAAATGTTTCATTCTTTGTTTCAAACTTTCTGTCATTTATTAAACCAGAAATTATATTTAACTGAATTCAATAGAATTTTTACCCCAAATTAAAAGCACACAATCACAGAGACTGAATCATTTCCTGTAGGTGAGCAGTTCAGAGACGGACCATAACGACATCCTGAAAGTAAGACCAGAAAACCTGCTGCTGCTGATAAGGGACAAGTTTGTCTCAGAGCTTTGTTAAAAATCTTTATCAGCATGTAGCAGCGTGTCATCATCATAAATCCAGCGCACTGACCTGCAGACTCCTCTCACACCACCAGGTCATTATGGCTCTGATGTTTCAGCTCCACACTGCACTCGTCATCATCGTTATTATTAATAGATTTTATTGCAATATTATTTTATAATTTATTTCTTCAGATGTGATTATGACGTGTAGTTATCATTCACAACAGATTATAGACAAGAACTCTGAGGAATCTAATGATGAATTTGTTTGTTCTATTTGTTCTATTTGTATTATAAAGCAGCATGCTGATGGTCGTTAGCTCAAATCCCTCAGCTTTTATCTTACTGCACATTTCTAATGTCATGAACTTTTAAATAATATTCTGAAGAACTCATGACTCGGAACCCTAGAACACTACACATGAGAACTCAGGAGGAAGGAACAGACATTTGGAACAAACTTCAGTATCTTTTGAAAGTGCACAAACAAATAAAGCGGCTTATTTACAAAATAAAGAAATGCAAATTCATTCAGTTTCCTCATACAAAACAGAGAACCTCCATGTTCCAAAATATAACCCTAATGTGTTCTACTTGAACGCTGGCTGAACAACATCATCCTTCTCTACAGGAGCCATTTCACCAGGAACGAATCAACAAAATGAACAATCCCCAGACTCAATATTTCCGAAATCTGTTAATCCTTTACATTTTCTGTCTATCAGTGGGTCAGGTTTCTGTTTCTCTTTAAACTGATGGTCAGATATCCGGCTCTTCGCTCTTCTCTTCACTCTACAGCTTTAAAGCTGCGTCTCCAAGCCGCTGCTGGGTAACAGACATTTTTAAAGTCAAAGCTTTACACAGCTGTCAGTGTTTGCTATCTGAGCATGTCTGACACACACACACACACACACACACATACACACACACACACACACACACACACACACTGAGGCAGTCTGCTTCCCTGCAGAGAGCAAAACCAGAAGCATATTTTCAGAATAGAAAAGAAAGACGTCCGTGTTTTTCAGGAAACAATGTGCAGCTGCTCACAGTTGGTGTAACTGAACAGAAATGATCTAAAAGTATGGAGTTATTTCTGAAAATAAAATAAACTAAACTCACAGTCAGTTACATGTCAGATCTCCTGAGCTAGTGGAGGTCTGTGCTATGATCTCAGAACCTTCAGTGTGCGTGTAGAGAAGAACCGTTCTGTAACCTTCTCAGTGGTCTATTTAGTCTATGGAGGCTGTGTCTCTGTGAGTCTGTGTCTCTGTGTGTGTCTGTGTGTGTCTGTGTGTGTCTGTGTGTGTGTCTCTGTGTGTGTCTCTGTGAGTCTGTGTCTCTGTGGTTCTGTGTCTCTGTTTGTCTCTTTGGTTTTGGTGTCTCTGTGTCTCTGTGTGTCTCTGTTTGTCTCTGTGTGTCTCTGTGTGTGTCTGTGTCTGTCTGTCTCTGTGTGTGTCTGTGTGTCTCTGTGTCTCTGTGTCTGTGTGTCTCTGTGTGTGTCTGTCTGTCTCTGTGTGTGTCTGTGTATCTCTGTGTGTGTCTGTGTGCCTGTGTGTCTCTGTGTGTTTGTGTGTCTGTGTGTCTCTGTGTGTGTCTGTGTCTGTGTGTCTTTGTGTGTCTGTGTGTCTCTGTGTGTGTCTGTGTGTCTCTGTGTGTTTGTGTGTGTCTGTGTGTCTCTGTGTGTGCCTGTGTGTGTCTGTGTGTGCCTGTGTGTGCCTGTGTGTGTCTGTGTGTCTCTGTGTGTGTCTGTGTGTCTCTGTGTGTGTCTGTGTGTGTCTGTGTGTCTGTGTGTGTCTGTGTGTGTCTATGTGTCTCTGTCTGTGTCTGTGTGTGTCTGTGTGTGTCTGTGTGCCTTTGTGTGTCTGTGTGTCTCTGTGTGTGTCTGTGTGTGTCTATGTGTCTCTGTCTGTGTCTGTGTGTCTCTGTGTGTCTGTGTGTGTCTGTGTGTCTCTGTGTGTCTGTGTGTGTCTGTGTGTCTGTGTGTGTCTGTGTGCCTTTGTGTGTCTGTGTGCCTTTGTGTGTCTGTGTGTCTCCGTGTATATGTGTGTCTGTGTGTGTCTATGTGTGTCTGTGTGTCTCTGTCTGTGTCTGTGTGTCTCTGTGTATCTGTGTGTCTATGTGTGTCTGTGTGTCTCTGTCTGTGTGTCTCTGTGTGTGTCTGTGTGTCTCTGTGGTTCGGTGTCTCTGTGGTTTGGTGTCTCTGTGGTTCGGTGTCTTTGTGGTGTGGTGCCTCTGTGGTTTGGTGCCTGTGTGTCTCTGTGTGTTTGTGTGTCTGTGTGTCTCTGTGTGTGTCTGTGTGTGTCTGTGTCTGTGTGTCTTTGTGTGTCTGTGTGTCTCTGTGTGTCTCTGTGTGTTTGTGTGTGTCTGTGTGTCTCTGTGTGTGCCTGTGTGTGTCTGTGTGTGCCTGTGTGTGCCTGTGTGTGTCTGTGTGTCTCTGTGTGTGTCTGTGTGTCTCTGTGTGTCTCTGTGTGTGTCTGTGTGTGTCTGTGTGTCTGTGTGTGTCTGTGTGTGTCTATGTGTCTCTGTCTGTGTCTGTGTGTGTCTGTGTGTCTCTGTGTGTCTGTGTGTCTCTGTGTGTGTCTGTGTGTGTCTATGTGTCTCTGTCTGTGTCTGTGTGTCTCTGTGTGTCTGTGTGTCTCTGTGTGTCTGTGTGTGTCTGTGTGTCTGTGTGTGTCTGTGTGCCTTTGTGTGTCTGTGTGCCTTTGTGTGTCTGTGTGTCTCCGTGTATATGTGTGTCTGTGTGTGTCTATGTGTGTCTGTGTGTCTCTGTCTGTGTGTCTCTGTGTATCTGTGTGTCTATGTGTGTCTGTGTGTCTCTGTCTGTGTGTCTCTGTGTGTGTCTGTGTGTCTCTGTGGTTCGGTGTCTCTGTGGTTTGGTGCCTCTGTGGTTTGGTGTCTCTGTGGTTTGGTGTCTCTGTGGTGTGGTGCCTCTGTGGTTTGGTGTCTCTGTGGTTTGGTGTCTCTGTGGTTTGGTGTCTCTGTGGTTTGGTGTCTCTGTGGTTTGGTGTCTCTGTGGTTTGGTGCCTCTGTGGTTTGGTGTCTCTGTGGTTTGGTGTCTCTGTGGTTTGGTGTCTCTGTGGTTTGGTGTCTCTGTGGTTTGGTGCCTCTGTGTCACTGAGTTGCTGTTGTGATCCTGAACACTGTCCTGTTCTCATCCCAGGATTCTTCTTTACAATCTGCTCAAACTGACAAACTGTCTGTGTGCTTTTACTGTCCTACACCTTAATGATTTATAATCACACTATCCAGCTTCACCTCCATGAGCTTCCCTTTTCCTTCAGGACCCTAAAAGTTCCTTCCTTTTGTCGTCTCAGCTGTTAATGTTTGTTAGAGATCTGACTGTCTGTTAAGTGATGTTCAAGAAACTGACCTGAAAACATTTTTCTGTAAAATTTAAAAACTAAAAATAATGCATGAATGTGATGCAACTGATGACGTCTGGAGAAATATGAAGACACGGAGTTACTAAATGTGTCAGAGTTCAATAAAGTTACCCTTTTTCAAAGTAACCTGAGGATCTGAGGACCAACCTGTCCGTCTTCTTCTTCTCGTCCTCCAGCGCTCTGAGTGTGTGTTGTAGGCGATCGGTGAGGATCTCCAGCTCCTGAGTGAGTTTGTACTCCTCACGGAACTGTTCTCCTAACAGCACCAGATCTCGCGTGGCATCATGGAGCGGGATGTCGCTCAGGTACAGACCTCTCCGAGTCAGATCGTCTAGGTTCATTACACTGATATGACAGGATCAAAACACACTTCAGTTAGTGCTCACATCCTGTTTGTTACTTAATCATGAAGGTCATTAGCTTCAGTGTGAATAACGAGTGAACATATGAGATTGGACCTGGGGGAGCAGAGGAACAGGATGTTCTCCGTCTCAGGGAGTGAAATCATCTGGCCTTTAAGCCTGAGGCAGCTAATCTCTGTTCCTGTCAGCTCATCCTCACACTCAGCACTCTCCACATTCAGCAGCCCCTCCTATGGGACACACACACACGTGTAATAATTACCTCACACTACACACCTGTTATTAGACCACATTATTGACTGAATGTAGACACCTGTCTCAAGTGTCTAAGCCACGCCCCTAATGTATGTAGGCCACACACACCTTACTCCTGAGCACAAACACAGTGTTGATGTGCGACAGGATGCCGTGGAAACTGAAGTCAATGTGCGGCCGCACCAGAGAGAAGACAGAGGGCAAACTACACACACCGGGCTGGAGCTGTGTCACACACACACACACACACACACACACACACACACACATTCATCAATAATAAATAAAAATTACATGTAATGTGAGCTCTAAGGTTAAAACATGTGAAGATGCTTTTCATTTCAAAATCCTCTCTCATAGTATTTTTGAAATAAAAGGAAATTAAAGGTAAATGTTTTAGTTAGTAACTGTCATGTATTTTCCTGGAGGGTGCCAATACTTTCCTGACCTGTGGCAGCACTCTGTAGATGGCATTTCCACACTGAGTGAGGATGAGGTCTTTATCAAACATCAGATGGAAAGGAAAGGCCTTACAGAAGGTATACGGACTAATGCGGGTCTCCTGAGTGCCGTTTTCTTCAAAACCATCCAGATCTTCATAAAACGCCTCCTCCTCTGAGTCCTTCTCCTCAATCAGGAACTTGATGTGATCACACTCCTCACTCTTCTGCTGAATCACCTGCACATTCAACCACAAAGCCTTCAGATCCGAAATAAATACACTCATCTTTTCATTTGTTAAATATCAGTATTTCCGATAACCGAGTTAAAAAAATAAAGAATATTATATTACAAAATGGAAGACATTCACTGTGGGCTGAAGAACAAAAGAATCATTAATCACTAAAAATAACTAAAATAAAACAAAGTAAAATAAAATAATGTTACATGGGAAAGTACATTAATACAAGTATATTTTTAAGTACACTATTAAAACGGTTTTGAATAAATGTTAGCAGAAATCTGTTTGTGTTTTTGTTGTTACATTTTTGACACTAAAAAGTCAAAAGTTTTATATCTTTTAATTCACATCTAATCCAAACCCATCACACTCTAGTAGACTAATGACATCATGCTCGTCTAATCTGATCTGATCTACAGGTAGGAAATCTCAGCTCTAGTTGATGATGAATGAGTCATTGGTCATTTTAATGGGTTTTGTTAATGATGTTGATTTAATTTCAGTTTTCTGGTGATGAAGAAGACTGTAAACTGATCCTGTGATTCACTGAAACTCCACTGCACCATACTGTAGCCATCTATAACACTACATAAATTGTGTGTGTGTGTGTGTGTGTGCGTGCGTGAGAGTGTGTGTGTGTGTGTGTGTGAGTGACTGTGTGAGTGAGTGAGTGTGTATGTCTGTGTGAGTGTGTGTGTCTGTGTGAGTGTGTGTGTCTGTGTGTTTGTCTGTGTGTGTCTGTGTGTGTGTGCGTGTCTGTGTGTGAGTGTGCGCGCATGTCTGTGTGTGTGTGTGCGCATGTCTGTGTCTGTGTGTATGTGTGTGTGAGTGTGTTTGTGTGTATGTGTGTGCGCATGTGTGTTCATGTGTGTGTGCGTGTGTGTCTGTCTGTGTGTGTTTGTGTATTTTGCTGTTATTCAGACCATTTTCTCTTACGTCAATCCGGTGTGTAGTCTCCCTGCAGTTGCCATGACAACCGTGGCTAATGTTTTATCACCCAGAGGAGTGTTAGATTTGAAAGTTCTGTCAATTCTGTTCACTCATTTCACATTTGTGTGTGTGTGTGTGTGTGACAATATGGGATCTGCAGAGTAATTAGTTTCTTCTTTCTTAATAAAATGAATGATCTCATCTCCTCAAAATCTTTATTTATTATTAACACAAAACACGCACAGTAACAAACAAACACACACAAACACACACACAGTCAGTCACACACAAACACACAATCACACACAAACACACAATCACACGTTACACAAAGAGACAAAGACAAATCTTCTCACTTTCCCAACACCAGAATGACTTTATAGCTGGTGATTTTTTTTTTATCTATTGAATCCTAATGGGGGGCACGGTGGCTTAGTGGTTAGCACGTTCGCCTCACACCTCCAGGGTCGGGGTTCGATTCCCGCCTCCACCTTGTGTGTGTGGAGTTTGCATGTTCTCCCGTGCCTCGGGGGGTTCCTCCGGGTACTCCGGTTTCCTCCCCTGGTCCAAAGACATGCATGGTGAGTTGATTGGAAAAATTGTCCGTAGTGTGTGATTGTGTGAGTGAATGAGAATGTGTGTGTGCCCTGCGATGGGTTGGCACTCCGTCCAGGGTGTATCCTGCCTTGATGCCTGATGACGCCTGAGATAGGCACAGGCTCCCCGTGACCCGAGGTAGTTTGGATAAGCGGTAGAAGATGAATGAATGAATCCTAATGAATCCTGAATTAACTAAACATTAGACTACAAATAAAATCATATCAAATCAAATGATCTATTTTTCTCTCCTCTGTTCAGCTCACACAGTGTGGAACAGGGTTAAAGTGCAGGAGACAGAGGTCATGGAGAGAAATTAAAGTGAGCAGAACCTTCATGTGGATCTCGGTGCCATGGATCTGCTGAGCGACGGTCTTGATGATGCCGATGACGATGTCCTGCAGTCCCTCTCTCTCTGAGTAATAGTGCAGGATGAGGCTGTTCCCCTTCTCGGCGTCTGTGCAGCGGAAGGATGGAGCACGCATGCCGGGGTAGATGGTTCCCAGGTGGTCGTGAAGAGCATCAAGGTTCTGGAACATAAACCTTCTTCTCTTATACATGTACTGGTCCATTTATAAGGTCCTCCAATATAAAGATGTGAGAGAACTGACTGTAGAGCATGTGTTAATCTGTACTCTCAAGTATTGGTGTCACTCTACCCTACCCATCAATGGACAGGGTTCAGCGATGGGTTGCCAATACTTTACACAGCGTAATACATTTCCAATAAAGAGATCTTATCCCACCTAAATAAATGTCATGGTCTAGACAACAGCATGCATCTTTATCAAAAAATAATAAATAAAAAGCAGAAACATGCTCATTTCTATTTTAAGCCACAAAGCTGTTAATTTTCCAGCTAGAACAAACTCCCAGTGTACAAAACAACAAACCACAGACTCCTGACTGTGCCACAAACTCCTGACCGAGCCACAGATGCCTGACCGAGCCACAGACTCCTGACCCTAACTCCTAACCCTAACCCACAAACTCCTGACCAAGCCACAGACTCCTGACCGAGCCACAGACTCCTGACCGCACTACAGACTCCTGATTGCACCACAGACTCCTGACCGAGCCACAGACTCCTGACCGTGCCACAGACTCCTGACCGAGCCACAGACTCCTGACCGCGCCACAGACTCCTGACCGAGCCAAAAACTCTTGACTGAGCCACAGACTCCTGACCCTAACTCCTAACCCTAACCCACAGACTCCTGACTGAGCCACAGACTCCTGACCGCACTACAGACTCCTGACCGCACTACAGACTCCTGACCGCGCCACAGACTCCTGACCGTGACACAGACTCCTGACCGAGCCACAGACTCCTGACCACAACACAGACTCCTGACCGTGACACAGACTCCTGACCGAGCCACAGACTCCTGACCCTAACTCCTAACCCTAACCCACAGACTCCTGACCGCGACACAGACTCCTGACCGAGCCACAGACTCCTGACCGCACTACAGACTCCTGACCGAGCCACAGACTCCTGACCGCGACATAGACTCCTGACCGAGCCACAGACTCCTGACCGCACTACAGACTCCTGACCGAGCCACAACCAGAGAAACACCATGACATCATCCTCTTAAACCTGAAGACAGAACTGCTTCTTACTTGCAGGAATTCCCTAACATTGGAGCCGAGCACACGCAGGATGGTGTCGTAGCCGGATTCCTGACAGAACTCGAAGAACATCTTCCCGAACATCTGCAGAATGTCACCTGCATCGATTTCTGATTGAAATAAAAACCACATCTTATATTCTTACAAATAAATAAATGTAGAATCTTTACTAGTATATTATTTTTATTTAATATAGTTCTATAAAAATAGTGTAGAATAATAATAATAATTACAGTTGAATAAAACATAGAATAACAACAGGATTCTACACACCTTTAGTGTTTAGCTCCTAATAATAATAATAATAATAATAATAATAATAATAATAATGCAAAAAGCAAATAAACATAAAAAAAGCAATATATATGTTTTGTAAACTTCTGTAAGTTCTTGATACACAAAATTTAGTTTTGTTTTAAATTATGCCACAGTTTGAAATTTGATCTTTATGGAGTTCTTTATGGTATTTAAATTAACCATTAGCAATTTATTTTTTATAAAATCTTTACTCACTCAGCACTTTGCTTGCAGCAGCCACCAGGTCGTAAGTTTTGGCGTCCTCGTAGATGATTCTGACGAGAAACTGTCCTTCCACATCCACCTGCGCCTCTCGCCTGAGACAACACATCAGCATGATTCTGTCCTGCTCTACTCATCATACACTCTTAAACACGCTCTGACTTACAGTTCAATTTGTTCACTGTTTATGTTCATAATGTTAAAGTACATTTAAGACTCTACACTTAACATTTACTGTCTGTTTTCATTTAGACAGATTTCACTTTTTTTAGTTTCAACACCAGCATTACTTCCAGATGCAGTCATTTATCCAATAGGTGTATTAACAGCTGTTAGACAGGGCAGATGGTCAGATGTGGAGGATCTGCTGTAACTCACTAAACCACACAGTAAAATATATTAGTTCAGAAACCACCTCAGGGTTAAAAACACTAAGATGTTATATATCAAAGTTCCCAATGTGTGCAGCACTGATGTGTAAAAACAGAACAAATTTCCAGTGAGATAATGAACGAGTGTCACACAAACACACAGTGCTACACTAAAGACCTTCTCAGCACAGAAATAGCTCAGCTCTCAATAATCAGACTGAAAACTGTCCACACACTCCAGATAAGTCGAGGCTGAGAGAAATCCCGAGCCTCACTTACAACCTGGAGCTTCTCCGAACAGTTTCTCCTCACATCCACTCTGAAAAAAAAGTTTCTAAATGGTTCTAGAACCCTAAAGATTATTTAGAGCATCTACAATATCCATAAATATTGTGTGTGTTCTTGTGTGTGTGTATGCGTGTGCGTGCGTGCGTGTGTGTGTGCGTGTGTGTACTGATCTTGATGACACTGAACATCTGGTCTCTGCAGAATAAAGCTGATTTTATTCATGTGGGAAAAACAGATTTCATTTAAACGTGAAGCTGATTTTATAATTCACATGCAGTTCTAGAGAGATGGCGATGAACATGATACAGAAACATGATATAATTCTAATGTAAAGCTTAATGTACAGCTAATGCAAGATTACACTGCTTTACAATAATCCACTTATAAAATGATAGAAACTGAACATATTCAGTTGAAACTTCTATAGGTTTGGTTTCTCTTTGCTTTTTAGTTATTTTATGTTACTAATCATATTAAAACATTACAATAAAACCATCAGTGTGGATGTTTCTCCTGCACTATGAACTACTATTATTATTATTATTATTATTATTATTATTATTATTATTATTAATTGCACAACAGTTACGGTGATATATCAATACAGAGAACATCACAATACAGAAATGTGTAATAATTACAGCATTCATGTATAAAGATAATAAAATAACACTTTATTGTGGAGAAAAGATTCATAAATAATAACTAGAATAATGACTTTACATTCTGCTCAAATTAAATCAGAAATCATATTAATTTAGAGTCAGAAGGCTTTACAATCAGCTCTACATTTAATTCAACAAAAACATGTATTTTAATTCTGATCCAAAATATTAATTTATAGTTAGGTGAGTAAATCCAACTTGTTTTAATTAATCATTTCATTTACTTATTTTGTACTTACTTGATGTCCTCCCACACATCTGGACCGTAATTTCTCAACACCAGAAGTTCCAAGGCGTGATTCACAAATCCATACTGCAATAAACACAAAAAACACCAGCGTTAATTCAAACACTAACAAACACTAACATTAATTCCAACACTAACATCAATTCCAACACTAACTTCAATTCCAACACAACCAATACTAACATCAATTCCAACACAACCAACACTATCATCAATTCCAACACAACCAACACTAACATCAATTCCAACACAACAAAAACTAACATTAATTCCAACACTAACAAACACAACAAACACTAACTTTATTCGTTATTCGTTATTCCAACACTAACACTAATTCCAACACTAACAAACACTAACATTAATTAAAACACCAATAAACAATAATAAACACTAAAATCACCAATAAACACAATAAACGCAAACACAATAAACACTAATAAGCACAATAAACACTAATCAACAATAATAAACAATAATACACACTAACAAACACAATAAACACTGATACAGACTAATAAACACTAATAAACACAATAAACACTAATACACGCTAATAAACACCAACACTAATAAACACTAATAAACACCAATAAACATTACTAAACACTAATACACAACAATAAACACTAATAAACGCTAATAAACACTAATAAACACTACCAGCTGAATTATTAGGCATTTTATTGGAGCTTGTTTATAAAATAAAAGGCGGATAATAAACACATCACCGTGTGAATATTAAAGTCACACTGAATAAAAACAGAATTTAATCAACATTAGAATTCTAATAAAAATTTGACTCATTATTCCTATTTGTGCGACGCGACCGCGAGCTGCAGATACATCAGTGCAATATAACGTTATAACAGCTGACAGAAGGAACACTGTGCTGATGTATGAAGCTGTTACTCACCATGATGGGATGAAACCTTCCGCACTTTTATTCAGCAGCACAATAAAATGATTAAAGCCGCAGATTTACAACTGCAGCGGCTTCACCACCATAACCCACTAACAGCGGCGTGACTGACAGGCCGCGCGTCCAATCAGCGTTCAGTATCGTCAG
>NC_083461.1:25913492-25968492 GCF_030014155.1 Tachysurus vachellii | reverse complement strand
AGCACCACATCATCGCATCACTACATCACATCACTACATCATCACATCACCACCACATCATCACCACAGCACCACATCATCACCACATGATCACCACATCACCACATAATCACTACAGCACCACATCATCGCATCACTACATCATCACATCACCACCACATCATCACCACAGCACCACATAATCACTACATCACAACATGATCACATCACCACCACGTCACCACACGATCACCACATCACTTATCTGCTCTTTAAGTCTGAGGGAATTTATTTCCCTTTCTCTGATCTTTGGCTATTAAAACACACCACACTTTTTTTTTGCTCAGATGACACTGCCAAATTACAATGTTAACATAAGATGGAGATCTATTTTAGGCTGGAGCCATGTGTAGGAATGTAAACTAAACTAACTGTCCCCGTACTGTTCTTCACAGCAGATCCATCTCCAGTGAAGATGTTTTATTTTCACATAGACCCCATTAGTTGAACTCAGAGAGCAGAGACAGAGACGAGAGTTCTCTCTAAAGCACTCAGACACACAGAAAGACAGATAACACTGAAACCCCTTCTCCATCCAGACCAGACATCAGCACAACACCAGAGCATTACTCATTTTTCAGACCTTCATTCTGCTGTCACACTCACACCACATCAGCCACAAGTCATCCCACAAACATCAATAAATTCAATTATGGTATGGTATGGGAATTTTCTCTAAAGCAGAAATATATTTTGAGCCGTTGTTGTGTTCCAAAGTCAACTTCAGATAAGACATTAGTTATAAATATTCCATTCATATTAAATCTTTCTATGTGGCGCTGAGCCACTGCTACTGCAGCCAAGACTCCATAAAGAGATATTTTTAAATTACAGCACTTTATTTTGGTTTAAATATAAAAAAAAAACTCTGGTTAATAATAGTTCAGTAAAAGTCTCCTCTATCATGATGTGATCATTTCTGATTTTGGGCCAAAACAAAGCTTCAGGCTCCATCAGGATGAATTAAAGCCTTCAAACACAGGAATCTTTTTGTTGGCAGGTTTTTAGATCTGCACACATCTCTCTCTTATCAAACTCTACACGTTATTTATTCATCTTATTTATCTCCTTGGAGTTTGTGCTGCTGTTTCTAATTTTTCAGAGATTTTATCTGTATCAATCATTCGTAAAGTTATGCACAAATGATATTACCCTAATATACATTTATCACTGCTGAAGAAATTTTATTTTTTTGTTACTGAAAAACAACCAATAACCACTGAACATCATCAAGCGTTTGAGATTTACTTAGTTGATTCTTTTTGGGTGAAGCCTTTAAGGGTAATGTTCCTTTCAGTGAAAGTTCCATTTTTTCCACTTTAACTCACATAACTATCCAAAGAAGCACTGAGAAACCCTTTCTCCCACAACTCTCACCTTATAGACATCGAGTTCTCCACAGTGGTGGTCGAAGCGTGTGTAGAGGGCACTCAGCATGTCCACCACCTGCATGGGTGTGCAGCGCGAGCAGATTGCAGTGAAGCCCACAATGTCCGAGAAGAGCACGGTGACAGCGTCAAACTTCTTGGCCTGCACAGGAAGCCCCTGCCACAGCCGCTGAGCCACATTCCCAGGGAAGATGGTGAAGAGCAGCTCAACGGTTTTGCGCTTCTCCTCCTCGAGGGCCTGGTGAGCCTGCTCTAGAGCCGCTTTGGCTTTTCCCAAACGCTTCTTCAGGCCATCCTGCGCCTTCGCCTGCTCACCTACCAGCACCACATCACGCAGGGCATTATGGATGGGGATATCAGACAGATAAAGGCCACGCCCCGTCAGCTCTTCCAGACGGTCCACACAGGGTGAGCCCAAAAACAGCACAGCATTCGACTCAGTCATGAAGATCATCTGACCTTTAAGGTCCATGTGCTGTAGTTAGATAGTCAGAGAGATTAGATTTATATTAGATTAGATAGAATCAAATGAGAATACATTTGGACTTTGACATTTACATCACTGACCAGTAGCACAGCTGATCTTTTGATTTGAAGAGCTTCGTATTGCAGAAATACTAAGTAGAATTTGTATAGAAATTAAGTATAAATTGTGTTTAAAGTGTATTTGTATAAACAGTTGCAGTACTAGTAAAGAAACAATGAAATAATTACGTGTGTATTAGCTGCTTCTGTCCCTGAGGTAACATCACACCTGAACATGCTAAATACTTCTCAAATACTTTATTTAACTTGTTTAATGACATCAGGAAAAAGAAAAGACTAATCTATTACTGCTTTTTTTTTTACACCAATAACAATGTGCATAATTTTATTCATGTGATTTATGAATATTAAAATCAGTTGGTCTTTAGGTAGAGGTTTAACTCGGTGGAGCTCAACAATAAAGGATCTGAAGGTTGTTCGTTAAAAATCCCAGCACCACCGACCACTAACTTTGTGTTCCTGAGCAGGATGTTTAACCTTCAACTGCTCAGCTCTGTCCCTCTGTCTCAATTCTAAAGAGTAAATGAGTGTATTTGCTCATTAGGGTGTGTGAATGTACAGCATCCTCACAACCGACTGATTAGTGAGTGAAATTACCAACAAACTGCAGATTTATAGCAGGATACAGTGTTAATTAGCATGAATGCTATTTCAGACCATTTTGAGATTAGCAGACTAGCAGAGTTAGCAGTGCTATAGATCAGACCAACGCTTCAGTAATGTTTCAGTAATACCTTCTGTATAAACTCAGACAATATTCCCTAAGTGTACAGAAGATGAATAATCACTCTATAAATACTGAGCGTAAAGTGCTCCAACAATCCTGCATGACAGTCAAGTACTAAGAAGATTTTATCTTTCTTTACTTCTTCCTCTCCCTCTATAAACCAGGGATGTTCGCCAAGGATAAGAATAAATATCCAGATGGCACAGCCGGAATATTATTATTACATGTCACTGTACAGAGAGCTGAGAGGGAAGAGATAAAGACTCGATGATAACGTGTCCTGAAGGAGATGTGACATGGACGATAAACACAAAAAGAGGCTTAAATGAAAATCTACAGAGAATTTTTCCGGTGGCAAGAAAAAAATGGTGCAGGGACAGAATTTAATACAGAATCTAAAACCTAATTCTAGATATTCACAATCAGGGATAATGAGCAGTCCTGCCCTTTAACTATAAATAGGTTAAATCTCATTATCTGATGCTGTGAGAGGTGAATCTGTCTACAAGCCCTGACATTTACTTCTGAACAGAAAATCACTTCAGGTCTGTTTTCGTTTTCTCCTGAATCAAGAACAGTTTTATCCAAACTAACCTCCTGATACAACATATCTAACCCCAAGCTCAAACCAGGCAGGAAACCATGAGAGAAAAAGCACAAACTCTACCTCACACCACCTCACACACCTCACACCACGTCACACACCACCTCACACACTATCCCACACCACCTCACACACTACCTCACACACTATCCCACACTACCTCACACCACCTCACACACTATCCCACACCACCTCACACCACCTCACACACTATCCCACACTACCCCACACACTACCTCACACACTATCCCACACACTACCTCACACATTATCCCACACCACCCGACACACCACCTAACACCACCTCCCACACTATCCCACACCACCTCACACACCACCTCACACACTACCTCACACACTATCCCACACTACCTCACACACTATCCCACACACTACCTCACACATCACCTCACACACTATCCCACACCACTTCACACACTATCCCACACCACCTCACACCACCTCACACACTATCCCACACTACCCCACACACTACCTCACACACTATCCCACACTACCCCACACACTACCTCACACATTATCCCACACCACCCGACACACCACCTAACACCACCTCCCACACTATCCCACACCACCTCACACACTACCTCACACACTATCCCACACTACCTCACACACTATCCCACACACTACCTCACACATCACCTCACACACTATCCCACACCACTTCACACACTATCCCACACCACATCACACCACCTCACACACTACCTCATACGCTATCCCACACTACCTCACACTATCCCACACCACCTCACACACTATCCCACACTACGCCACACATCACCTCACACATCACCTCACACACTACCTCACACACCACCTCACACTACCTCACACACCCCTTTAACAGTGAAGTTTGTTACCTTCCCAAAGCCAGCAGCGGTGCTAGCTCCGAGCTGCTTCATCCTCAGGATGAACTGTGTGTTCAGCATGGTGAGGATTCGCTGGTAATCTGGCTGGATTTCAGGCATCACAATGACAAAGTGCTCCTCAAAGGCTGGCCTTCTCTGACCCTCCCTGCCCCGCCCTAACCGCCTCCTCAGCCAATCTCCCATCTGCACAACGACCATGTCCTGATCTAAAAGGATGTGAAAGGGAAAGGTGGAGTAGAGCAGAGACAGAGGGATATGACCGGACGAGTGTGTCCTCATGGGGCTGGGCGTCAGGCTCCTGGCATCTCTCACCATTATGGAGTACAGAAGGTGGGGCTGATGGTTGTCATGGAGAGTCTCGCCCTCTTTTACCTCTGAGTCTATATTGACATCCACTTTGATGCCATACAGGAAGTGAGCTGCTGCCTGAACAATGCCTGGGAAGAAGAGCTCAGTGGTGGAGTGAGGGTTGAAGTAGTAGACAGTCAGAAGACCCGGGTCCTTATCCAGACACAGCACAGAGGCCTGACATACGTGATGGCGTGCATCGGCGGTGGGCGGTGTGCTTTGCTTCAGGAGGACATTGAAACTGTTCAGGAAGTCATGCAAGGCTCCACCCACCACTCGGAGCACGTGATCATCTTCTTCATAGCAGTCACGGAATACCTCAGTACCGAGAGCGAGCTTCAAGGTGTCCAGGGGAATTCCTGTTATTTACAAAAATATGTCAGAATCTATGCATCATAATCAGTGGCAAGATGAGTAAATATAAACAAAACAAAATAACATTCAAGACATTAAAAATGTATTATTTAATGCAATACATGCCAATATTTGCATATTGCATAATGGTAGACTAATATACAGTGACATCCTGTTTGGATCAAAACACCAACAGAAATCACATCTCAAGCTCAGATGACATTTGTGTATCTGTGGTTTTTGTGATATCAGAGAAAATCTGTCGTATCTGAGGCTCACCAGAGTTCGACTAGAGAAATGTGATAATTGTGCTCAGGAGCACGATAATATATTTATACTGTGAAATAAAATCTCATGAATCAGGAATTTTCTTCTCTGCATGTTTTATATCATCAGTGTATAGTGCATAATTATGACAGATTGGTTCCTTATTAAATATATTAATTTGTATATTAAATAATATTTACTTGCTAAACAATTTTGTGTTTTTACAGCTTTAATATCAAAATTAAGAATATCTTACACACTCAAACACAACATCAAGTTGTCAGCATGATATTTCTGACATATCACACACACCCATTTATCCATCACTGTGACTGGAGCCGAGTCGTTAATGTGCTTTCCCAGATTTAATTTGATAATGAGTGATGATGTTGCCTCAAAAATAATTACAGCGTATGTGTGTGTGTGTGCTGGAAGTGAGTCAGTATTTATTCTCCAGTATTGAAAAAATTAAACAGGCACAGTAAAGATGTGACATGTGACAGAAACATTTCTAAACAAATGATCAGAGCTGAAATGTGACCTGTTTTCACTGAGTAACTCTTCATGACCTCCAGCAAGTGTTCAGGTTTGTCAGGAAGCTGATGAACATCTGTAGTGTGTTGAGCAGGACTGTGAACACACACATTAAAGCTCGCTCATTATGTGAGATTTCCATCTTTAATTGAAATTGTTTCTAATATGAAAGTTTTATTCTTTATAAATGCAGGTTTAAAATAATAAAAAAACATTAATCAATAAATATAATAATGAGCTATTAATTTACATTATTATAATTATATATTATAATTTATATTTAAAGACTTCAAGACAATACTGCTACTACTACTACTACTACTACTAATAATAATAATAAGGATTAGTCCCAGAATTAGTTTGATGATGTAATCAGAAACAGATTCAATAAATTAGCTGAGTTTTTTCGCCACATTGCTTTGTGTGCTGAGGCTCCTGACGTTCACACACAGCAATGAGGAATCCAAATCCAATTGTGTAAGTAGAAAAAAAACAAACACAAAAAATGCATTTAGAAACAGTTGAGTTCCCCCTCCCCTTCCTCACAGTGGTTTGACCCACTGCCTGCTTTCCCAGTTCATCTCACCTGCTCTGCACACACGAGTCAGGTGTGTGGCTGCGGCTCAATTAATGCTGACCTCCATTAAGCAGGTTATTTTATTCACCTTAAATAAAGCAATTCATTCATTTAATGTAGTTGATGCAGACTCATTAATAAATTAGTTGCGGCAAAAATGCTGAATAACGATGTAATTTTCCATGAATCTGCTATATTAGCGATTAAAATATTACTTATCTAGTTAACGTTAGCTTGTTTACAATAGCTTGTTGCATAGTGCACTGCAACTAACACGCCAAAGCCGTTTCCCATGCATTGTTTTATTTGGGACGACTTGGCATAATGTTAACTTAACATTAACGGCCACAATTAGCATATTGTTTAGCTGTGCATTTACTAAATGAGCACTGTTACACCCACTGTATTTTTTTGTATAACCAATTTCTTTTCTGTTATTAAGTGTCTTAATTCATTTTAAATAACATTTTAAACCTTTTATAATTCCTTGTTTTTATTGTTGTGATTATTTTTTTATGATAGTTTTTTACTTTCTTTTGAATTACCATTGACTGTATTATTGACTGTATTATTTGTGTCCCCTTCAAAAATTGCTCATGAGAAATTTTATATTTATTGTCCCCCCCTACCCCCTATTGTCCCCCCTACCCCCTATTGTTCCCCCTATGCCCATGGCTGTGAGCTCATACCATGTGGTGTGTGACTGCTGGTTCATCACTCTGGACATGGCATTTCGCAGTTTTTCGAACTACAAACACATCAAAACACATTGATTACTCAACAGCTCAATAACAGGATTCATGTAACTACACTGAGTACCATAATAATATTCATTTTTACATATAGTGTAGAAATTATAAATGATTACAGAAATGACTCCACAATTAAATCACAATTAATAAAATCTCATGATAATCAGACCTTCTGTGTTTCTGATCACAAATGCACTTTCAGAAAGGAGCCTGATGTGAAACTCTTCACCCCTGTGTCACTAACATTAATATTATTAAGTAATAAATTATCTTGAAATATTACATTTCTAGCAGATGCCCTTATCCAGACTTACATTTTTCATTTCAATTTATACGACCAAGCAATTGAGGGTTAAGAGCCTTGGTCAGGGGCCCAACAGTGGCAGCTTGTTAGACCTGGGATTCAAACTCATGACCTTCTAATCAGTGGTCCAACACCTTAACCACTAGGCTACCACATTATTAATATATAGAACCAGGCATTACAGACATGGCATGACAACAATTTTATAATAATTATCTTCATAAATTTTATTCACAGAACCCGAGAGAATAACTGAGTTTCCCCCAGAAATACGATTACAGAAATGACTTCTGGAGGCAAGTCTACAGAAATGTCATTAGCACGGAGGCTTGAAAAGGGAAAAATCATTAGAGACATGAAGGAGCTACAGACCTGAGAAATTCCTCAGAATTACAGACAAAATGATAGGAAATGGTCATGATGTTAAATTAAACTCACATGATTAAAGAAATACAGGAATAGAGCGCAATATTTATTTCTGGGTTTATTCAACACCGAGGGGTTTTCTGTTTAAATACAGTACCACTGAGAATAAGACAAGTGACCTACACAATTTGGCAGAAATGGATTTATTTCGATAAGAGTAAACCACAGAGTTATGATCATCAGGTCAGCTGATTCCACACCGCTGACAGATTATTTAACTCCTATCACATGCTCATGATGTGATTCAGGTCCTTACCTCTGGACACACCAGTTTGCGGACGCTTTCTCCCAGTGAATGTAGATTAACTTTATTCCGGCTCGTTTTGCGTCTTGGCGCGACGTTTGTGACGCGTTCAGCGACCTGAGCTCCGTTCTCTCCTATCTTGTCTCTCTCTCCCCTTTCGTCTGCTTCTTCATTTCTCACCAGCACTGAAAAAGGACACTCGGCCGAAATGTTCAGCTCCTTCAGTTTGGCACAGAACATCCTGAGTGGAAATCCTGCGCACAACGAGCGAGAACACCGCGTCTACATGACGCAAGTCGCACTATAGTCATTCCAAAAGCCTTTCCATATAAATACACACATTGTCACTGACAGCCACTGAGCAGAACAGAACCTCACAGAACCAAGCTGCACGTCAGAGCTCTCAATGGCGTGAACACGAGAACCTCACACCTCACACTGAAAACTTAGCAACACGGCGCGTCAGATTGAGAATTACACATGCTAATAAAAAGAGCAAAGGTATTACACATGCAACCAATCAGGAGCCGAGCAGCTCTGGTCTGGCCAATGATGTGCAGAGGTAAAGACAGGCTGTTAAATATGCATGATGAGAGACGCGGTAGACCGTGTGGAACCGCCGTTACGCATGGAGCGCGCTCGCACACACACGCCTCACATGCACACGCACCACACACACACACACACACACACACACACACACACACACTCACATGCCTCAAATGCACACGCACCATACACACACACACGCCTCAAATGCACACGCACCACACACACGCGTCACACGCACACACCACACACACACACGCCTCACATGCACACGCACCACACACACACACGCCTCAAATGCACACGCACCACACACACACACACGCCTCAAACGCACACGCACCATACACACACGCACCACACACACACGCCTCAAATGCACACGCACCACATACACACACGCCTCAAATGCACAGGCACTACACACACATACAGAGCACACACGCCTAACATATACACACCCACACACATATATGAAAACACGCCACACATACATTACAAGTCCTTAAAGAGAGCTAAACTTCACATTTCAGCTAATACTCTGATCATTACCTGATTTCCCTCTATGTAGCCACATGGTGTTAATCAGCACAAGCTGAGAGTGAGTTTACTAATAGAGTGAGTTTGCAGGGAGAGTGAGTTTACTCATAGACTGAGTTTACTAAGAGAGTGAGTTTTCTCATAGAGTGAGTTTGCAGGGAGACTGAGTTTACAAAGAGAGTGATTTTACAGGGAGAGTGAGTTTACTAAGATAGTGAGTTTACTCATAGAGTGAGTTTACTGAGAGAGTGAGTTTACTGAGAGAGTTCAGTTTAGAAGCTGCTTTTAAGGATTTTAAACATAACTTTCTCAAGCACTTGTTTTAAGGTATTTTATAAATGAGTCTAGTGTGGAATGTGTGTGTGTGTGTGTGTGTGTGTGTGTGTGTGTGTGTGTGCATCATCACTCCACTGATGTCTAGTCCGCATTTAAATACAGATGTGCGTGTGTTGATTCTACACTGAATCTTATGTGTGTTTAGAGTGATATTTGTTTCATGTCAGGATGAATTTCTAACCTATAGTACAGTAACATGGAGGTCAGTACTTGAATAGTGACGGAAAAGTTTTGTCCACATGATTAATGAAGCAGAACCATTTAATTTCCATTCTACAGCAGAGAAAGTTTCACATTTCAGATATTTCACTAATCACAAATCATTACAGATAAATTAAACACACCCTCACACACACACGCACACACACACATACACACACACACTGGCTGTGTCTCTGCACATGTGTGTGGTTGCTCATTAAGACCTGGCTAGTGAGATTGTGAATAATGAATAAAGCTCAGGTGAAGCTTTGCAGCTCATCTGTTAAACCCTCAGTATGTCTCCTGCATAATTTACACACATCTCCAATCGATTTGACGTCTGTGAGGATCAAAGACGTGACACTTGG
Organism: Tachysurus vachellii; assembly: GCF_030014155.1. Classification (NCBI taxonomy): domain Eukaryota; kingdom Metazoa; phylum Chordata; class Actinopteri; order Siluriformes; family Bagridae; genus Tachysurus; species Tachysurus vachellii. The sequence goes on along the minus strand of NC_083461.1, from coordinate 25,958,492 downwards.
CTGTTCATCCAGTATCAGGTCACTGATACGTGCTGAAAGTGTGTGTTATTTACAGTGAAGAGAATTGAGCAGGAAACACTGCATAGTCTACACAGTATGTAGCTAATCTTAACACATCTGAATGTTATAATATGTCACCAGCTATTAAAGCCAACAAACAGAAAATAATTAGTGCATAAAGATAAGAATAATAATGTCTGTTAACTTTTTAGATCGTTAACAATGTTAGAATAATAAGCTAGATATAATTAGAATAATAATAATCAGCTTTGTCAGGGTTTACATCAAAAAAATTCTGCTGATGTGAAATTACTGTGAAGAAAATTTCTGATGTTGAAGATAACTTTAGTGTGAACATGGGAGCCAGTTAATACCCACAATGCACTGGGACAGAAATAGTTCTTCTCAGAGTGTGTGTGTGTGTGTGTGTGTGTGCGCGAGAGAGAGAGAGAGAGAGAGAGAGAGAGAGAGAGAGAGCTCAGTGCCATAGCAACACTCATGTACCACACACTCTAGTTTGTCTTCCTCACTGCTCAGGGTTAAAGTTAGTCTCAGCAATTTTGTCTCCTCAAATCCTTTCATAATTACTACAGAGAGGTCAAACCTCTAAAATACCTTCTCACACCGCTCTGGTCCTCAAACTCACAACTCCAACATAACTTCACACACACATACACACTCTGGTTTAGGTTCAGGCTCAGTATATGGACATGTACTTTGGAGCCACTGGTATAAATGTGCCAACAGACTCAGACCATCTCCATCCACCCTAAAAGACAGAACACAGCAGGTTTCCTTTCGTATTATTGTAGTGCAGATTGTATTGTTCAGTAGCATCATCTACAGGCCATAATAATCACACACACTCAAGCAAACACACTCTCTCACACACACACACACAGAGACACACACACACATACAGACATACACACACTCACGCACACATCTCACACAGACACAGACATACACACACACACACACACACACACACACACAGAGGAAAGAATAAGCCAGAACTGAAGCTGGGACTGATTTCTGTTTCTCCCACACTGGAATGTTCTAGAAGCATCACTGCTAAGATCTTCACGTCATTAAGGTTCTCAGCTTTGACAGTTCTGTAAAACCGTTAAGCTGCTGTGTACTTTACTCTAGTTTACTTTAGCTCCGGCTAAGACTGGTGTTGATGAGTCAGTAGGAGAAAACTACTGGTTTAAATATCTCAGATAAAACAAAGAACTATCTGATTCATCTGGTCTGATTCTGCTAACATCTAAGAAAAATAAGAAAAGAAGAAGAATCTATTGGTGTTTATTCTGCTTTTAGAATCATTTAATTAGTTGGTATGCTGTTATGCAGTTGGTGTGTGTGTGTGTGTGTGTGTGTGTGTGTGACTGAATCTGATTTGTTTTTATATTCTCTTTCAGTTTTTTTTTTCAGGTATATCCACACATAATCGTCTAGTCTAGTGTCTACAGTGTCTACAGTTTTTCTATGTTACTGATCTGTGAAATAAATATTAATGTACAAAGTCACTATAAACAAGGAGAACCAACCCACAGCTCAACCCCACTTACTGTACTGTACACACTTTAAACCTGTGTGTCAGAGAAAGCACCCTACCATGGTGTGTGTGTGCGTGTGTGTTTTTACAGGAGGAGGATGGTTCATGCCCAGGCTCAACTCCTAGAATGTAAACAGCAAGCAGGTTTCCCACACCAGGCCTTTTATAGTCTAAATCCTCAGAGCAGTGTTTACATGGTTAGTAGGTGGGCTTCATTACCAAGTCAGAAACCCTGGGATTCACTGCATTGGCGTGAAAGCATGTGGACCCAGCATGTGTTATGTGGTTTTGACCAGCACTTTGGAAAAAACATTTCCTTTTTTTATCGTTTGTCTTCACTGTTAGCACTGATTTGAACAGGCGACGCTACTGAACCACTGAGAACTAGCAGTAATCACACCGCAGGAACAGCGACACGTCGACACGTGGCATCAGTGACATCAGTGAGCGCAACAGCACACAATCAGTGTTCCTCAGAAACGCAGACAATTCATAGTATGCACTTCACCAGCCATTATGCACACCTGAGTACTGTTATTATCAGGATGAAGTAATCAGTATGCACACACACACACACACTCACACACATACAGGGTTCAGGAGTCATGATGTGTAAATGTCACGGCTAATAGTAGAGAGGTTCTGCTGATGTTCTTCCTGCTCTTCAGGGAGATGATTAACATCTGAACATGGAGTGGAGCATTTTAGAGGTTTTACTGAATATTAGAACGTAACAATATTTTTAATAAATGTAGCTAATATTAGCAAATTGTCAGCGATGCAGGGATACAAACAGACCCAAATGCAGTATAGCTAAAATAAACTGGATTTGTTAACTAAAAAACAAAACAAAACAGGAACAAAGACACGACACGAGACGCAACAAGAGAAAGAGTTTTTATCCCTGCAAGGGCGGGGCAGACACGTGACACCGAACATAAACAAATGCACATGGCCAAAAGTCCGGGCTGGATCCTGACACAAATAAATTTATTACATCGTTAGCAAATATGTGAAACAGAATTTACTGAAAAAGAATAGAAAAAGAAACAAACAAAATTGTATTTAATAATTTTAAACATTCAGTGTAAGATTCGGTTTATCATAATGTTGATGTTTTGTATTTACGTGATCTCTTCACGTTACTCAGCTTAAGTAAAGACAGAGTAAGAGTTGTGGTGCTTGGTCCCCTGTAATCGCTGCATGGGTTTGTTATTTTTCTTCCGCTCTCATTTAATCTACAAGGCAATATAATAATTAAATAACAAATTCAATAACTGAAATGAACTGTACTGGGCACAAACACACACAAACACACCCACACTAGCACAATCTGTATGGACTGCACAGACCCACACCAAATACACACACTTCCAATTTACATCCATCATTTTTTGCTGTTTTGCACACTGTATGCTGTTTTGCACACTGTATGCTGTTTTGCACACTGTATGCTGTTTTGCACACTGTATGCTGTTTTGCACACTGTGTGCTGTTTTGCACACTGTATGCTGTTTTGTACACTGTATGCTGTTTTGCACACAGTTTTTGCTCTTTGCACACGCTGTCTCACATTTCAGTTGATTGCTGTTTTGCACAATACTTTGCAATATCTCAGGTAACTGCTGCTATAACACTGTGTTCATTCCAGTATTTCTGCACACACAATATTGTTTGAACATACAGTATTTAAACTGCTTTTGTGTATTGTCTTGTATTTTTTGTTTGCACATGTCTTTTGTCCTGCACTGTCTTTTGTCCTGCACTGTCTTGTCTGTCTTGTTTGTCTTGTCCTGCACTGTGTACACCAGGTTACACAGATACACTTTATGTATTTAGGACTAACTTACTAAGTCCTTATAGCTCTGTGTGTGTTTTATGTAACACCCTGATCCTGGAGAAATATTGTCTCATGTCACTGTGTACTGAATGACAATAAAAGCTTCTTGACTTGATCATTAATAGAAGTTATCCCCCTCTGACTCCCTCCACCACTTTCCCCACTTCCCTTGTGGGATAAAAAGCAGAGACAAACAAGTTTCTCTCAGCTCATAACTTAAACACTTCCCCAGCATTAAAGCAGCTCATCCTCCAGAGAACAGGGGTGTTTTAGCTTTTCTGAAATTATCAGCAGCTCAACAGGAACATTGTGCATAAACCAACATCCATCACACTGACACATGGATCTTTAAAAAGCTCTTCAGATTCATCTCCATCCTGAAGTCATGAAACCCCACCACACCCTCAATGTGCTCCTCTGATACTCTTGCCCTACTTCCCCTTGCACCACATGAACACCGACCTGCTGGAGTCCAACTTTGGAGAGTTTAGAGACAACGTAATGATGACATGAAGGTTGAAGAATTTGTTTTTTTTATGGACGTATGAACGTATGAGGAGGGAAAGATGACCGGATTCCAGAGTGTGTGTAATAAGAATAACTATACAGCTTAATTACCCTCTTATTCATCACAAATATTCAACTAATATCGTTTACACAGATCTGTAGGCTAGAAGAAGAGATCTGTGATGGATGATGAGTTTGTTTCTCTCCTGTTATTAACGAGTATTATAGACTTAATGAACACTAAATCATATTAGTGTCAGTTAAACAGACGAATCCTGTCAAATCTTAAATTAATAAATAAAAGCCTCACTGCAGTGTGTGTAAATGAAGAGTCATGGAAAGGTCAAGTGATGAGATCTTTATATTTATAGAAAGCTCCTGCTTTATTTTAGACACGAACATTAAAGTTCAGGAGCAGCATTCTTTCCCACACTGAGATTTTACACAAATACTAAATCACAAAAACTTCACAAAACACCAGTGATGGTCATTAATCACCTACTACAGAGTGAAATCTGCAGCCTGACCACATCCACTGTATTACTATGTGTGTGTGTGTGTGTGTGTGTATCATATAAATACAATACAAACAAAACAAATATAAACAGCAAGTCATTCATTCATTCATTCATTCATTCATTCATTCATTCATTCATTCATCTTCTACCGCTTATCCGAATTACCTCGGGTACAGCAAGTCATATTATACAATTTTTTTTTAATTAACATACGATAAAAAAATCAAAAACCTTTTCAGGCATAATGTCATTAAATATGTCCTATGGGTGTAGATATCTATGTGTGTAGATATCTATGTGTGTAGATATCTATGTGTGTAGATATCTATGTGTGTAGATATCTATGTGTGTAGATATCTATGTGTGTTTTCGAGGTTCAGAATCTCGTACGTTACCTGGTGCCACCTGCTGGTTATAATCGTAACTGCACTTATGTGCATGTTGCTGACGTGACGCCGGATCTTGCGTCACCATTCCGCCGCCTCGCGCTCACGTCTCATGGTAACGTGTAAACAGATGGCGCTTATGTTACATCTGCATGTTGTTTATCTGATCAGTTGATGAGCACAAAGTAGAATGGAATAAAGTTACGGTTTCGGAAACACAGAGATTTCTGATAACCCTCGGAGCAGCTAATTTTATTTTCAGTGCGTTTTATAAAGATTTATGAGTTTAAAGTCATCTGAAGAGCTGCAGCATGGATGAGGATTTGTGCACCACTCTGGCCTACAACAGAAGTCCTAAATCCTCTAAAAGAACCACTTTCCAGGTGAGAAATCTCAGTGCTCACTAATCTTCTGTATGATGATGATGATGATGATGATGATGATGAAGGTGAAGATGGTTTATTTCATCGCAGGATGAGCTGGAGACAGCAGTTAATGAGAGAGCTGTCAGGAACAGAGCCTTTCATTTGACCTCTAATGACTTTAGTGATGAAGATGATGGTGAGTTTACACTCATTTTGAGTTATTGTTAATGAGTAAAATATGTAAAATCATTAAAAGGGATTCTTAATTTAATTCTCATCTCGTTTACAAAATATTCCTCCTTGATGACTTTGTGCAGAAAATCTTATTAAACTAAAAAAACAACAAAATTGAACAAGACAAGAAAATCAGATCTTTGTGTGTGTGTGTGTTTATGTTTGTGTGTGTGTGTGTGAGGGTACTAAAGTGAATGTGTCTTGGATGTGATCATTTATGGTTAAATAACTATAGGTTGGACTCAGTTTGATTAGACCTGCTGTGTGATGAATCATACTGTTGTTTATCTGCAGATGTCCTGAAAGAGCTGCTGAAGACGAGGAGGAAGAAGATGGACATGTTCAAAGCCTCAAAATCAAAAATTTCACTTTCAGTTACTAAAATGTCAGACGAAGAGGAGGAGAACATCAGACCCAAAAAAGTCTCCTTCCTGAAGAACCAGAGAAATTCTTACACTCACAACACAGACAATCTCAGATCAGATGCATTAAGATCAGACACTCCAAGATCAGACTGTTTTAGTTCAGACAGCCCCTTTATTTCACACCAAAGTGTGACAGAGGCTCAGAATCTAGACAGAAGTCAACAGGACTCAGACGCTGAATCACCTCCACAACACAGCAGATCAGAATCTTCTGCCTGCATGAAGAGCCTATCAGAATCGCCCTTGTCTCTTTATTCAAAGAACAGTCAATGGGAATACAGCTCTGAGTGTGAGTTCAGACCTCCATGGGACTCAGTTAATGTCCCTCATCACACACAGATTTATATACATACATATATGATTATAATAAATATATATTAATATATTACTTTGGATAATGAAAGTAAACACAGAACAGAAAACATTTACTCATCTCTGCCAGAATCATCAGACACACAACAGACTGCATTGTGAATTTTATTATTTAGTATTTAATTTAATTAGAACACAAAGTTTGCTTTAAAATGTTTTCGACTCATAGTTTTTCTGCTGCGTTTAGAGAGGTAACAGTGGAGTGATGTAGTGATTATACATGCATCTCATCTGTGACACACACACGTGCAGAGAGGTGTGTTGATGTGATTTATCTATGAACAGGTGTGTCAGATGCCACACCCCCGACACCTGCCCCCCGCCAGCGAGCAGATATTTACTCTGCTCGCAGTGGATGTGATGGAGAGGACGGACAAACACAAGCTCCATCCAGCAGAGCTGCTATGTCAGTGCTGTCCAACACCATCACCAACACCAACACCTCTTTTCTGGCTGCAGGGAATTCCGTGATTGATTCCCAGCAGGTTAGTACAGGAAGTCCAGGTACAGCTCACCCCAACAATACCACTACACCTGTCCTTTTCACTGAGCTGGTAGCCTTGCCTTCTGCACTTTTCATAAGAATCCTGTGTAGAGATGTAGACGCAAACACACACACACACACACCTCCAAGTGATATATATACACTAATGGTGTTGAAGATTCTATTCGAAACAAAAGGACAACTGTGTCCCCAAAGTGTTCCATACATCCCCAGTCTTCCTCCTGCTTTAGTGAAGTAACTGAAGTCTGCATGATAATAATATAGTGTTCTAAAGTAGAGTGTTACCACAGAACTCTAAATTCTAAAAAAATTCTAAATTCTAAATATTTAGTGATGTTAGGAGGTTGTGTGTGGTTTGCAGGACTGTGTTTCTGTGATGGTGAACACACACTCCAAGCCACTAGAGGGTACTGAGAGCACAGGTAATACACTCCTCTATAGAAGTTTGAGGTTGGTGTTAATTTCTGTCATTAACACTAAAAGCAGCTGCTGTTCTGTGTGATTTGACATTTATATTCATTTTCTTTACGCAGATTTCTCAGCAGCAGAACAAAAAAAACAGGAAGAATATCAGGTATGTTTTAAAACATATTTACATAAAACATAATTTTTTTTATTAAATTACCGTCATAATAATAATAATAATTAGATAAAAATATTATAAATGTAAATTAATGAGTTAGATTACTGAATGAATGTTTTGGTTTTTTTTTTATTATTTAGTTTGGTTCTGAAGTCTCTCCTGTACCAGATAATGGAATTTCCAGGTCAGTTTAAACTTCTGTCCTCATGCTACTGTAACTAGAAGCTCAGTGCCTTCTTCTTCATCATCATCTGCTGCATTGCAGATCTTCAGCTTTTCGACCAGGAAGCTCCAGAAAATCCAGGAGCACATCATTATACACTGCAGAGTCCAGATATCTGGGGACATTAAAGGTTCTGGAGCAGAAGTTGTGTTTACAGGAGACAGGACTGGACACTGCTGATTCGCTCAGAGCGACTGTTTATCAGGTCTCATTTACTTTACTCATTACTCATTTCCTTCAGGCCCTAAAACTGCTACTAATCAATTAATATAAATTATTTTTAAAATATTTTTCCTGTTTTTTTTTTTTTCCATAGAACTGGTTAAAGAATAAAAAAGAGAATCTGCAGGTGACTCTCAGAGCTAAAAAACAAGAAGAAAAACTGAAAGAGGAGAAAAAAATAAAGGTCTTTATGTTTATTTTCACTTTATTACATGCTGAAAATATAAATGTGTATAAATTTATCTGAAAAAATGAACTTATTTTACAGGCTTGTTCTGATTGGTTTATAAGTATAAAATGGTTATTTTTATAAAATTTTATGTGCTGAAATTTTATAGTTGAGGTTTATGATTAAATGTTAAAAAATAAAACATTTAATTTTTTTTATTAAAAATAAAAAATCTGAGAACGTGAAAATGTGATTAAAGTGTTACTGAATCATCAAATTTGGGAGTCAATCAGGTTACAATATGCAAAGCCATGTACCACACTGTGGCTCGGGTATTTGTTTGCATATTTACAGAATTCCGATTTCATAATATTTATTTCTGATCACATCTTATACAACTTTACACTGAGAATGAAGGATTTCTGCGTTACAGGAGGAACTGAGTAAGAAATCTGAAGCCAAAGCATCTTATGAAGCGTGGAAAGAAAACAAACGTGAAGCTCTAAGAGAGAAGATCAGAGACAAACAGGAAGCGATGAGAAAACTGCAGAAAGAGATGGAGGATATAGAGGAAAGGAAAGAAACTGCAAAACTGGTAAATTTAACACTGAGCCAGAGAACGTTACTCAGGTTACAGGACGTTACTCAGCTCGCAGGACGTTACTCAGGTTACAGAACATTACTCAGCTTACAGGACTTTAATCAGGTCACAGGACGTTACTAAGCTTACAGGACGTTACTCAGCTTACAGGACGTTATTCAGCTCGCAGGACGTTACTCAGCTTACAGGACGTTACTCAGCTTACAGGACATTATTCAGCTCGCAGGACGTTATTCAGCTCGCAGGACGTTACTCAGATCGCAGGACGTTACTCAGGTTACAGGACGTTACTCAGGTTACAGAACGTTACTCAGGTTACAGAACGTTACTCAGGTTACAGAACATTACTCAGCTCACAGGACGTTACTCAGGTTACAGAACGTTACTCAGGTTACAGAACGTTACTCAGGTTACAGAACATTACTCAGCTCACAGGACGTTACTCAGGTTACAGGACGTTACTCAGGTTACAGGACGTTACTCAGGTTACAGGACGTTACTCAGCTTACAGAACGTTACTCAGGTTACAGAACATTACTCAGCTCACAGGACGTTACTCAGGTTACAGGACGTTATTCAGTTCGCAGGACGTTACTCAGCTCGCAGGACGTTACTCAGGTTACAGGACGTCACTCAGGTTACAGGACGTCACTCAGGTTACAGGACGTCACTCAGGTTACAGGACGTCACTCAGGTTACAGGACATCACTCAGGTTACAGGACGTTACTCAGCTCGCAGGACGTTACTCAGCTCGCAGGACGTTACTCAGCTTACAGGACGTTACTTAGGTTACAGGACGTTACTCAGCTTACAGGACGTTATTCAGCTCGCAGGATGTTATTCAGCTCGCAGGGCGTTACTCAGCTTGCAGGAGGTTACTCAGCTCGCAGGAGGTTACTCAGCTCGCAGGACGTTACTCAGGTTACAGGACGTTACTCAGGTTACAGGACGTTACTCAGGTTACAGGACGTCACTCAGGTTACAGGACGTCACTCAGGTTACAGGACGTTACTCAGGTTACAGGACGTCACTCAGGTTACAGGACGTTACTCAGGTTACAGGACGTTACTCAGCTCGCAGGACGTTACTCAGCTCGCAGGACGTTACTCAGCTCGCAGGACGTTACTCAGCTCGCAGGACGTTACTCAGCTCGCAGGACGTTACTCAGGTTACAGGACGTTACTCCGGAGTTGGAGCTGCAGTGTAAGTGGTACAAAACCTATACTTCTGTCACTAAGACATTCTTTCTTCTTTCTCCTGAGACAGGTTTTTGAGAAATGGAAGCGAGAACACGATGACCTACTTCGTGAGCAGCTCCAAAAACAGGGGCACACCGAAAACAGGCTAAAAGAGAAAAAAGAGAAGGAGAAAGAAGAGAGAACAAGAGAGAGCAGTTCTTCATTTACTCAGTGGTGAGGAGATTTACTCTAATTTACAATTTATTCTTTTTCTTCAAGTTAAAAGGATAAAAATCACACTGGGGACTCCTTCACATCATACACACACACACACACACACACACACACACACACACACACACACACACACACACCTCCTTTCAGAAAGCTTCACCATATCAACAATTACTCAGGTTTATGTAGAGCATCTCCTGTACACATTTCTGGGAATGAGGTGTTACTTTGGAAACGATGAGTCAGTACATTAATATAAAACTGATCTACAGTCTGAGCTGCTGTTAGAGAGAATTAATCAACACCTGACCACCAGTCAGAGTCCAGAACTCTGTTTAATATCTTTATAAATGATGAAGGAGTTCCGTTTCCAGACTATAAATCCTGATACCATCTCCTGATGCTCAGAGCTGATCTTCACGTGTGATGGTGCAGCATGATCTTTGTTTCATCTCTCTCAGGAACGTCAGGAAGAAGAAGATAATTGAGGAGAAGCTAAAGTCTGATAATAGGAAGAAGGAAATAAAAGAGATTGAAGAGAAATATGAAAAGGAAGAAAGAGAAAGGACGGCGCTGGAGATGTACGAGAAATGGCTGGTGTGTGGCTTAAACCATTTTAGACTAAATGTATTTCATCCTCACAATGTTAAAGTTCTGGGGCCTTTTCTTTTTTACACCAAAAACCAGAAGATTTTGAGAAAATAAATCTTGGAATGTTTTAAAAAGATTCTTATTATTGATCTGAGAAAAACATTGCAGCATAATCATCAGTCAGGCTTTAAACCACAGATTTAACCACAGCAAAGAATTATCCAGATTTACTCAGATTAGATCAGATCCATGGTAAGAATTGGATTTGTCATTTTTTACACAAGCGTGTTTCTGTCTTTAAAGAGAAGAAAAGAGTTTCAGCAGAAACGAGAGCAAAGAGAACGGAAAATGAAGGCGGAGGAGCCGCAGACCCCATGGAGCCCCCCGAACAGAACCGTCCCGTTTGGCAAATGATCCTCACCGTATCTCTGGACATACTGTATATCATCACCGCCACTTTATAAGTAACTTGCACTTTCAGACAGACACAGACACAAATTTACCCAAAACTGCACAGGTGACAAAAGCAGCTGGTCTGTATCTAATCTTCACATGTCCAGTTTAGATTAGATTAGTTTGTCCTCATTCTGAAGCTTGATGTGAAGAAGAACTGAACTTTTGAGCCGTGTTTGTGTATGTAATGATTTTATATAGTTTATATATCATGTGGCTATATAGTAGAAGCAGGAGCTCTGATGGATCAGTGCGATGTTGAATCTGACAGGAATCACAGTAGCTTGCACTGCTCCAAGTCTAATCTAATTATAAATCTGATTAATGTTGTTGCCTTAGTGTGAGACTGATAAGCAAATTAGTGGAAGAAGATGAAGTGAAATCTACAGCATGCAGCAGGAAACATCTCCTCATCCTCATCCTCATCCTCATCCTCCTTACAGCAGCATCACTAAAACACTGAAGCTTCTAAAAGCCTTTTTTCTGATATTGTTGAATTTAAATCCTGAAGCTGTTTATTATTTTAAAGTCACTTTATTGTGTACTTTAATTTGTGTGTTTTCATGGTCCTGCTGCACAACAACATAATTCAGTATGTATTAATCCTGAGATGAATCTCTTTAGGTCTAATTTTATAAAATAAAAGCATTGAACCCACACCAGTGTTTTTGATTTTACTGAATTTACTTAACATACTGCTCATGCATGTGAGTGATGTCCTACTGCAGATGTTCACAGATGTTCTCTCATTAAATTGTTTCATCCTGAACACACAGTGATGAAATGCTGAATCCACATTAATAAATTTCACAGACATTAATGCCACTTCCTGTTATATTTATTTGGTTTACAGATGTGAACATTTTGTTAGTGCTTTGCTAGCTTGTTAGAGCTCATGGAGGTTTGAAAGATCTCATCTATAAAGCTCGACGCTTCAGGAGCAATGTTTACTGTAACTATGACGGGACGCCTTTCTTTAGATCCTAAAACAGTTTGTCCTTCATTAATCTGAAATTGCACTGCTGTGTAACATTCTAAAAAGAAATCAGGATTCTGTCACTTTAGCTTTGTGTCTCGAACCCTCAATAATCACTTTCTAAACATCTCACTGCCGCCACTGCCTCTCTCTCTCTCTCTCTCTCTCTCTCTCCCTCTCTCCCTCTCTCTCTCCCTCCTCTCTTTCTCTCCCTCCTCCTCTTCTCTCCCTCTCCTCTCTCTCTCTCTCTCTCTCTCTCTCTCTCTCTCTCTCTCTCTCCCTCTCCCTCCTCTTCTCTCTTTCTCTCTGTCCCTCCTCTTCTCTCTCTTTCGCTCTCTCCTCTTCTCTCTCCCCCTCCTCTTCTCTCTCTCTCTCTCTCTCTCCTCGTCTCTCTTTCTCTCTCTCTCTCCCTCCTCTCTCTCTCCTTCTCTCTTTCTCTCTCTCTCTCCCTCCTCTTCTCTCTCCTCTTCTCTCTTTCTCTCTCTCTCCCTTCTCTTCTCTCTCTCTCTCTCTCTCTCTCTCTCTCTCTCTCTCTCTCTCTCTCCCCCTCTCCCTCCCTCCTCTTCTCTCTCTCTCCCTCCCTCCTCTTCTCTCTCTCCATATGAAAGTGATAGTAAACAAACACTGAGGTTAAAGACAATATATGAATTAAAAATAGGAAAAGATGAAAGAAAAAAACTCAGAGCTAAAAGTCTCATTAGAAATCATCCCAAGTTTCTCAAAAGGTCTGACATTTGTCCAAGTATTCTGATGATCCTGCATTTAACTGGACTGTAGCCTGATTGATGTCTAAATCAGCTTCTAACCCTGAACACTAACATCATGCTGTGACCTTTTTATCTGTTGTGTGATGATTTTCTTGTGATTTAACATCTGACTAAAACTTGAGCAGATTGAAGTCAGTTAAACGACTTGCTGCATTTTCTCCAGTGTTTCTGTTCATCATTTAGGAATAAAGTTTCTGTTCCACCCTGGAGATTATTATTTTCTTACAACAGCAGATCACCAAGTGTTTTATTCCTCTAACACCACAACAACTTACCGAAGCTTAATCAGGGTTCCCACTCTTTTTCAGAGATCATTTTCCAGGATTTTTCCAGGACATTTCAAATTTAGCAAAAAAAGACAAGGATCACAGATTCACGGCCTAAAGTAATATGTTCTTTCCAGAAGTCTTAAAAACAACGTATACTTTATGGCTATTACTTAACTATACTTTTAAAGACAATTTGTCATGTGAATGAAATTTCAACATTTATAAAATAAAAAGACCGCACATATTAATACCCTTTCCTTTCTCAGGCCAATGCCGTCATGCATGCTTTAGTTTGCTGTGCATTCCCCTTGCACATGATATTCAGATTAACAAGGTTAATATAACCTGCTTACCGTCACCATTTGCTGAAAACATTCGAGCACTTAAACCATTCCTAGCAGCTGAAACCGCCAACATAAGACAGCATCATCCGTCACAGCGAGATTAAACAGCATAACAAAAAACCTGTCAAAACTCAGCGTCCCTGAACAGAGCGCTTTCTGTTACTAACGTTAATTGTTTCGACCAGTTGTAAACTGTTCTTTAAATGATCAAGAACATTTAAAAATAATAATTTTCCAGGACCACAAGATTTTTTCCAGGACAGTTTATGTTTTCTCTCATTTTCCATGTGTTTTCCAGGACTGGAACATTGGTCATTAATTTTCCAGGATTTCCAGGTTTTCCAGGACGCGTGGGAACCCTGTTAATAATTACTATTTAAACAATATCGTATTAGCCCATGTGTATTAATATAAAGCTGCACTACTGCCAGGGCTGCAGGTAACCAGACCTTATTAACACCTGACCAGCAGCAGGTTCTGTTAGAATTCACACACAGGTGACATCAATGTGTAAACAAGTGCTTTAAAAACGTATGTGTGCGTTTGAGAGTGTGTGTGTGTTTGAGAGTGCGTGTGAGTTTGAGTGTGTCAAATAGTGAGGAAGTGACAGCAGGCTCTCTGGTGTTAAACACATACTGAGTAAATCAGTGTGCAGCTGGTATATGGAGCTCCGTCGGTTGACGCCTGGGACACGTTTATTATCATTATGATGTCAGTTCTGATCCTGTCGCTGGCTCTGAGACACAAAAACCTCACAATTATCTTACAACTGTTTTTAAAATAATCCAATTTGTTCTTTTGTTCTTTAGTGTTTATTTTGTGCAGCTGTTTTTTTGACTGTTGTGTTCTTCTTGTGGAGCCGGGCGTCTGTCTGTGGCTGTAAATTCATGGAGCTGGAGGCAGGTTTTATTGACAATGAGATGCAGTGCAGGAACAGCGGTGTGACACACTGCCGTCTGTCATGTCCCGATTTTATCAGGTTTGTTACTTGAGAAATTGAAACAAGATCTGAAAAGCTTTTATATTCTGCATTGTCACTGTAAATGATTTTCTCTTCTTTATATTAACAACAGACAGCAAACACAGTACAATTCTGATGTACACATCTTATATGTTAAAATACACAAGAACACTGTAAATGTTCACACATCGTTTTGATCTGAAGCTGTCCTAAAATAACACCTTATACCTAAAAACCAGACAAACACAGACCTGGTCACTGACAGGTGCTTTTATATGAGATGTGAGTGTGTAAATATTTAGCTCGTGTTGTGTTTGGTGTGTGTTATTGTCTCAGCCGTGTCCCATTGTCACAGGTGAGTGTTATCCTGAGTCAGAGTGCTGATGGTACATTTGTGTCTGAGAGTTTTGTCTCTCACCATGTCATTGCTGTGCGCTCTGCCCAACACGCCTTCGGGCCAACCGCATTTAAAAGCTGTGGCGAAGGCCTGGCGGAAGTTCCGGTTCATCCATCCATAGAGGATGGGGTTTGTGAATGTGGAGCACATGGCGATGATGTGGAACAATGTGTAAAGCAGCTTAAAATCCTTCATGTCCAATACACTGCTGTCAATATCCACAGCCAGCTGGAAGGCGTGGAACGGTAGCCAACTGATGGCGAACACGGCTACTACGGCTGCAAGCATCTTTGTGGTTTTTCGGCGGCGGCGGTGTCGCTCGACATGTCCTCCTCCAGGACTCAGGTGCTTCCTAAGTTTACTCCAGATGCAAGCATAGGCACAAGAGATGACAGACAGGGGCAGACCATACTGCAGCAGGAATGTGGCCACACTGTACATGGTTCCGTCTGCACTGCTGCCTGGCCATTTCTCCACGCAACCCTGAATGATGTGCTCAGGCGTCAGGTGAAAGGTCACATACTCACGGAAGATGGCCAAGGGGCTGGCAAGCACAGCACTGGATATCCAACTGATGATGATGACCACCACACACACGTCTTTAGACATTTTGGTGTCAGTGTGGTGGACGATACTGCGGTAGCGATCTAGTGCGATAACACTGAGTGTAATAGTGGACACATGAACGGTGAGTCCCTGAGCGTACGGTAACAGGTAACACATCACCTGACCAAACTTCCACTCACCTGAGAGTGTGGCCATCAGGGTGAAGGGCAGGCACAGTGCATTCACCAGCAGGTCTGCTACAGCCAGGTTAGCGATGAAGAAATTAGTGACAGTGTGAAGGTTGCGGAACTTGTATACAACATAAATAACCAAAGAATTTCCACTCACACCGAACAGGATGATGGCACTGTAGGCAAAAATGAGAACCACCTGAACCCCCACAAGCTGCGTGCTGTCCTCCAGACCATCTAATAAAGCTCCTTCAACCGCGATGTCCAACACAGTGCAGCAGTTAATGTAAGCGTCTGTGTCTACTCGGGTCACATTGTCTTCATTCATCGCATCCATGTTTGGGATCCATGCACTAGAACTATACAAGAACACACTGACTAGTGAATATTTTAAAACAAGCCGCTAATTCAAGGGAATTTCCTAAAAACAAGTTAGAGAGTTGAGATCTTGTTTTCCTTTCAGTGTGTGTTCATGGAGAACCTTTACAAGTAGAACCCTTAACTTTCTGCTTTAGAATCTGTACAATAAATAAAGTCTTCTGTTGGTCTCACATGCAGGTGATTAAATGTGTTAAAGTGAAATTTTAAATATTTCCCAGTATTATAGCCCAGTAACTCTCTTCACTATGACATCAGAAATTTTTGTGTTAAATGTTTGTGTATCTTCACAGAAGAAACTGCAGTATGAAGCTGTCATCACACAATTATCATGAAACAGCGCTCAATCTGCTGTGAGCATCTTTTACTTACAGCTAATTAATCACATCCAGACCAGTTTAAACAGAGCATGAAGCACAAACATCCTGAATATCAACATTTCAATTAATATTTTAATAAAAAAGATTCAAAGAAAGAAAGAAAGAAAACACAGTATTATTATTTTATGTGTGTTAATAGAAAAATAGCAATGATTTTTAAAATTAAGTTTCAGTTCATTGTTTTGTTTTATTACACATTAATTAATAAAAACAGAATTTCACTTACAAGTAAAACAGAAAACATCATCATCATCATCATCATCATCTCACTTACATAGAGTAAAGGCTCCGAAGTTCATCTGAGAAAAGAAGCAGATTTTCTGTCATGCTGCAGAATAAAAGCGGACAGATCCATATTCCCACTTCAGTCCAGACACGTGTGTGTGTGTGTGTGTGTGTGTGTGTGTTCACTGCTAGGGGGTTGTCACATCACTTTACATGGTCTCTGCAGCGGGGCTCTTTTTTCTTTCAGCCTCCGTTCGAAACCACGCCTTCTAATAGTCTGTTCTGCTCTGATTGGTCAGTCTAATAATCACAGTAATGCAGCAGGTATATTTATATACATACAAACACAATGTTCATCTTTCAGCTACATGCAGAGCTGCAGTAGCGCGCGCGTGTGTACGTGAGTGTGTGTGTGTGTGAGTTTGTGTGTGTGTGCGTGTGTCTTTCTGTCTTTCTCTCTCTCTCTCTCTCTCTCTCTCTCTCTCTCTCTCTCTCTCAGTGGTCACTGATGTTAATGGTCAGGTCTGAACTGTCGGGAAATGTGATTAGTGTGTGGCCTGGAGACCTGTTACACAAAAACCAGACACTCAGTAGGTGGAAATGAGAAGTGAGTCTTAAGGGACGTCTAGAATTAAGTAAATGTTCATCAGACATAAAACTCGAACACATTCAACTGAGCAGCTGCTTAAATGTGACTTCAACCTAAAGAACAACAGAGAAACTGCTTTAAAGAGAACTTTATATTCAACAGTATGTGAAGTAGAAGAAGTTCTGCAGCACAGACTTTTGTGTGAGTGTGTGTGTATGTGTGTATGTGTGTGTGTGTGTGTGTGTATGTGAGTGTGTGTGTACATATTGGACGACATTTACATTATGTATGGTCATCTTAGTGAGAAAGACACAGATAGACAGACAGATAGAAAGAAATGTGAGGTTACAGTGAGTTTTAGAGGTTAGAGAATATCAAAAAGGGGACATTTTATATGACTTTACTCTAAAATATAACATGAGCTTTCACTTAACACTTATATTTACATCATACAACACTTATAAAAATGGATTTTACTATAAAGAGGTTTATACGTTAGCAGGAAAAAACAGGAGAAATGCAGTCAGGGTGGAATAATACACCAGCGGGATCAGACACAGCATCTTCATTTAAATGTCACACGACTCTTAACACCTTTATTCACTGGAGAGAAAAAAGGATTTTTATTACAGTATGACTGATGAGGTGGAGTTTTAAGTTTCTTTAAGTCAATCTAAAGCTATTTTTTAAAGGATCTTTTTTGACAGAAGGCCAGGAGGGGAAGTTGCTTGTCTCTCCATTCTGTCTGGACCACAGACACTCATTTCTCTCAGACACTAACGAAAGCACAAGCATCTCAATCTATTATTAATCTAGTATTGATTCTGTCCTCGAGTGGATATTTAGTCTGTGTGATTCAACACGGATGGACGAAAAGTCTAAAAGTTTAAATGATGTATTACATGTCTGAATGAAAGGGTTATAAAAGTCAGACCTCTGTGTATATCAGACCTACACAGTAGCAAACCTTCCCAGGAGCCTCCAGCTGACCAAAATTACCCCAAGAGCATCCAAAGACCCCACAACAACATCCAAAGAATCCAGTCATCATCAGTCTCACTCTGCTCTGTCTGTAATCACATTTTCCCATGATCTCAATCACCTGAGGGCAAATCAGTTCACTTTATCCCCACATCAGTTCATCACCAAATCAGTTCACTTTATCACCACATCAGTTCATCACCAAATCAGTTCACTTTATCACCAAATCATTTCACTTGGCTTTAAAGCTGTGGACATCAGCACTTAATGTTTTTGAGCTCTTCCTCAGTGTAGATTATAGTTTATTTTAACTGAGTGTTCTTTATGTGAGTGATAAACACCAGACCTCATGTCACAGTCACGTCAGTAACACAAACATGCCTCACTTTATACAAACTTTAATTAAAAACACTTCTGAACAGATCACAAACAGCATGGTTTAGACTGATTTAAAGTAATATATGTAACTATTAAAACATACTGAACATGATTATATGATGCTAAATGGTGAATGGTGAGTGTTGAGTTTAAACTTTATCTGCTCAGCATCAGTATTCTCTCTCAGTGGTGTAGACACGTGTGCTCCCAGCTGTAGCTGATGTATATTTAATGTAGGTTTTATATTTGATGTGATTTAGAGCAGGTGCTTCTCCCTTCACGTTCCTCTGCTGAACATTCAGAGCAGAGTTCAGGAGCAGAAAGGAGTAAAGGGATGAGTGATTATGATGGATGCTTTTTTATTTTTCTCTTTTTCAATCTTCTGAGTTTTTTCCACATCATCAGAAACTACACAGTATAATTTATATCTTTAGATGTAATATGGTCAAATTCTGGACCCAAATTCTAATCTGTAGCTGTGAAATAATTTCTTGAACTTTTCTTTAAGACAAACTATTTTAAACATCACTCTGATGTCTCCATCTGTACACTTCCTGTTCCTGTTAATCACAGCAGCAATAAACAGGAAACGTGTGACCCGCTTTAGAGCTTGTGTTGTTTTCCTCAGCAGGGGTTTAGAAGGTTCTGGTCACAGCCGATATTTTTGTCCTGATGTGGCATATTGATCTGACCGTGGGGTTCTCAGGACTCAGGACTCTTTTCACTCTCAGACTGCAGATTATTGGTGCTGCATTAAACATGATTAATTGTGTTCACCCAACTCTCTTCCCAGCAAATCCATTTGCTTCACAATTACAGGATACAGACTTCTCCATGCTGCAGTCTAATGAGATGTGCCTTCTGTCCAGAGATCTGTCTCTACCACACTACATCATCATTAAACACCAGTCCAGACCAGACTGCCCCAGCTGTGGCATGTGGGGTCTGGGTAGATTGACCATCTGTAGATTAGCCTGTGTTTAAAGATGGAGAATTTGTATGTTTATAAATGACTGATGATATGCGTGGTTCACACGTCTGTCCTCTAAAATCACACGTCTCAAAGAAATATGTCACACACACACACACACACACACACACACACACACACACACACACACACAGGAAGGAGCTCCCATTCCACCCAGAGTTAATGAGTCAGTGAGTCAGTCAATCACGATGTCTGTACAAGATATGTCTCTCTCTCTGTCTCTCTCTCTGTGGGTGTAAATTAGACTTCTTTAAATTATTAGTTTCGTGTATTGAGGTGTGTGAAATAATGAATATAAACTTTATCAGGAATAAATGACATATTTACAGCCATTTGTGTTGTATTTGTTCACAGTTATGAGTTACACCTTAGTCAAGGCAAGTGTTCACAAGAATGCACAACACCTCCATAAGGTCTCTGAGATATTTAATAATGTTCATGTATTTAATTGTTCTTACTTGTGATCATTTGAACAAAATGTGATTAATGTGTAATGTAATTCATTAGCTTCTTTTGGGGCAATAACAGCAAAGCACCACTGCTGGCTTGAGCGAGGCCACTGTTCAGCTGTGTAAATGTGCAAAAATATCAGTGAAATACGTGTAAAGAAATACAAAAATGTCACAAAAAATCTGTTTGTTTTAATGCAGAACATCAGCCATGATGTTTCTATAAACATGGATATATTCTAAACTACTGAATAAAAAAGTGCAAAAAGACTAAAGTGTTCAGTTTGGTGTGAATAGCAGCTTTAAACTGTCACAGAGAGAGAGAGAGTGTTTCTGAAGCTGATTGGTGGAGCAACAACAAATTTTATTGGTTGATGGAGAAATAGCTGCACTCTGATTGGTCAATCTGTGCACCAAACTTTAATATGTTGTATAATAAATGTGTATATATAAGAATATATATATATATATATATATATATATATATATATATATATATATATATATATATATATATATATATACACACACATTATTATTTACACATATATATTAATTAAAATAATGAATAACTTAGAACAAATAAAAACAGTTTAAATATGTTTTAGTTTATTTAGAACATTCAATGAATTTAAAAAACTCAAAGCAAAATAGGTTAAAAAATGTATTTATTAAAATCCAAGGTATAAAATACAGATCTGTCAGTGCTTAATATCTCTAATAAGTACACACACACACACACACGGTCATCAACTATAAACAGTTCAGTAAAACTGGACTTATTTGTATATCATTCAAATATAGTTCATATTCCAATCTTATTTCGGTGTCTGTGCACTTGCTCAATTCCCTTCACTACAAAAGGGATCTGATGTATATGTGTGTGTGTGTGTGTGTGAAGCAAAACGCACTGTAATATTTTCAAAAACTGCAAAAATTTGCAGATTAACCAGTTCTGAGCAAAAATCATCATTAACCCACACTTTGTTCAGCACAAGCTGAGTAGTGAACATACTAGTTACCTTTAATGAAACATCACCATTAAAGTGAATTGTATTTGCAGTGAAAAAGCCCTCGGTTGTGTGTTGCATGTGTGTTGGTTAGAATTTGTGTGCACTAAGAAGTGTTTAGGGGAAGTGATTATAAGCTGAAAGACAGCATGTGAGGCGAAGCTGCAGAAAGTCTGTAGTACATTCGATCCTGTATGCTTTTTCAGCCAGCCATCCATAATGTAAAAGAGATGAGGATTGTGGGTAATGTCGTCGCTGGTACCAGACCAAAGTAAATGATGGAGATGAGACCTAAGAGGAGTGAAAGCAGGACGCTCCTCTGATCCCGAACAACCGCCTTCATGCCACTACAAAACTGAAATCACAAAAACATTCACAAATAAATTACACTACAGTGCATGTAACTTGTGTGCATGTCTCCAAGGTCACCCAGTCCTGAGAACTCAATCTCCACACCATTAAAAGAGGGTTAACAGCAGCACACTGACACGTGGCTTACAGAACGTACACAGGTCTGTGCTTTTTTGTGGATCTGTCCTATAGTGTTTTTGTATTGTTTGTCTGCACTGTTTTTTATTTCTTTTATTTTCCACAAATAAGGGAAGGCCTCAAATACATACCTGCATTATGAAGTAACTCTACATTCATTCATTTTCTACCGCTTATCCGAACTACTCTCGGGTCACGGGGAGCCTGTGCCTATCTCAGGCGTCATCGGGCATCAAGGCAGGATAAACCCGGGACAGACTGCCAACCCATCTCAGGGCACACACACACTCTCTCATTCACTCATGCAATCACACACTACGGACAATTTTTCCAGAGATGCCAATCAACCTACCATGCATGTCTTTGGACCGGGGGAGGAAACCGGAGTACCCGGAGGAAACCCCCGAGGCATGGGGAGAACATGCAAACTCCACACACACAAGGGGAGGCGGGAATCGAACCCCCAACCCTGGAGGTGTGAGGCGAACGTGCTAACCACTAAGCCACCGTGCCCTCAGTAACCCTACATGTGGTTTTTATTTACTGTTAATAAGAGTTTGGTGTTCTTCTTTGTCACAAACAGCAATAAAATGTCAAATTCGTTTTTTAGTTCCATCATTTCAGAAATGCAACAAACTTCTTTTATATTCAAAATAAAATGGATATAAAACTTTTTATGTCTGGTTTTTATATCTTCATTCTAAGGTTCAATTAGATTTCGTGGCACAACGTGAATGTTATTTGGTGGGATGGAGGCAGAAGCCTGATGTTAAAGGTTGCAGAACCCTGGTATAGGACACTTATGCCCCTTTTCCACCAAAAAGAACCGAGTGCTGGTTCAGAGCTAGAACTGGTGCTGGTTCAAAGTTGGTTCCACTGGTAAACCTTCTAAGAACCGGTTTGTCTTTCCACCGGCTAAAGAGCCATCACAGAGCCAAGTCTGACGTCACTGTATACGTGTCACGTGTCCCAGCAACTTTAGCGCAGCAGCGGCAAACACAAACACATCAACAATAGCGGATGTTGCTTTACTGTTAATGCTCATGGCTTTGTGAACCTACATTAACACCCAAAACGGAGCGAATCCAACGTGTACGTGCAGCTCCATGTAATCTGTATAAACGGAGGTTGTAACCGAGAAAGTACATAACGTTATTTTATCATTAACACAGAAAAAGGTTAGCCTTAGCATGTAGCTACTTACTATTATGTGTGCTTAAAGTAAAAAAGTATTAAACATTAGTATACTTAAGGCACATTATCAACAACAGTAGCCCCGCCCACAGCCCCTGACACAAGCGGTTCTTAAGTCTAGACCAGTAACGTTTTGGTGCTACTTAAGAACCACTTTTCCTGGTTCAGAGCCGGTGCTTTGGCTGTCGAAACAGAAAGAACTGGTTCTAAATTAGGCTCTGGCTCCGAACCAGCACTCAAACTGCCTCGGTGGAAAAGGGGCATTACAGCAAGTCTTTAAGCTCATGGTCCTGGAGTTCTGGTTCTATCTGAACAGTAACGTAGTTCCTGTTCTTAATTATACGGTAAAGTGTTTTAATGACTTATTACTGAGTATCACTGGACTCTCCTCACCTGGTCGGTCTGCAGGCTCACGTGTGAACCGTATCTACAGGAGGTGACGAAGTGTTCGCAGTTATTCCACAAAAGGCTGTAGGCCACGTGACCTACGCGTCTCTCTGCCCTGCGCGCAACCTGCTCTCCGTCCATAGGGAGCGCGTAGAAGAGTCTGCGGTCCATGGCGTTCACGTGCACCGGGGCGCCGTACGCGAAGTCTGCCACCGAATCCACACGCACGCTCGCGCTCCGGCACATGCAGCCGAGCACAAGGCGTGTATTGGTGACCGCGGTGAGCGCGCGCTCTCCAGTGATTGCCGGAAGAATATCGGGCACGAGATGCGCTACGCGGTCATCACCGAGATAGATACCGAAGTGCACGAAAAGCGTGCGCGGCACCTCGAGCACGTCCCCGCGGCATAACGGGAGCGCGTGCGTGGCCAGAAGAGGAGGAGGAGGTGATGGTGTAGGGGCCGCGTTCTCTCGCTCCGTCCGCCACGGCCACGCGCTTTTGAGCGCGCTCAAGTCGGACAAGAGCGCGAGCCTGTGGAGCAACAACGCAAGCGAACCGTTCATGACTCTACAGCACAAACTGCCCTGCGTTTAGGGGGTTTTTCTATGTGAGGAGGCGGAACCTTAGTATGGAAGAAACGGTCTGATTCGCTGCGAACAATTTTGGAAACGTCAGTGAAGATAAATTCGTCGAGTAACAAAGAAAACCTGTTACTGTAAATCTGAGCCTAATGAACCAACAGCAGTGTTTGCGCCTTAAACTGAGTCGGTTCAAGTGATTGAATACAGTGTGGAAGCTGCAGTAACTCCAACACATGCATAAAATCCTACATCAGTGTTTGTTCATCATCTTTAACATCATAGAGCTTTAAAATGTTGATGACTTTAATACACATAATAGATTTGCTCTGTAATTAAACAGCAAATATTTAATACATATATATAATCTGTCTGTCCTTGATTAAAAATCCTAAATCAGTCATAACTGATTAACTGTAACTGAAGCAATAATAAGTGAAGTTGTACTCACATTTTAAGACCTTTAATGCCAGGTTTGTTCTGCAATAATCTCCATTGTTGTTGAAACAATGACCATGCAGATGCAAACAGAGCATTTAGATTGAGGCATTAGGTTAAAAACAGCTCTTTAAGACTTTAATGAATGTTATAAAGGGCATTCAGCTACCCATTAGTGTGTATTTGCTCTGTTATAAAGAATTGTACAGTACAAAGAGGACCTGCATTTAAAAAGACTGTTCTCTGCTCGTTCTTACAGACTCAGAGCTGTTTGTACTAACAGGAAGATGTTTTACTTAATGATGCACGTGGAAATGAAACAGAACCGTATCATACTCAGAGACTTCTGAGAACATTCTGAAGATTCTGAGGCCTTTCTGGAGAATTGATATAAGTTCTTTACTTTCAGTTCAGAGATGAGATTAAGTGAAGTGTGGAGATCTGAACCTCAGGAACTGTAACAGTGATAAAAAAAGGGACATCTACTCGTCCTGGTCCATCTCGACTCAGACGGTCCTCACTGTTGCCTCCTTTTGTTAGCTTTATGATTTGTGATAAGATCTTCTACTAATTATCTACTCTGGGAAAACACGAAGATGAAATGTGTCTGTGAGCATCCATGACATGATGACAACAGCTAAGGGTCATGATAGAGCAACAGACAGAACCAGGGAACACACAGCAATCATGAACCAAAATATTCAAATAAATAAAACTCAAGACAAGTTTCAGAGCAGCTGTAGCTTCATCTGTTCATCATCACTGTACTGTACACAGACTTACATATTACTGATAATATTATTGGAGTAATTCCACAGTGATTAGGAGAGCATTCACCTCACTCTCTCTCTGTGTCTCACACACACACACACACTCACATGGTGCATGCATTGATGGTGACTCAAGTGTGTACATCTTAGCATGTGAGTATTAATCTGAGTAATATTATTAATAATATTTCACATCACAAGTGTGTGTGTGTGCTTGTGTGTGTGAGTGTGTGTGTGTGTGTGTGTGTGTGTGTGTGTGTGTGTGTGTGTGTGTGTGTGTGAATGTGTGCACGCGTGTGTGTGTGTGAGTGTGTGTGTATCCTGCAGGTTCACTCAGAGTTCAGTGGTGTTTAGGTTCAGAGAGGAGTTAGATGATTGTGAGGTCAGGTTCACTTCATATCACTTCTCCACTCCAGGATGTAAACATGGGTCACACAGCGGGTAGAAGAAAACACAGCCAGTGTTCGAGTTAGAGCTGCTGTTTATTACTTTATTATGTTGGCTTTGTAGAAGCCAACATTCTGATTTCCTTTATAAGCTTATTATGTTGGCTTTGTAGAAGCCAACATTCTGATTTCCTTTATAAGCTTATTATGTTGGCTTTGTAGAAGCCAACATTCTGATTTCCTTTATAAGCTTATTATTATTATTATTATTATTATTATTATTATTATTATTATTATTATTATTATTATGTTGGCTTTGTAGAAGCCAACATTCTGATTTCCTTTATTATTATTATTATTATTATTATTATTATTATTATTATTATTATTATTATTATGTTGGCTTTGTAGAAGCCAACATTCTGATTTCCTTTATAAGCTTATTATTAATGGTGCTAGCAAAGCAACATTATTACTATTGTGCCGGACAAAACTTCGGCGCGTAACTTGTCCCGCAGCTTTTGTCCTAGACCCATGAATGACATGTCAAATCAACCGGCTCATTGAGGAGAGGTGTGCTATGACTTTTATAAGCGATCCGAGTACCGGTACTTCCGGTACTGGGTCTCAAAGTGGCCTTTTTTCCCATGGACTCCCATTATAAACTTTGGAGGTTTATAACTCGGCAAGCTTTTGAACAGCTCCTTTAGGGTGATACTCTGAACAAACTTTTAAATTGGTGTACCAACTGGCCTTCCGGTTGTGCGCAGCCCCGCCCCAAAATATGCAAAATCAAAAAACTTTTTACAACATGGACATGTGACATATCAAAACACTCACAACAATGAGGGGAACTTCCTCACGTGTATTTTGATGACGTCACGCAATGTCACGTGTAGCCCCGCCCCCAAAATAAGAAATCAAAAAGTTAAAACAACATGGACATGTCATATATAAAAACACTCAGCCCGATGAGGGGAACTTACCATGTGCAAGCACCATTCACATTTTCTTCAGGAAATGTACATTCTAGTTATTATGTTGGCTTTGTAGAAGCCAACATTCTGTTTTCCTATTTCAGCTTCGAGCGATTTACACCAAACTCGGACAGGTTCTTTAGGACATTACTCCGGACAAAGTTTTTGTCTCGGCGTTCCGACGGAACTTTCGGTTTTCCCGTAGTCGACGATGGAACGTCCCATAGACTTGAATGGGGAATTCCTAAAATTCCTCTAAGCTCTCACACACGCAGCGTGCGCAGAGCTCAGGCACGGCTTCTCTCCTGTGTTCTATGCAGTATAATAATAAGTAGAATCCCATAATGACTGCAGTATTGACATGAAATGTCCAAACCCTCAGTAGCCACTTTTTGCCAAAAGTATTGGCACCCCACCGGGTATACTGGTGACATCACGTGACGACACGTGTAGCCCCGCCCCCAAAATAAGCGAAATCAAAAATTAGCACAACATGGACATGTGACATATCAAAACACTCGGCCCAATGAGGGGAAGTGCCTCACGTGTATTTTGGTCACGTCACGTGTGGTCACGTGTATAGCCCCGCCCCCAAAATAAGCGAAATCAAAAATTTGCACAACATGGACATGTGACATATCAAAACACTCAGCACAATGAGGGGAAGTGCCTCACGTGTATTTTGGTCACGTCACGTGACGTCACGTGTATAGCCCCGCCCCCAAAATAAGCTACATCAAAAATTTGCACAACATGGACATGTGACATATCAAAACACTCAGCACAATAAGGGGAACTGCCTCACGTGTATTCTGGCCACGGCACGTGAAAATCAAAAATTTGCACAACATGGACATGTGACATATCAAAACACTCAGCACAATGAGGGGAACTCTTTGCCTCACGTGTATTCGAATCACGTCACATGCTCATGTCCGCTCGCCTCCAAAAGTATTGGCACCCTAGCGGTCCAGTAGCTTTCACAATCTTTCTGTCCACTTGCCTCCAAAAGTAACACTCTTCTCTTCTCTGTACTGGCACCAAGGTGGTGGAACGAACTTCCCCTAGAGGTCCGGACAGCTGAGTCACTGGCTATTTTCAAGCGGCGGTTGAAGACCTACTTATTCAGGAAACACTTCAACTAGCACTTCTTTCATTATCTTTTGCATTTAAAAAAAAACAAAAAACAAAAAAAAACACACCTTTGGCACTTTCATTGTAACTTTGAACAAATGTTTTAAACTCATGGTATCTTAAGTATGTAACTTAGTGAGCCAGCATTAATGTATTCAATGTTAGAGATTTAAGCACTTATGTACGTCGCTCTGGATAAGGGCGTCTGCCAAATGCTGTAAATGTAAATGTAAAATGTAACACTGACCCTTATGTCCACTCGCCTCCAAAAAGCACCGGCCTTTGCGAATACTTGCACCGTCAAAGCCAACATCAAAGTTTGTCTCGACGAACTTTACAAATCTAGTTATTATTATTCTTCTTAGACAAAAATTTATCAAGAGTAACTCCTCCTAGGGCTTTCGAGCCACATGCACCAAATTCGGATATGTCGTAGACCCCCATTCCCGGTACAGAAGCTCAAATTGGCCTTTTTTCGTATCCACTTCCATTATAAACTTTGGAGGTTTATAACTCAGCAAGTTTTCGAGCGATTTACACCAAACTCGGACAGGTTCTTTAGGACATTACTCCGGACAAAGTTTTTGTCTTGGCATTCCGACGGAACTTTCGGTTTTCCCGTAGTCGACGATGGAACGTCCCATAGACTTGAATGGGGAATTCCTAAAATTCCTCTAAGCTCTCACACACGCAGCGTGCGCAGAGCTCAGGCACGGCTTCTCTCCTGTGTTCTATGCAGTATAATAATAAGTAGAATCCCATAATGACTGCAGTATTGACATGAAATGTCCAAACCCTCAGTAGCCACTTTTTGCCAAAAGTATTGGCACCCCACCGGGTATACTGGTGACATCACGTGACGTTACGTGACGACACGTGTAGCCCCGCCCCCAAAATAAGCGAAATCAAAAATTAGCACAACATGGACATGTCATATATCAAAACACTCAGCCCAATGAGGGGAAGTGCCTCACGTGTGTTATGGTCACGTCACGTCACGTGTCGTCACGTGTCGTCACGTGAAAATCCAAAATTAGCACAATATGGACATGTGACATATCAAAACACTCAGCACAATGAGGGGAACTGCCCCACGTGTATTTTGGTCACGTGACGTCACGTGTAGCCCCGCCCCCAAAATAAGCAAAATCAAAAATTTGCACAACATGGACATGTGACATATCAAAACACTCAGCACAATGAGGGGAACTGCCTCATGGGTATTCAGATCACGTCACATGCTCATGTCCGCTCGCCTCCAAAAGTATTGGCACCCTAGCGGTCCAGTAGCTTTCACAATCTTTCTGTCCACTTGCCTCCAAAAGTAACACCGACCCTTATGTCCACTCGCCTCCAAAAAGCACCGGCCTTTGCGAATACTTGCACCGTCAAAGCCAACATCAAAGTTTGTCTCGACGAACTTTACAAAGCTAGTTCATTATTACAGTTTTTTACAATCACTACGACAGTTTTTTCAATACATTTAACAAGTTTCCTAAACTCTTAACACGGTTAGCACAACATCCGTCTTTGTATGCTATACAATTAACACATTTGTTGCTTTGATACAAAATGCATACAGTTAACACCAATTTAAAATGCTTGAACTTCTTTTATACACAAGCTCAACCAAGACCAAAACAATGTAATTTTACAGTCAAATTTACAAATGCTTTCACACTGTATGTCAGAACATATACCATCATGTTCTAAACATAACTTATATAGACTAAAGTCAAAGTGAACAGCTGTTCATATTGTGAATTGAAACACAAATATAGTCCCTGTATTTTATTCCATTGCTAATGAGAAACAGCTTATTGCAGTTATGCAAATATATAAATCACAGCTGATTCCCATGTAGGAACCACACTCAGGTGTTGAGTTTTTTTCAATCGCATGATCATATGTTCTAAAAGAGGACTCTTTGGGCTGATCTTGTGTGGAAAAGGAACAATATAGAGCAACACAAAGAGGGAAAGAAAGAAAGAAAGAAAGAAAGAAAGAAAGAAAGAAAGAAAGAAAGAAAGAAAGAAAGAAAGAAAGAAAGAAAAAGCCTGCATGACGGAAAGGAAGACAAGTACCAGGACAAGGGAGAGGAGTGGGGCAAAGACAAGGACAAGGGTGAGGAGTTAGAATGCGTGGTGGCGCTCAAAGCAGGACACAGTGGCATCCATTGTCCGTATTTTCAGAGAAACCAACAGGTAGGATATTGCTTCTCCTACAGCAAAGTGTAAATAATTTTACCATTTACTGTATTAGAGTGACTGTATGCCTCTGGTCTCTAATATGTAACTGTATTCTTGAATGAAGAACAGGAACTTGCTATTGTCAACATGGTGATTGCTGACAATGAAATAAAACTGAAGGAGTTGTAGAGGACAACCTTGTCTTTGGGAACATTGCAGCAATCAGCATAACATCCATTTCTCAGACTAAACACAGAGTCCGAATGAAACAACTATACAAAGTTCCTTTTGAAAGGAACAGTGAGCGCATCAAAGAACTCCGTCACCAATACATCCAGGTAAGGTTATGCAAATCCACTATTCCCGTGCAGTCACAGCCTGGTTTGACGCCCATTAAAGGATGATGTCCCATTTCCTTGCCCCTTACTCCCCTTTCCTCAACCCCATTGAGGAGTTTTTCTCAGCCTGGAGATGGAAGGTTTTTGACCATCGTCCACATGACCAAATGTCCCTCCTGGATGCAATGGATGCTGCATGTCAAGACATCACAGCTGAACACTGCCAGGGGTGGATAAGGCATGCCAAAAGATTCTTCCCACAATGCCTTGCCAGAGAAGATATCAAGTGTGATGTGGATGAGAACATGTGGCCAAATGCAGAAGACCGGGCAGATTAGAAGATTACTTTGTTTTTTATTATAATTCCGGTGCTTTTTCTGCTTGTATATCTTGCAGTAATGTCCTTTTG
Organism: Tachysurus vachellii; assembly: GCF_030014155.1. NCBI lineage: Eukaryota > Metazoa > Chordata > Actinopteri > Siluriformes > Bagridae > Tachysurus > Tachysurus vachellii. Next base: position 25,928,402 of record NC_083461.1, on the reverse strand, counting down.
CAAATAAAGTCTTTACTGCAGCAATTCTGTGTCTGTATTTTTTTTACATAAACTGTACATTTTATAAAGCTACTCTGAGATGGTCATTTGTTTTTTTGTATTGAATTTCTGCAGCAAAAGAAACAAAATGCATGCATTTACTAAACCCAACAAAACAAAAATGTAGAGAGGCTTCAAAAGAAACTACAGTGCAAAACACAATCTATGATCAATACAATATACTGTCTATTGTATAAGGGCAGACCTGATGCATAAAATAATGCAGTTTCTGTAATTTCAGCTGATGATAGTGTTTTTTTGTCATTGTGTTATGACTGACTAAATGTTCCTGTTGGAAGAGAACATGTGTTAGTGATTTGAATAGTGAATTTTGAAACATGTTTGCAGCGTTTTGTTAGACATAGTGTATTGTGTTAGTTTATTATTGTATTTTGAAAATTAGTTTTGGGGTTTAGTTTACAATGTGTGATTTTGAGCATGAAATTAACCGTTTTGCCAATTGTGTGTTTTAGGTGTGTTGGTGCGTTAAGAGTTTAGGAAACTTGTTAAATGTATTGAAAAATCTGTCATAGCGATTGTAAAAAACTGTAAACGTATAAATAATATAATATAATATAATATAATATAATATAATATAATATAATATAATATAATATAATATAATATATAAGACAGCATATTATACACTTTACCTGTTTTACCTTGAGCAAAAAACACACACACACACACAAAAACACAAAGCGAGAGAGCGATAGATAGAGATAGATAGATAGATAGAGAGAGAGAGAGAGAGAGAGAGAGAGAGAGAGAGAGAGAGAGAGAGAGAACTGTTTTAAGGATTGTAAATGCAGAAAGAACAAACACTCTTTTATTAAACTGAACAAAGTTACTGATATTAACACAAATAATTTTGAAATGAAATGAAATAAAGTAAAGCACGGTGAACTGCACTGCTTCTGATCTCAGAGCAGTCTGAAAGTTTTTGTTGGTGAAATCTCTGGATTTGAGTAAAGACTTTCATCAGTGTTTAAGGTAATTATTTTAAGTTTCTTTGGTGTTAGAGATGCTCTGATAACTGGTGGTAGCACAGATCTGGCTAAGGTGTTGGGCTGCTGCTCAGAAGGTTGTGAGTTCAAATCCCAGGACCACCAGACCTCTGCTGGGCCCTTAAACAAGGCTCTTAAGCTTCAATTACTCAGTGGTATAAAATGAGATAAATGTCAATCTCTATTAGAGTGTCTGCTAAATGCTAAACACAATTTACTGCGTTTTTGTTTAACAAAGTATTTTTAGGGAATGAGAAGGTTCTGTATATTTCATAACAATCAAAGACAGAGCCAGGGCTTTATCTCTGATTTGATTTGGTTTTGTTACGATGTTGTTCTGCCACCTGCAGGTCAGAAAAATGAACTATAGTCAAAGAAAATGATGATGACTTCATTTTTTTTAAAAACACTGTATAAATGTTTTAAAAAGGTATTAAACAGTTTTGCTATTATATTGTGTGTAGATTTTTTAATTTTGAATTACCTCCAAGACCAATAAAGTATCTATCTATCTATCTATCTATCTATCTATCTATCTATCTATCTATCTATCTATCTATCTATCTATCTATCTATCTATCTGTCTGTCTGTCTGTCTGTCTGTCTGTCTGTCTGTCTACAGTATAAACACCAATAGAGTACAACAGTACAACAATACAACAATATAAGACAATATATGGTCTAAAATCACTGACCATTAGAGAACACTGAAGGTTTAAGTTGAGATATTGTCAGTTAATGATTCAGTCTATTGTTAGATTAACAGTAACCCAAAGCTGGATCTTCTTTAGATTCGTATGGTTCTCCTTCTGCACCAATTCATCTGGGAATTCATCTGGCTCCTAATAGCATCTTGTAGCATAAGGCTAACTGTAGTGGTAAATATGCAACCATGTTAATGATGATTGAATACCTTGGTAGGAAAAGGTCCTGCACGTTACCATGAAGTATTCAGTGTCACAGATCTTCTTGGATGTTCATGTCTGGGCTTTGATTAGACCGCACAAGAACATTCAGATCTGTCTTAAAGCAACTCTATCATTGTCCTAGTTATATGCTTTGTGTTGTTGTTGTGCTAAAAGTTTAACCTTTGCCCCAGTCTAAGGTCATGTGAACTAGTTTTTCTTTAAGAATCTATACAGAGGTAAGAGATATGGTTGTATTTATATTTCACTCAGTTCTGACAATTCTTCCTGTCCCTGCCATTGAGAAGTGCCCTACAGAATGATGCTTCCACCACCATGCTTCACTGTAGGAGAAGCGTTACAATTACTATCCTCATCAGACCAGAATAGTTTTCTCTTGCTCTCAGAACCCTTTTTGCAAGTTATTGATTTTGGCCAGACAGCCAGCTCAAGGAAAAGTTCTCAGTTTGGATTGCATTTAGCTCAGAATAACTACATACTGTAACTGAGAGAGTCTAAACACACAATTTTACTTTGACATTATAGAAATATGTATAAATGGCAGAAATGAATCTAATCTAATTTAAATTAAATCTTTATGACAATACATGTTTTTTGTTTATATAATGATTATTAGATTTGTCACACTGATCTTATTGCTCTATATACTGGAGCTAATGATGCAGATTGGATTTATTCTTTTTATATCTCACTGTGGGGGGCACGGTGGCTTAGTGGTTAGCATGTTCGCCTCACACCTCCAGGGTTGGGGGTTCGATTCCCACCTCCACCTTTTGTGTGTGGAGTTTGCATGTTTTCCTCTGGGTACTTCGGTTTCCTCCCCCCGTTCCAAAGACATGCATGGTAGGTTGATTGGCACCTCTGGAAAATTGTCCATAGTGTGTGATTGCGTGAGTGAATGAGAGTGTGTGTGTGCCCTGCAATGGTTTGGCACTCCAGGGTGTATCCTGCCTTGATGCCCAATGACGCCTGAGATAGGCACAGGCTCCCCGTGACCCAAGGTAGTTTAGATAAGCAGTAGAAAATGAATGAATGAATATCTCACTGTAGAATTTTGAACCACTGGATATGGTGTTAGTAAATTATATGATAATAAGTGTGGTATGTGAATGTGACTGTTTACACCTGATAGTGTACCTCGGCTGTGTGTGGAACATTCTTTCAGCTTGGTAAAGGAAGCTTCCATTATGTTAAACCGACAATCTATGCATTCGTCACATTATTTAATTTATTTAAGTTACACATTATGTCTGAATGAGCAAGAGTACCTCAAATAGAGTAACTTCCAGTAAAATACTGAAAACCAATGACTAAGAGAGTGTGTGTGTGTGTGTGTGTGTGTGTGTGTGTGTGTGTGTGTGTGTGTGTGTGTGTGTGTGTGTGGGAGATAGGAAGGCATTGAAAATGTTTGTTGTTCTCTCAAAGAGAGAAAATAAAAGATGAATCATTAACTGCTCATCAGTTCAGATGGACTCTGTGTAGCTTATTGAACTGTGCTTCTTTAAAGGTTTATTTAATAACACAAATCATATAAAAAGCTTAAAATTTTCAGTTTATATATTTATATATTATTTAAAATATCATGTTGTATTACATTTTGACTTATTCAATTAATCAGTGATAATGATTGAAATAAATGTCAATGAAGTAAGTCTTTAAAAGTAATTAAAAACAATTATAAACATAAGTTTAGTTCAGATTATTGTATAACATCCACACATTTTACTGTGGTGTAGAGTGAAGTGGACACACTGTGAGTTCAGGCTATTCAGTATAGTACACAATTCACATACGTTGCTTTAGGTATAGTGTGTATATGTGTGTGTATGTGCATGTATGTTTGTGTGTATGTGTGTGCATATATGTTTGTGTGTGTGTGTACGTATGTGTGTGTGTGTAGAGATGGGTCAAGATTGAGTCAGTAAGGGGGGGAGGTGTTGTTGCGTATTGTTTGTCCAGCTGTTATCTCCATCTCTGAGGAGGACCTTGATCAGATAAATATCCTGCAGCTCTGACACTCACTCACACACAGACTGTCCTGGAACAGAGTAAATCATGGCTGCTTTCTCACACATGCTGGCCTCACTGCTGCTCCTGTTCACATTAACTTCAGCGGTGAGAAGAGTTTTAATGAGGAGACAGATTTCATTTGAATGGTTAATTGTTGAATAACTCACTGAGTGTGTGTTTCATCTACAGCAACCGAGAGGAGATTATTCTGTGCCCTCCGAGCACTGTGTCCCAAATGATGCCTTTGTGAGTACAACACACAACACATATTAACACACACATTACCCCACAACAAACATTAATACACAACACACATTAACACACAACACACATTAACACACACACGTTTCCTACTAACACACAAATTACTCATTTCAAAGCTTAAGCAGTACTAAATATCTAACATTATTATTATTATTATTATTATTATTATTATTATTATTATTATTATTGTTGTTGTTGTTGTTGTTGTGTTTTAGGGGTCTTACTGTCCCACCACATGCGGTGTAGAAAATTATCTCCATACCTACAATTCGGGTGTCCAGAAGGACCTGAATCACATGGACGAACTCCTGCAAGAGATTTCCAACCTGACAAGAGGAGCTCAGGATAAAGTGGTTTATCTGAAGGACTCACAGACACAGGCACAGAAATCTTCACCAGGTAACATCTCTTCAGTTCTACACAGTTCACAGCAGGCTGTAAGACAAAACCTCATACTTTTGTAAAATCTCTGCATAGAAATATGATCAGCCTCATGTTCATATTACAGTTAAATCAGGAGAAGGAAATGATTTGCTATAAATATAAGGATGTGATCACTTTTAATGAAAAATATACTTGATATTAAATGAAATAAAGAGAAATATGGCTGTTTTTATGTTAAATTTCTCAAAGATCTGTACATCCAGAAGTCGTCAAACATGTTGGATGATGTGCTGCGGTTCGAGAGAACCATTCTCTCTCAGGTGGAACAGATTTAGTGAGTGATTCATTCTGAACATTTGACACAGTTTTAGATTCATTTTAGAGTAAATATTGACATTTAAATAACTCAGAGAGAACCTTTTGCTGTATTTTAGTTATCTAATGTTTGAAAATTCTACAGTTCATATGTTTAAAAATTAAAACTGTTTAGAAGTTTAAAGATTTTTTTATTTGATCTGTGTCAGTGAACTACAAGCGACTCTGGCAGCCAATGAGAAGCGTATTACGGAGCTAAAGCAGTTATCGCTTCAGCTGGAGCAGAAGTGTAAATTGCCATGTAAAGACTCAGTATCCATACAGACCGTCACTGGGAAAGGTACAAATAAAACAACACTAATGTTTTAGTTCAATTTGCCATTAGCACCCCAATAACACCCACAAATACATTAATCACTACCTAACTATCATCATGAACTCCTCGGTAATTAACTCCTGCTGTTTGTTTCTCAGATTGTCAGGATATTGCTAATAAGGGTGGTAAAGTCAGTGGCCTGTATTACGTCCAGCCTGCGAAAGCTCCCACGTCGTTCCTTGTGTACTGTGAGATCGATGGCTCGGGCCGAGGCTGGACCGTACTTCAGAGGGTAAAACACACACCTTCAATAATTTAATCCTTCTGTTAGTCTCCTAAATGATACACAAAGACCCTCATAATGTGTATGTGTGTGTGTGTGTGGTGTATGCATATGTGTGGTGTGTGTGTGTGGTGTATGTGTGTGTGTGTGTTTGTGTGTGTATGTGTTTGTGTGTGTGTTTGGTGTATGTGTATGTATGTGTGTGTGGTGTGTGTTTGTGTGTGGTGTATGTGTGTGTGTGTTTGGTGTATGTGTATGTGTGTGTGTGTGTGTGTGTGTGTGTGTGTGGTGTATGTGTATGTGTGTTTGGTGTGTGTTTGTGTGTGGTGTATGTGTGTGTGTGGTGTATGTGTGTGTGTGTGGTGTGTGTGGTGTATGTGTATGTGTGTGTGTGTGTGCGTGTGTGTGTGTGTGTGGTGTATGTGTATGTGTGTGTGTGTATGTGTGTGTGTGTGAGTGGTGTGTGTGGTGTATGTGTATGTGTGTGTGTGTTTGGTGTATGTGTATTGTGTGTGTGTGTGTTTGGTGTATGTGTTTGTGTGTGTGTTTGTGTGTGTGTTTGTGTGTGTGTGTGTGTGTGTGTGTGTGGTGTATGTGTGTGTGTGTGTGTGTGAGTGGTGTGTGTGGTGTATGTGTATGTGTGTGTGTGTTTGGTGTATGTGTATGTGTGTGTGTGTGAGTGGTGTGTGTGGTGTATGTGTATGTGTGTGTGTGTTTGGTGTATGTGTATTGTGTGTGTGTGTGTTTGGTGTATGTGTTTGTGTGTGTGTTTGTGTGTGTGTTTGTGTGTGTTTCAGAGGCGTGATGGCAGTGTTAACTTCAACAGAAACTGGATCCCGTATAAAGAAGGCTTCGGTTATCTCTCTCCTGATGACAGCACTGAGTTCTGGCTTGGAAATGAGAAGATCCACCTGCTTTCTGTTCAGTCCAGCGTTCCGTACGTGCTGCGGATAGAGATGGTGGACTGGGAAGGCATCAAAAAGTAAGAATTTGTGAGCAACATATCAGGAGCCATAAACATAAAACCATGAAGTACACTTCAGTTTTAAATCAGATATTTATGCAGGTCATGATGGTAAACTTGAATTTTTCTGCAGATTCGCAGATTACGCCGTGTTTAAAGTGGGTCCTGAGGTCGATCAGTACCGTCTGACCTACGCTTACTATTACGGAGGAGAAGCTGGTGATGCATTTGACGGGTTTGCCTTCGGAGATGACGTGAGCGATAAAGCCCTCACATCTCATAACGGCCTGCAGTTCAGCACACCTGACAGAGATAACGACAGGTACAGCGGGAACTGTGCCAAGCAGGACGGCTCAGGCTGGTGGATGAACCAATGTCATGCTGCTCATCTGAACGGAAAATATTATAGAGGTAACACCACATGAGGTCATCATATAGCTGTATCACTAAGCTGAAGGGTCAGATGCTGTTAGTACAATACAGATTTATACATTGTATAGAAATGTGCCAAATTCACTCACTCACTCCTACACTAATACACAATATTCAGTAGGTCCAGTGTGTGTGAGAGAGCATTCAGACACACTGACAAACATCATACAATTTCTGCTTCTCCAAATCGTTCCAGCAGAGTTGAAGAAAGACTTTTAAATATTATAAAAAAACACAGACCAGAATAAATCTTTTACAACCAAAAGAACTGCAATCTTCAAACTAATGTAATGTTTGATCTGAACTAAAACTCATACTAGACCTATCAGGTTTTGAACATTCACAAAATCGTTCATCAGACATTAGATTTAGATGTATTAATTTCTTGCCTAAAAAAATCCACTCGTTAAAATTAAAAATGTTTACTTTACAGGGCAGAATTTCTAAACCCAAATTCTGTTAAAGCTAATTCTCTAAGACACAGCAGCAGGTTAATATTATATAATGTTAGCTTAGAAAATTAGTTTTTTATTACTAAGTACTGAGTTTTTATTAGCATGTGAAACTAACCAGAATGTAAAACACTGACCTCTTCACCATGCTGCTTTTTCACAGGGGGTAAATACACACAAAAGGATGTGGGTGAGCACGGTTTTGATAACGGCATTATCTGGGCCACGTGGCACAATCGCTGGTACTCACTGAAGCAGACCACCATGAAGATCATTCCCATAAACAGAGTCCATGCTGGAGGTCAGCAAGGAGTGGATATCGGCAAAGGAGACTTCCCCTAAACACCACAGCAATAAAACACACAACCTTCAGATCACAGACGCTTGAATTAATGTCACACTGAACTTAACACATTTTTTCTCAGCAGAATACAATCACTTCATCACATATCATAAATCCTACTTCAGCATACAGACAGCAGATATTTAGCACTTTTTATCAAATTATCATATCAATGTGATTTTTAATGAGTGATGTTTATAAGAAAACTGAGTAAATTTGTGTGTCATTTGTATATGAAAGGAAAGTACGATATTACACACACACACACACAAACACACACACACAGTTAATCTGCACGGTCAATTGTACAAGGTCAAATGACCTTCATCAAGTTAAACATTCTCTTTTTTTTCTGTAGACGTTGTGTGTTTGTTCATTGATTGCTGTACTTTAATCTCTTCAGTTTACTCAGAACAAGCTGCCGACTTGCAGATAAATTCTTTTTGAACAAATGATTTTGTGCTTGTTTTAATTACTGAAGAATTTCAGTGCAATATTTTTCTCTTAAAAATAATATAATATAATTATCTCTTTATTATTTATACTGCAGCACTCACACACACTTCCCCAAAGTTTATAACCCTGTAAAAAAAAAAAAGTTGAGTTAACTTAAAATAATAAGGCAACCTATCACAAGCACTTTTATGAGTTTACTGAACAAACAGGGTCTGAAGACCATGCAACTCAAAGTATTTAAGTTTACCTAACAAAAAAAAAAATTTTGTTTGCTGAATGCAATTAGGACAGATTGATCCATTATGTATTCATAATTATTTTCATATTTAAAATTTAATAAACCACAACAAATTTTTCACAACAAAAACCACAGCAAAACCTCTAACCACACTCCAGTCAAACAGTGTATAAAGTATTCTTATTCAACTGATTACCAAAGTACATAAAAATCCAAAACAGACATTAATAAAAGCATCAGAGTAAACCTCAAAGGTTCAAGGTTCAAGCGTTATATAGCATTTTGTATTATTTTGGCAAATCAACATTGAGAATACATTAACACTGCATCTGAATAAACCTAAACACTTGGTAAAGTACAGTATGATATGTAACAGTGTATCAGAAAAAATAGTTAGCTTGTACCAGTACAGCCAGAAAAAAAACAAAAAAAAAAACTCAACTCAAAACTTGAGTATTCCTCAAGGCTGCAAAGTTTGAATCGAATGATACATTGTTATAAGGAATAATGTTTTTTTAAATACTTAATTACTAAAGTATAATTGCAACAATCATTGTCCCATTTGCCATAGCTTCAGTAACATTGCAAAATCATCAACTATAATAAACCTCCATAACACCTGACACTAAACTGTAAAGAAGCAAGTTATGAAAAATTGACTGAATGAACAGTAATTTTCTCTAAATTCATGTGACCAAAATCTATACACAGTTTATCTCCTCTTTATTTGTTTATTTCCTGGGCAGCCTAAAGATGAGCTTATTGGGTTGCTGTCTTCATTTAGAAACCACAAAGGACTGCAGTCCAAACAGATGAACACCTTTGCACTCAAGTCTCCATCACTAAACAGTGGAGAACTTCAGCAAAACAGAGTGTATCAGACTTCATGATAAAATCCTAAAGAACGTCCTAGTAGCAGAAAGACACTTCATTAACCAGTAGTAACAGTTATGCCCGCTAGGTGGGGCTGATGTATGTAACTATATCTGGGTGAAGTAACTTCATTTAATGCTACATAATCGTTTGGTTTTATCCACATTTCTGTTTAACAAATTACATTAAACTCCTGATCAGTAAAAGTTTCATTAACAATTAATGTTTTCTGTGTAAGAGATCTAATATTTAAATGTCTTAGCTTTAGATCAAAGGTTAATTGTTATTAATTATCCATTACTTATAATCTTGTTTTATGCTAATCAGGTTACTAAAACAAACTACAGTGTGTCAGTGTGTATCATAGTGTATTTTTGTGTATCAGAGTGTATTTGTATGTATTTGTGTGTATTTGTGTGTATTAGAGTGTGCGTGTACACTCTCTGAGGATGTCCTTCGGGATCCCGGCTCTGTTGAAGAGCATGAGTGTGAGGAGCTCCTTGGCAATATTCTGGGAGGTGGCCTTCCATAGTGGGACTGCCTCGGGGGGGCATAGTCCACTGTAACCAGGATGTATTTGTGACCCCAGGCTGACTCTGACTGTCCGATCAGATCCATGCTAATCCTCTTGAATTGGACACCAATGATAGCAAGGGGGATAAGAGGGAAAAAGCCCAGGACCTCTGCGTTCATGTCTGGCCACGTGAGTCGATCGTGCAGCTTCTCCAGTGTATTCTTTACCAAGAAGAATGACGGGGTAGTGGCTGGGTAGGGTCAATTCTCACCCCTTCCACCTGTCAAGTCAAGAAGTCAAGTCAAGAAGCTTTTATTGTCATTTCAACCATATATAGCTGTTGCAGTACATAGTGAAATGAGACAACGTTTCTCCAGGATCAAGGTGCTACATAGAAACAAAGACAGGGCTAAAGACTTGTAAGTAGTCTTAGCCACATAAAGTGCAACTGTGCAACCTGGTGCAAACAGTGCAGGACAAGACAAACAAGACAGACAAGACAGTGCAGGACAAAAGACAGTGCAGGACTAAAGACAGTGCAGGACCAGACAGTGCAGGACAAGACAGTGCAGGACAATGACAGTGCAGACACAAGTTACAAGACAATACAAAAAGTACAGTACAAAAAATGCAGTACACAAAAGACAATAAATAGTAAACTGCAGGACCTGGCCCCAGATTCTTGACACTTCTTGCCAGCTTCTGGGTCACCTTGTGCTGATGGAGGCTGGTCTGCAGAAGGTGCTACAAAATCTGCCCCACAGTGGGCCTGGGAGCCTCCTCCTATCATTGTGTATCAGAGTGTATCAGTGTGTATTTGAGTGGCCGCATTCTCCAGCAGTGTAGGTCACTCTGAGGAATGGAACACAGATGAACAGGCACAGAGATGGGAGTAAAGCAAACAGCAATGCAGTTTAATTTATTTTTTGGGTGCAGGTGCAATTGGTGCAGCAAAAAAAGCAGTTATAGGGTGAAAGAAACAAACTTGAGTGTGTATCAGAGTGTATCAGTGTGTATCAGAGTGTATTAGTGTGTCTCCGTGTGTATCAGAGTATATCAGTGTGTTTTAGTGTGTATCAGTGTGTATCAGAGTGTATTAGTGTTTATCAGTGTGTATTAGTGTGTATCAGTGTGTATCAGTGTGTATCAGAGTGTATCAGTGTGTATTAGTGTGTATCAGTGTGTATCAGAGTGTATTTGTGTGTATCAGAGTGTATCAATGTGTATCAGAGGGTATTTGTGTGTATTAGTGTATATCAGTGTGTATCAGAGTGTATTTGTGTGTATCAGAGTGTATCAGAGTGAATCAGAGTGTATCAGTGTGTATCAGAGTGTATCAGTGTGTATTAGTGTGTATTTGTGTGTATCAGAGTGTATCAGAGAGAATCAGAGTATATCATTGTGTATCAGAGTGTATTTGTGTGTATCAAAGTGTATCAGTGTGTATTAGTGTGTATGTGTGTATCAGTGTGTATCAGAGTGTATCAGAGTGTATCAGTGTGTATCAGAGTGTATCAGAGTGTATCAGTGTGTATCAGAGTGTATCAGAGGGTATTTGTGTGTATCAGAGTGTATTTGTGTGTATCAGAGTGTATCAGTGTGTTTTAGTGTGTATCAGTGTGTATCAGAGTGTATTAGTGTGTATCATTGTGTATCAGTGTGTACAGTATCAGTGTGTATTAGTGTGTATCAGTGTGTATTAGTATCAGTGTGTATCAGAGTGTATCAGTGTGTATCAGAGTGTATCAGTGTGTTTTAGTGTGTATCAGTGTGTATCAGAGTGTATTAGTGTGTATCAGTGTGTATCAGTGTGTACAGTATCAGTGTGTATTACTGTGTATCAGAGAGTATCAGTGTGTATCAGTCTGCATCAGTGTGTAAAGTATCAGTGTGTATTAGTGTGTATCAGTGTGTATTAGTGTGTATCAGTGTGTATCAGTGTGTATCAGAGTGCATCAGAGTGCATTTGTGTGTATCAGTGTGTATTTGTGTGTATTAGTGTGTATTAGTGTGTATCAGAGTGTATCAGTGTGTATCGGTGTGTATCAGAGTGTAGCAGAGTGTATGTGTATATCAAAGTGTATCAGTGTGTATTAGTGTGTATCAGTGTGTATCAGAGTGTGTTAGTGTGTATCAGTGTGTATCAGAGTGTATTTGTGTGTATCAGTGTGTATCAGAGTGTATCAGTGTGTATCAGTGTGTATCAGTGTGTACAGTATCAGTGTGTATTAGTGTGTATCAGTAGTTATTAGTGTGTATCAGTGTGTATCAGAGTGTATCAGTGTGTATTAGTGTGTATCAGTGTGTATTAGTGTGTATCAGAGTGTATCAGTGTGTATCAGAGTGTATCAGGGTGTTTTAGTGTGTATCAGAGTGTATTAGTGTGTATCAGTGTGTATAAGTGTGTACAGTATCAGTGTGTATTAGTGTGTCAGTGTGTATTAGTCTGTATCAGTGTGTATCAGTGTATATCAGTGTGTATCAGTGTGTATCAGAGTGTATTAGAGTGTATCTGTGTATCAGAGTGTATCAGAGTGTATCAGTGTGTATCAGAGTGTATCAATGTGTATCAGAGTGTATCAGAGTGTATTTGTGTGTCTCAGTGTGTATTTGTGTGTATTAGTGTGGATTAGTGTGTATCAGAGTGTATCAGTGTGTATCAGAGTGTATCAGAGTGTATTAATGTGTATCAGAGTGTATCAGAGTGTTTCAGTTTGTATCATAGTGTATCAGTGTGTATCAGTGTGTATCAGAGTGTATCAGTGTGTATCAGAGTGTATCAGAGTGTCTCAGAGTGTATCAGTGTGTATCAGAGTGTATCAGTGTGTATTAGTGTGTATCAGTGTTTATTAGTGTGTATCAGTGTGTTTTAGTGTGTATCAGAATGTATTTGTGTGTATCAGTGTGTATCAGAGTGTATCAGTGTGTATCAGAGTGTATCAGTGTGTATCAGAGTGTATCAGAGTGTATTAGTATGTATCAGAGTGTAGCAGAGTGTATCAGTGTGTATTAGTGTGTATCAGAGTGTATGTGTGTATCAAAGTGTATCAGTGTGTATTAGTGTGTATCAGTGTGTATCAGAGTGTGTTAGTGTGTATCAGTGTGTAGCAGAGTGTATCAGTGTGTATTAGTGTGTATCAGAGTGCATGTGTGTATCAGTGTGTATCACAGTGTATTAGTGTGTATCAGTCTGCATCAGTGTGTACAGTATCAGTGTGTATTAGTGTGTATCAGTGTGTATTAGTGTGTATCAGTGTGAACCAGTGTGTATCAGAGTGTATCAGTGTGTATCAGTGTGTATTAGTGTGTATCAGTGTGTATTTGTGTGTATCAGTGTGTATTAGTGTGTATCAGTGTGTATCAGAGTGTATCAGTGTGGATCAGTGTGTATCAGTGTGTATCAGAGTGTATCAGTGTGTATCAGTGTGTATCAGAGTGTATCAGTGTGTATCAGAGTGTATCAGTGTGTATCAGTGTGTATCAGAGTGTATCAGTGTGTATCAGTGTGTATCAGTGTGTATCAGAGTGTATTTGTGTGTATCAGAGTGTATCAGAGTGAATCAGAGTGTATCAGTGTGTATCAGAGTGTATTTGTGTGTATCAGTGTGTATTAGTGTGTATCAGTGTGTATCAGAGTGTATCAGTGTGTATCAGAGTGTATTTGTGTGTATCAAAGTGTATCAAAGTGTATCAAAGTGTATCAGTGTGTATCAGAGTGTATTTGTGTGTATCAAAGTGTATCAGTGTGTATCAGAGTGTATTTGTGTGTATCAGTGTGTACCAGAGTCTATCAGAGTGTATCAGTGTGTATCAGAGTGTATCAGAGTCTATCAGAGTGTATCAGTGTGTATCAGAGTGTATCAGAGTGTATCAGAGTGAATTTGTGTGTATCAAAGTGTATTAGTGTGTATCAGAGTGTATCAGTGTGTATCAGTGTGTATCAGAGTGTATCAGTGTGTATCAGAGTGTATTAGAGTGTATCAGTGGATATCAGAGTGTATTAGTGTGTATCAGAGTGTATCAGTGTGTATTAGTGTGTATCAGTGTGTATCAGAGTATATCAGTGTGTATTAGTGTGTATTAGAGTGTATCAGTGTGTATCAGTGTGTATCAGAGTGTATCAGTGTGTATCAGAGTGTATTAGAGTGTATCAGTGGATATCAGAGTGTATTAGTGTGTATCAGTGTGTATCAGTGTGTATTAGTGTGTATTAGTGTGTATCAGAGTGTATCAGTGTGTATTAGTGTGTATTAGAGTGTATCAGTGTATATCAGAGTGTATTAGTGTGTATCAGAGTGTATCAGTGTGTATTAGTGTGTATCAGAGTGTATCAGTGTGTATTAGTGTGTATCAGAGTGTATCAGTGTGTATTAGTGCGTATCAGAGTGTATCAGAGTGTATCAGAGTGTATTAGTGTGTAGCAGAGTGTAGCAGAGTGTATTAGTGTGTATCAGAGTGTAGCAGAGTGTATCAGAGTGTATTAGTGTGTATCAGTGTAGCAGAGTGTATCAGAGTGTATCAGAGTGTATTAGTGTGTAGCAGAGTGTAGCAGAGTGTATTAGTGTGTATCAGAGTGTAGCAGAGTGTATCAGAGTGTATTAGTGTGTATCAGAGTGTAGCAGAGTGTATCAGAGTGTATTTGTGTGTATCAGAGTGTATCAGTGTGTATTTGTGTGTATCAGAGTGTATCAGAGTGTAATAGTGTGTATCAGTGTGTATCAGAGTGTATCAGAGTGTATTAGTGTGTATCAGAGTGTAGCAGAGTGTATCAGAGTGTATTAGTGTGTATCAGAGTGTATCAGAGTGTATTAGTGTGTATCAGAGTGGATCAGAGTGTATTAGTGTGTATCAGAGTGTACCAGAGTGTATTAGTGTGTATCAGAGTGTATCAGAGTGTATTAGTGTGTATCAGAGTGTAGCAGAGTGTATTAGTGTGTATCAGAGTGTAGCAGAGTGTATCAGAGTGTATCAGTGTGTATCAGTGTATCAGAGTGTATTAGTGTGTATCAGAGTGTAGCAGAGTGTATCAGAGTGTATTAGTGTGTATCAGTGTATCAGAGTGTATTAGTGTGTATCAGAGTGTATCAGAGTGTA